>NC_056583.1:3859744-4459744 GCF_018340385.1 Cyprinus carpio
TGCTCTTAACCTTTCTGTTTTTACCCAGAGGCCCTTTTAATATCTCAAAAAGCATACTTAACATTTGAAGCATCAGGATGATGCTGCATGACTTTTCCTAATCTTACAAGAACGGCTCATAGCAAAATGTCAAGTTGATAACATTAATCACACATCTGCAGAAAATGTTATATTATACTTGGAGTCTTAGAGATCCAAGCTATAAAACAAATAATATTTTTGGGTTCTGTAGCCGTTCACTCCTGACAGATATTTAATTTGATTTATGTATTGTTTATCAGTCTGTGTACATGTGCGTGACTAATTTGTGGTAAACTAGAGGCATGAAACTGTAAAGATATGTCTAAAAGGTTTTAAATGGGTCAGATGTAATAGAACTGAAAGAGCAAATTAGAGGTTAATTTCAAAATTACTATCATTATTAAACTTAAAGGGATAGTTCACCTAAAAATGAAAGTACTGTCATCATTTACTCGCATTGTCAAGTCATTAAGCTCCAATTTTAATTTCAATTTTTGGTTCCCAGTGTTCTTTAAAACCATTTAAAAAAAAATAAAAAATCACATACAGAGTTATATACAGGATACAACTTGCAAATAAATGTAAACCTGGTCAGCTGCTTAGATTGTTATGACAAAATAGCAATAAGGTATTTGAGTGGTCAGATGTACAAAGATATGCAAGAACAGGGAGTACAAAACACAGAGTAAGTTACGAGGCAGACATATTTTTATGTTCTGCAAAAGAAAGTAATTCATACGGCTTAGGAAGGGCATAGAGATCGTAAATGATAACAGAATTGTCATTTTAGGGTTAACTCTCTCTTTAAAGTCAGTCTCAACAGAACATGAGGGTTAAAACGGGCTTCGTCTTTACTTTTCACTGTCTTTTTAGCTGAAGTATAAACATACTGTACAAACAGTGTGTGATCTCTGGCTCTCTCTTCTGGTGTTTGGCTCATGCACAGACTTTGCGTACACGTGCTGCAAGCGCACAGCCAAACACACAAATGCACATGCCAGGGAACTGCAATAAGCGATCGTAGAGCTGTTGAGACGTCCCCATGTGAAATTCAACAGGAGATTATGAAGCGCTCGGGCCCCACCTCTCTCTGCTGTGTGCCAGAACAGCACCAAGTCCTCCTAAGACATCAGGGTCACTGAGCGCTCCTTAATGGCCTGAACCTGCCTCCAGCAGGCCAGTGGTCACATCCACGGTTAATCTCGCATGTGACTCTTACACAAGAAAAGCTGCTGTGGACTTAGATTTTAGGGGCCCGGGGATCAATCAAAGGTTCTGAGATGGATTTGCAAGGAGTTCAGTGAGTAAGGTATTTTCATTTTCTGTTTGATATTAAGTGTTACATTTTGCAAATTTTGTTTAAATCTCTACTGTGCTAATTTCTTTCAGTCAGAGTTTATTATTAACCGTTGGCTGAATATGAATGCAACATGGATTTTTGAAGGTTCACTATTGAAATGTGATTCAATAGTGAAATGTATCCAATGTGAATCAGCAAGATTTTCACTTTAGTCATAATTTTCAATTAGTTGAGTCTTGAGGTTTGAATAGGTTGAGCTTTGAGTGAGGGAGACTATCAGCAATCATTGTTAAGTGTGCAGTTTCCTGAGCAGATTTAGGGTTCCCCTGTGGTTCAGTTGAATTGTGGGAACTGGCCTCTCTATTGTCACACAGTGGTGCTGCTCAGAGCCATTTACTGTCTGTGTGTGTCTGACAATAACTAAGCATTTTTGGGGTCTTCTGGGTGTCAGACTCTGGCTGCTCTAGCATGGTGGGCATTGTTTCTCAATGTGGCAATGGCAGTGAAGTCATGGGTGGTCTTATAAGCATTCCTTATCAGAGGTTAAGAACTGAAGATCCCATTTTTCCTTGCTTACATCAGATGGGTGTAACAAATCTAACGTTCTCATTCCCAAGAGCAACAAATCCCGTGTTTTTTGTTGTGATATTATAAATGTTGATTAAACTATTGTCTAGCATAAAATTACAGTAGCATGAAAGTCACTAGTTTAAATGAACTGTCTATATCTCGACCTTCCTGTCTGTAACAAATAATATTGTCAACAATCAGAAAATTTTGGCCTGATTGTTGCATTTACATTTATTAATTTGGCAGATACTCTCATTCAAATTAATTATAGTTACAACAGAACAAAATATTTGGTGCATATTTTTCAGAGTCCATTACTACATTATTTGAAATTGTAAAGTCAAATATTTGTATACTTTCTTTAAAAGACAAGCAAACAATCGCATTGAATTTTCGCTGTATTTGTTGACTACTTTCATCTAGTTCAAGCATTCAATCCTCTTGATTAGGTTATACTAAAAAAGGCTATACAAATATGATTAATAGAAGTTTATCCCAAATTAGCCTGCTAAAAATACTTGGGTACATAATACAGAACTTTAAGATTCATGTATTTAAATTGCATATAAATTTTCTAACTTAATGTGATGCATATGTCAGTCATACTGTACATGAATGAAGCAGGTTTAGGGCTAAACATATGTTTAAGTGTAAGCATTCTATTTTCTTTTCATTTTTTTCATATTATTTTTTAGACCTTAATGCTTATTTGTTAAAAGAACTACAAAATCACAAAATGTAAACTGTTTAGATAAAATAACAAGGTTTCAATAAATGATAAAATATAAAATAACCGGTATATTATTTAGTCTGACCTACTGAAGTAGAAGACCAACATGTTCTAAAGGTTAAGAACCTCTGCTGACCATTTGTTGTAAAAGTGTGTAAAGTAGCATTTTAACCTTTTCATGTGAAGTGCTTAGGGTCACGTGTTGCATGTAGTTGCTCCTGTCAGGTGCGTAATGCTTGGACGGAATCGTTAAGTTTAACAGCTGGAATCTTGTGAATGAAACCGAACCATAAACAGTCACATTTACAGCAGCAGATATCACTAAAACTGGAACTCTGCCACAAGCTCTCAAACCTCTTCAGTCATGTTTCCATAAGTGTTTTTCCTCAGAAGAAAACATTATTTCATGTGTACACTTCTCTCCATGCTTTCTGAGGCTGGTTTGTTAGTAGGATACTGGATAGCAGGAATAATTTTTCCACTGTAGAGTGCTTGATAAATGCCATGGTCCTCATGCAAAAACTACTTTACGTAACATTGGCTCTCTCACGATAAGAAAATCTGTATCAGCAAAGATATTTACGTTTCAGGCTATCCAAACAGAATTAATTGATGTGTGATTGGCTGAAGCCAGCATGGTCTGGAAAAGAGGACAACGCTGGCGTGGACACAGAATATTTAGTGAGTTCTGAAGGAGGACAGACATTCATCAAGTAAGTGGGAGGGGGGTCATATAAGACTTCAGATCAGGACGAGGTTTTGGGATGGCTCTCTGCCTGGATGAAAGGCCTGTCATGATGAAGAAATTAAAAGCGTTTTTTTTTTTTTTTTTTTTTTTTTTTTTTTTGCTGGTTAGCCCTGTTTTTAAAAGCTCTTTCAGTTTTCCAAACAATAAAAAGGATCAACATAACCTGTGCAACAGACCTGAATGAATTTCTCAGGTTTGCATATTCTTTTGTTTTCATTATTTCAGAAAGTAATGATTATAAGTCCTGTGCGGTTCTCCATATTTTGGCTTGTTCTCGTGGAAACTTTATCAAAGAGTTGCTGGCACGACTCTAACCTCAACACATGATTGTTCTTGGCAGAATGTGTGTCACGTTTGGTTAATGCTTTGAGGAAGTTATTAAGCAAAGCAAAGGCCCTGATACACTTGTTTTTCACCCGTGGGTAAAAAGAGGTTTTTCTGGGGTTTTTTTCTATTCTATTCTATTCTATTCTATTCTATTCTATTCTATTCTATTCATTCATTGTTTGTATAGCTTCTGGTTTGTTTGTTTGTTTGTTTATACAGAATATATTTTCTTTATAGTTTTTTTTTTCATGGAGTTATCAGTAAAAACAAGTCTAGTGCTGTCAAACGATTAATTGCGATTAATCGCATCCAAAATAAAAGTTTTTGTTTACATAATATATGTGTGTGTACTAGGGCCAAAAAACTTAATTTCTTTTCCACTGAAGAAAGAAAGACATGGATATCTTGGATGGCATTGGGGGTGAGTAAATGATTAGGAAATTTTCGTTTTGGGGTGAACTAATCCTCTGATTTATAGGTGTGATTGGCAATTCAATTCAATTCAATTCAAGTCTATAATTCAAGTTTATTTGTATAGCGCTTTTTACGATACAAATCATTGCAAAGCAACTTTACAATTAAAATTAATTTTCTACAATATTTAGTAGAACAAAAGGACAAAAAAGCAGAAAAATTTAAGGCGCACCTATCATGACGCGGCGACAGCACGTGTGATTATCCCGGTAGTTCGGACATCTCACAAGATTTGTGTCAACACAGAAAACATTTAATCACTGGATAGGTTTTGTTAGTTTATTTAAAGTGTGGTTCATGCCAGCTGAATGTGTGGCACACTTTTCAGAGAAGATAAGGCAATGTTATTTTAGTACAATTCAAACCCAACGGTAACTCAGGGAAAAAAATCTCAGAATGCTTTACGTGAAACTTCGGTCTTCCGACCTATCATCGTGTCAATTCTCAATTGATTTTGATGGTAATATCAATTTTGATTAATATGCGCGAGGGAGGGAGAGCAAGACAGTAGGCTTGTTTGAGATGCGTCTTGCCTTGCCTGAAATGTAGGTGAGAATAGGCGGCTCCAGTAAGGGGAGGGGTCAGAAAAGACCTTTGAAGTTGGACACTTCCTGAATCTCGCTGTTTTGTCGCCTGCAAACGTCAGAAATGGAGGAGATCGCGTTCCTGTTTTTTATCGCAGACGAAGTGGATGTAATTGAAATACCACTGTTTTGTCATCATGTGCATCAATTCCTTTGTTCTGCTGAACACAAAGGAAATTTTGAAGAATGTTTGCAAACAAGCAGGTTTCTGCCACCATTTCACGTCCATAGTATTTTTCCATACTATGCAAGTCAAAGCTGTTTTGTAGCAAACATTCTTCATTCAGATTGTGCTATATTTGGAAAAATACTATGGACTTGAAATGGTAGCAGAAACCTGTTTGTTTGCAAACATTCTTCTAAATTTCCTCCTTTGGTATTTCGATTACATCCACTTTGTCTGCGATAAAAAAAAAACGTGAACACGATCTCCTCCATTGCTGACGTTTGCAGGTGGCAAAAGAGCGAGATTCAGGAAGTGTCCGACTTCAAAGGTCTTTTTTGACCCCTCTCCTTACTGCAGCTTCCTACTCTCGCCTACATTTCAGGCCAGGCAAGACGCATCTCAAACAAGCCTACTGATATGGAGCAACCAAACTGTTACATGATTGGCTGGTAGCGTGTCACTCCCATAGACTGTATAAAAACATGGACGTAGTGTCCGTGACGTCACCCATAGACTCCTCAAGAGTGGTTTTGAAGCTCAAAGTGTGCAGAGCGGGCTGTCGCCATCTTGGCAGCGCGTCATCGCGCGACTCTCCCAGATAATCGAAAATGGGCAAAAAGGCGGGAGCTGGTTGCTGAAGCCACGCCCACTTAGCGCAACGGCATTGTCAGCAGCGGCAAACCACCTGTCACTCACGTGGCCACGCCCTTATTTATGCAGAACTTTAAGGCTGAATATAATTTAAACAGATGAGTTATAAAAAAAATCACCCCCCTCACAGTTGTCATGAAGGGTAAAATTAGCTATATAGACCAAAATCATTTTTTGCACCAGGCTGTAAACATGTTTTTTTCTGCTGTAAAGTTGTGCATTTTAACATGGGGAGTCTATGGGATTGACTCCCTTTTGCAGCCAGCCTCAAGCGGCCAGTCGATGAATTGCAGTTTTAGTCACTTCCTTGTTGGCTTCACGAGAGAGAGCAGGAGGTTGCCGCTCGGTCACTCCCTACGTTGCCAGGTTACCAGAGAGCAAGTGCCTTTGTTAATGCAACCAAACTTGCTTCGCAACCTCTGGTTTCTTCCGACGAAGAAAAAAAAACATATTGAACGTTTTATCGAACGCATTTTTTATTGATATTGATTACATGTCTATTGCGATACATATCGATATAGTTTTATCGCCCAGCCCTAGTGTAAACAGGACCTTAGACTAACAAGAAGTTCTGAAACTTACAAGATGTTTTTATAGTACAATAACCTCTTACATGTCAAAAGATCAAGGGAAGTTTGGTATCTAGTTCATGACCACTTTAATGCTCTGCAACATATAAAAGTTTCATCTTTGTGTAAGATTAATATTATTAATTATAATTTTTTTTTATATAGTTTTGCCTTATTTATTTTCTTCCTTTATGTTCTTCCTTCCTTCCTTCCTTCCTTTCTTTGCTAAAAATTTTTTTTTTCAACTTATCAGTAAAAAAAAAGAAAAAAAAAAAGTTTTTCCCTACTTTTGCCTATTATAATTAGCTATTGTTTTCTCTGGCATAAAATTAGTTTGTTTTGATTTTTTTGGACACAATTATGTTTTAATTAAAATATTAATTGAAAATGGAAAATCATACATAGGCCAACCCAACTGAGAGATACACAAAATTGTCTTAAATGACAGTATAAGCATCTGCATTTAAAAAAAAAACATTTGTGCGAGTCATATCTCCCAACAGATGCATGCATATCTCACATACACACTGGTCCCGATTTGGCCCCGCTTCACTGTAACCCTAGACAACCCTACTTGTGCTTCTTCAAAATGATACAAACTCACTCTAAATGAACCTTTTCACCTAGCCTCTCTGTGACAGCTGCAGCGATTGGGTCACATGAGACCTTGCTCTCAGTGTGCTAGAAGGATCCTCAGGTCACACCGTAACAACCCTGAGGATCCGTGCTGAGTCATTATGCCCAAGAGCAGCTCTGACAGCAAGCGCTCTGGCCCCAAGCCCACTTCCAGTCAATAGCAATACTGACAGTTTGCGCTGCATTAGTGGTAGATTAATGTACAGCATGGCAGACGAGATACCGTATGTGACGGGCTGTGGAGTAAATACACTGATTAGATGTGTGTCAGGTGGGCTGTGTCACTGTTGTCAGGGGCTTTTTACAGAATGGGTACAGAACAAATGAAAAGAGGGCTTGATTAATGTGCAAATTCAGCTTTATCATGCAAATGAAATTTTCAGTCAGCTGAATTAGTTGTTAGATGGGCTGAAAGGAGACAGCATCTTGTGCTTTATTGTTTGTAGTTCTTTGTTCAATACATTGCTAGTTCATCCAGAAATGAAAATTCTGTCATTATTTACTCGCATGTAGCTCCAAACTAGTTTTGTTTTTATGCCTTATGTTAGGTTATTGTGGTGCATGGTGTTTTGTTTTACTTTTTGTTGTCCTGATGTTTTGTTTTGTAGCCTTTTTTGATTGTTTGTTGTATTTTTGTTTTGTTGTATTATTGTGGTGCTTTGTTTTACTTAGTGTTTTCGTTGTGCTGTTTTATTGTGTTGTCTTTGTTTTGTTATGTTTTGACATTTTTGTGTTTGTTGTTTTGTTTGTGTTATTTTGTTGTGTCTCTTTGTTTTGTTTTGATTTGTTGTGTTTTGGTTCTTTTTTTAGACATTTTAAAGAATCTAAATGCAACTTTTTCATTAAAGGACAGTTTATAGTTACTATTGTTCCTTTTATGTATTATCAAGCTGTTGTTGTGTAATGGTAGTTTTCCTTGATTCTTATTTTATGGTGTCTGGCCATAAACTATTTTTTATCCACAAACAGGCTTCCATAAGAAATAAAGTCACTTTGTGAGATATACTGCTCGTAATAAGAGGTATACAGTCATACTGTAATATATAAAGTCACAATTGTGAGATATCCTGTAGGGACGAAAAGGACAGATATATTGCGAAATATACAATAGAAATGAGATATAAAGTCATGATAAAAATTTTATTTATTTAAAACAGGCTTCCATACTAAATTGATTTAAAATGAGAATATTATGCAATTATATTTTGCATAGTTGTTGTGCACCCTTCAGTTTGGCATGTGTTTGAAGGCAGCAGGGACTGGATGTGCTGAGTATTGTACTCAGCTGCTGTGTGTCAGTCATTCTCAAGGTATTCCAACCATTCCTGCGTGTCTGCAGCTTCAGAGCCGGACTGAAACACTCTGACCCTGCCAGCTAGAGTTTCAGCCCTTGTGCTGCAGTGACTCTCTCTACATAGCACTTGATGGAATAGTGGCTATAGAGAGCCCAGAACATCAAGAGAGGGTCAGTGATGAAGCTTTGACAGACTGAGAAACAAGGGGCCCAAACTGAGCCAACAGGATTCTCATGGCTTCCATAGTGAATGTTTTTTCAATATAATCTGATTTTGATAATCATGACACAATGACATCAGACACAGAAGTAATTTCATTTAGGCCCCTGTTAACATGATAATAATACAAATGAATTTGACACATTGATGGTTGGTTAGAAACCGGTGTTATGTTACATGTTACAAAAATGTTACAAAAAACGAAAGCTAAGTTCTGCCCAGCGACTGTCACCACCTCCATTTTCACAATGCAGTTAGAGGTGACTCACACACCTGCTAGCGCTGTGGTCAGATGGGGACATGCCAGTGAGAGAGAGTCAACACTTGAGCATTTAAGTCAATGAAAGGATTGAGAAACATGTCATACTTTGTGAGGATTTCTAGAGACAGACAAGTTCTGCATCACTGAAGCATGCCATGTTATTACTTTCCTAAGCTGACAGTTTTAACATGAACCAGCTATCAACGTACTAGAAATACTCTATTTTAAATGGTTTTAAATGGATGCAGAAAGTCTTAAATTCATAAAGTCATGGCGTAATTGTTGCATTCACTTAAAAAAAAAGAAAAAAAAAAACCATATCATCTTCTGTATTTTTGTCTTGTTTTCCAATTCAAATATCCAAACATCCTTAAGTCAGGATACATTTACTTGAGGGGGAAAATTAAACTGAATAAAACTGAGATTATGCTTAAAACAAGAACAAATATCTGGGCTATGAAAACTTGTTTTGCCTTTGAGTTAAGTTAATAGTTGTTCATGTTTTTATCATGAACTCACCTCATTTTGATATGTTTCTCAGAAAACAAGACTTCTTATGTCATTTTGCCTCTCAAGTAAATGTATCTTGGTTTAAGAAACTTTTAGACATTTGTACTGGAAACAAGTCAAATGTACTTGGGAAGAACTTCACCTTTTTTGCAGTGAGATAAGAAGGTACAGTAAAAGTTATTTTTATATTTTAGTGGGTGGGATTAGAGCTATTCATTCTCCATAAAGTGTTTTTTAATAATTAAAAACATTTTTTTTTTAGTAAAATGAATTAAGAAATTGAGATCTGTTATGAACTGTAAGTGTCACCAATACAAGTTAAAGTGTGCTCCCTAGACATTTACATTTAGAAAACATGTATTGTTTTCCCTTCTTATTACTTACATTTTCTTTACTTGGTCTTAAAAAGGTCTTAAAAACTCTTAAATGTACCTTCATAAAACCTGCTGAAGCCCTATAAGAAAATAGTGGTTCTATGGCATCACTGCGAAGATTGCTGGTAATCGAACACTTGGTGGTTGCCATTTTTTCCTACTATGGAAGTCAATGGCAACCACCAACTGTTTGATTACCAGCAATCTTCAAAATATCTTCTTATATGTGCAACATAAGAAAGCAACTCGTTTGGAACAATATGAGGGTGAGTAAATGATGACAGAATTTTCATTTTTGGGTGAACTATCCCTTTAAGAACCATGACTCTTTGAGAACCGCATCTAGTTTGCATCTGTGCTGTTGATTTTGAAGCCAAAAAGAATGAGTGTCAGACTTCAGGCGGCTGGTGAACGTGCAGATTTTAGTCCCTAAGGTCCAGTTTAAGATCTGACAAAAGCAGACTTCGCTTTTATCATGAGCAGAGCAGGAAACCCATCCCATTAAAGAGTAATTATAAAGGACCATGGCTCTACGGCTCAGGGATGGGCTTCTGAGGACTGCCAATCATTCACAAAATCCTTTTTCAGATAAGGAGACGGTTTGCTTAGTGCTGTAGTTTAACATTTGGAAACAATGAGGCCCATGTTACAGGTGCAGTACTTGAAGTCCTGCATGTTTGCACAGTTTCTACATCAATCAGTAGTGGATAACAGCCTTAGTACAGTATTATTTCATGTAGGGGTGACCCCGAATAGTTGATGATTCGATGCTTCGATTGGAGGAGCCTGATTCGACTACCAATCTTACAGTTGAATATTCGTGGGGTGTAATGATTATGCCATTTTGACTATATGGGGGAGCTCAAATGTCTGATTTCACATAGAACTACCGGATTTCTCCCAACAAGTTAATAAACAGCCTATTATGATAAAGCTGTAAATAAGAATCTAAAAAAAAAGAAAGAAGCTTCAAATAAATATTTTAAAGTGCGTGAATAAATCCAACCACCCCTATAGATTTATGTTTCACTTTCCATAATTCGTGACCAGCAGTGGAGCATCTTGGCGGCAGGGATTTAAAACTTTAACAAGACTCAAACTGACACAGGCAGAGACTGGATTTTTTCGATCAGGTAAGGTACAAGTGATTTCAAAACATTTCAGCCAGTTTATATATATTATGGATATATTATTTACCTGATATAAGATGCATTTGGTTGAGTCAAGCACTTCATTGTAGTACTACGGTGATTATCTCTTCAGCGCACAGCGCGAGCAGGACAAACAACAATGCAGAATATTAATAACTATGACTGGAACTGTTATACACATACCATTATAATGAGAACACCATTATAATAAAATGCTGTGAATTTTTAGAGTTTAGCTGCCGTGTTTCTGCACGTTGTTGCGTGAAGAACGTGTCCACAAAATGAGTTAAATTAGAGCCGCGCAGACACGTTCATTTGCATTCGGGCCCTTTTGCAGATAGCCTGTAAGTCCTAATATTAACATTATGTTGTATAAATAACGAAGTGTATTCTATAAGAAATGGTGAGTTTAATCCCCTTGATTAAAAAGTTTCAAATGCTATCAAATGCGTCACTCTACTGGTCATCTTCAGTGTGCGCATCTCAAAACAGAAATGCAGAACATTAATAACTACTGTCATATAGGCTAACGTTATAATGAGAGCACTACTGTAAAAAAATTGCAAATTGTTAGGGTTTCACTGACGTTTAGTGTTATCTTTTGTATATGCGAGGCGTTCGTTACACATTTTCCCTGTGTGTTAACATCAGTAGGCTAATTCTTGATGTTGAATGTCTTACTTGACTCAGTGTATTTTGCCCCACCCCCAAACATATGATTCTACTATCAGTCGAATATCAGCAAGATTTGAAAATTCCGATTCGACTATAAAAATCCTTAGTTGGGGACACCCCTAATTTCATGCACATTATAGGTGTATTATCCAACTTGTAATGCAAATAATATGTAAATAAAAAGTGATGGCGGCTCATTGAAGTATTGAAAATGAATGTAGACCCTGCGTCTATAGAGATGCACCAGTATATAAGTTTTTATACATGTTATAAAGAATTTAGTAAAACATTTAACAAAGTACTTACAGGCATACAGTTACAGAACTGAAAGTCTGTCAACCAATGAGAATCAACAACACTGTGGTATAATTTATGATAATGTGCTATGACCCCCATGTAAGTCCATTGGTTATCTGAGGTCTAAATAATGTTGACCCGTGTATTGACTAATCAAAGTAACAGGAAATATTTAGAGATCAAATGCTGTACTTTGTTGGAAGCAACTGAAAAATGAGTTTGCCTTTGCCTTTTAAGCATACAGTGATGACATGTTCTTTACTTAAGTACACTAAGGCAGGTTTTCACTTCTTGATTAAAACCTCATAAACACAGTTTCAAAGGAGTGTTGTCTCATTACGTAAGCCCTCATCTTGATTGAGGTGTTTTTTTTTGTCTTCTCTTTGTTTGAAGTGAGAAAAATGAGAAACAGAGCAATTGACTTGCTAAGCAATATCAAGAATCTTTCATCCTAGTTGCTATGGTAATACACTCTGTGTGTCCAATTAAAGACGTTACTCACCTCACCCTTGAAATATTGCATCTGCGGATTGTTTTTCTAGGGCTCAGACCCAGAAGTGTGCAGTTTGCACATATTTTTTAAAAAAAAAATGAAA
Organism: Cyprinus carpio; assembly: GCF_018340385.1. NCBI lineage: Eukaryota > Metazoa > Chordata > Actinopteri > Cypriniformes > Cyprinidae > Cyprinus > Cyprinus carpio. The sequence goes on from NC_056583.1 coordinate 3,871,900, forward strand.
ATATATGTTTCTTCCTTGCATGCATATATATATATATATATATATATATATATATATATAATCGAAAACTGGTAATGGTGTGTGGAATATATAGTCAAAATTTTGTCAGGGCAAGTAAAAATCTGAAACTTCAGTGAACAATGCCTTACTGTAATTTACACGTGCTTTCTGTTTTTGCTCTTACATTATAAACAACCTAAGTGAAAAGCCTTCAAGGTCCTGTGCTTTGCTTTGGTTTTTTTTTTTATTTTAATTTTTTTTTTTTAGCTCAAAGCACCTGCTATTCGCCTTTGTCACGTTGCATCGACGCTGAATCCATTTATCCAACGAGAGTGGTGTAAGTCTCATCAGAGACAGCGCCGTTTGGGAGAGAGGTGGCAAAGAAGCTGGGTCAATTGTTTCAGAGGAAGGGCACAGACAACAGCTGTAATGACTTTCCTGGAAGCAGCTGGCAGAAATGCTGTCTGGGATCACTAATGGTGAAATAATGGCTGCTCACTGCAAAGTGAGAAGATGTGCATTACGTCAAAGATAGGAGTAAAACCACCAAATCGGTGCTCTTTCTCAATAAGGATAAGTTTGATGGCAAGACCTGGGATTGTTGTTCTCCATTTCTGCTCTTATTGGGCTGATCATTCAGCAGTTCAGCAGTTACTAGTTCAGAAGAGAGGTCTTTTTTTAACTCTTATATCTTTGTTATTATTATTAAGGAACCGGCTGTTGGTTGTTCACATTGACAGCGATTAAATCACTGCAGGCACCAAGTCAGAGATTATTAAAGAAGCATAGATGGCGACCTCCATGTCTATTAGGGGTTGCATCGACTAGTCAGCCAGTTGATTAGTTCTACCACTAGTTGGGCTTATTTAGTTAGACCAGTGGTTCTCAATCAGATGGCTTCCGCAAACTTCAGAGGCCCCAATATGTCCTAAATTATTTAAACTTAGTTATATCAACATAGTCTTAAATTAAATGCTTTAAAAATAAAATCTTAAAACAAATATTTAAGTAAATCACAAAAAATTGAGATGTAAAAGTGTATTAAGATCTAAAAAGTAGGGATGCACGATAAATATTAATGCGCATCTCGTCAGTAAAGCCAGTTCTGTAATCAGCGGTAAATCTCTACACGTGCGTGCTTTCACGTGGAGCAGCATTTACTACACAGAGCCATTGTTCACTGACAAGCTGTGCAAAACCAACATCATATTTTGTGCATGTTTTACATTTTCCATGCAGTAGAAAAGGCTTCATAGGGAATAAGAACATTAGCTGTATTTATCCACTGAGTAATTGAGGGAATTTGGTCTATTATCCAACATAGAAATATACATTTGAGAGCACAGTTTAATAGTATTTGAAGAATTTGGGCTCCTTGGAATTTGAAGGGGAATTCTTGACTTATACCTAAAAGATATGCTTTTGCTCCTAAAAAGTTCTAGGTTTGATATGAGTGAATTTGTAATTGTGGTATTTTATTGAATAATAATGAATTTACTATTTTCAAGCATTTTTTTTTTTCCAGTGTAAAGATCTAATGTTAAAGATGATAGAAAATAAAAAATGCAGACCCTGACAAATATCTTGTAAAATGTGCAGTGTAATCGGTAATATTGATGTTGTTACAAGTTTATTTATCGGTGGGAACATTTCCCCACTGTGGCATCTCTAATAGGAGAGCATTCATATGTTGTCTTGTGAAAAAAGTTGAGATACCCCTGGGTTTGACAACCTCAGGCAACATGTTCTCTGTTTAACAATACAAAAACATCAACAAACTTGCATTGCCATTATCTCTCATTTCTACAGGTTGACCATGTTGATCCTAGCCTGAGTCCTGAGGTCTGTCTCCTGCACCCGTCCAGAAAGCTGCTTGCCCAGACTGTGTCATGGCTGCAAGTCTCCCTGTTGCAAATTAGATTCAGGGCCTGTCTTCCTAGAACCAGCATTGCAGCTCATCTGAGCGGGGCCCTGCTGGAAGCCACAGCTGGTCTTGGGGCCCGAAGTTCTCTGCCCAGCTTCACTGTTGGCTCCACAGGTCGAGCGATGCTGAAAGGTAAAAAAACCCCACCAATTTCAGTTCTGTTGATGCTTCATGCTGATGTTTTTACAGTTAAAGGGGAAATTCACAACTGACAAGATCGGCTTTTGATAAAACTTGGCTGTCTATGCTGTTAAAAACAATGTTTTTTTTTTTTTTCTGTGCTACAAAAACTTCAACACCCATTTTTCAACACATTTTTGATTCGGCCACCATCACTCTGTTGGTCTGACTGTCAGCAGGAATATAAAAATGCGGAAATTCAATCTGTTTTAACAAAGGTTTTGTCTTTTGATAGCTCGATATGCAACCAGCGGTTTCTCTCTCTCTCGTGTGTTCTGTACTTGCTTGAACAATTGTTTTCCAAAATGTCAGAATCTCATTATTGTGGAAATATTATGAAGTCTGTAAATGGCATTCTTCAGAAAAGGTTAGATGGTATTTATCTCTGCATAATGAATATTAAAGCAGCATTTACAGTGGTAACCAAGGAAATGCTGTATAAATTTATATTTATATTGGATATATATATATATATATATATATATATATATTTCCTTGTATCATTTATCGATATATATATATGTATATATGTATGTATGTATGTGTGTGTGTGTGTGTATATATATATATATGTATATATATATATATACATATATATGTATATATATTATGTATTATATATATATATATATATATATATATATATATATATATATATATATATATATATATATATATATATATATATATATATATATATATATATATATATATATATATATATATATATATATATATATATATATATATATATATATATATATATATATATATATATATATATATATATATATATATAAAATTATCATTTTTTTATTATTTTTTAAATAATGATAATTGAATTCTTACAGTAATACATTCACGTGCAACAAAGAGGCAGCTTAGTGAGAAAATCATAGAGACACAAACACATAAATTAGCATAAAATTTGTCTTGACACAGAATTAGTATCCTTCCCAATGTGGAAGTACAGGTTATTTTATGGATGTACTATAGCTACAAGGAATATTGTTAGTAGAGTTATAGTACAGTTGTTCAAGGATATTTGCATATGAAAAACATCAGAACCTTTCAGAATTTTTAAGGCACTAACCTGACATTTTCATTTTCATTGTGGCGTCTGTCTGAGGCTGACACTAAGTGGTGCATGCTACACAACCACAGCAAACATGGAACAATACTTTCTATTCAGACTGAACAGATAAAAAAAGATAATGGATTATTTAGAGCATTTATTTTCTTATCATTCAGATGCTACTTCATCTTTATAAAGAAGCGTTCTGCGTTCTAAGTAATGCGTTGTGACATTAATACTTCTAAACATTCTGGAATGATTTTCCACAATAATTTCAGAAGCTAGTCTTTATTGCAAACTTGTCACAAGCACCACAATTACAGAATAAAGTAATAGATAATACAAAAATAGTGAGATAATATTTTCTGCATGAGAATACTTGGCTTCTTTTCTTAACACAATCTTCTTTTGTGCACAATAAAGACTTTGCTTTATTGTTTTGTTTGTTTTCTTTCATTCTGAAGAGAACATAGCAGTTCTGCTGGCTGAAAGATGATTTATGAGGAGGCCTCTTACAGGCGCCGCAGAAGCAGGTTATGAACTTATGAAAATCATCTCTCTGCTCCATCGAGGACTGTGTAACGTGACCGACGCGTGGGAGAAGGGTGTCAGTCTCTGACTTCCTCGACCCTTGGCTCTCTCACTGGCTCGCCAAACGATTCAAGGAGAGCAATTCAAAAGCCTGCCTTGATTTGCAAAAAGTCAGACAGTGCTCTCCCTTTAATTTAATTTTGGACGCATTAGCTTATCACCTGGCGCTCATCCATTTGGTGTGTAACCTTCAAGCCCTTCGTGAGACATGTCGGTGTTAAACGATCCTCACTGATTCGAATGCATAGCGCTCTGGACTAATTCCAGGTGACATGACGTCTGTGTGGGACCATGAGTCAGTGACCCTGGTATTCGCGGCCTCATAATTAAATACACGAGCATTATTTTTCTCCCGCAAGCTATGGGAAGTTTAGGCATCTGGGCCAAAATGCACTCTCAGTGGACACCATTTTGGGCTTTAGCAGATGGCAGCATTGCGCACCTTAAATCTCTTTTAAATGTTGTCCTATTTTCCTTTTTTTTTTTTTTTTTTACCGTTCAAATGCAAACAGCTAGTAAAGATTGAACTTGATGATGAAAAAGATATTTAAATCCTGCTTAACATAAAGTCATGAGGAACTTCAAAAACATCTGATGATTCAGGTATGAATGAAACAAATTAGAATCAGGGCTGAACAATACGGATGGCCTGCCAACCAGGGGTATTTCAGGCCAGCCAGAACAGTCACTTGCATTTTCAGGGTGATAATTTTACATTTATTGATCTTGGACGTCCATTGTTTATGCTTTGCACAATTGGGTCAATCCGTGTCAAATCAACCAAATTTCAGAAACTTCCCCGGCTCTAATTTTTAATTTTGTCAATGTTTTTTTTTATAGAATTTTGGGTCATTATGTTTATGGAAGAATTGATATTAAATGTCACAGATGTATATTTACTGAGTAATCCACTGTTTTGTAGAAGGTGGTCAAAATGACAATTTTCACCTGAGATTGTGAGCCAAATTAGGGGGGTAAAAATGACTTCAGAAAGATGGCATCATCGTTGTTATTTTTACACAGAGATTGGTAGGTCTGTTAGTAAAATATGATGATTTTAGCAATCTCTGTTGCATTATGTGACCATAAAAAAATTTGAAAAAGCACTTTTCATGTTTTCTTCTCCAAAGTTTGCATGCCTGTAACACAAGAAGTATTAAATATGTCTTAATTGGCTCAAATTTTCCTTTTTGCCATCTTCATTTTCAAGGCTCTGTGTGGTTCCATTCCAGCAATGTTGGAGTTTAAGTATGGCGTCAAGAGTAAATTGTTAAATTGCACACATTTTTTGTGGTCAAAAACCAAATGTGGGTCACTTTGCGTACAGATAATATTTATTTTCTTTTAAAGAGGAATGTCTGAAGAACAAATTGAAACTATAAATGTATCTTTTATGTATCTTTTGACCCTCCTCTACAAAATAGTGGATTACTCAGTAAATATACATCCATGAGATTTAATATTTTGGCTTATATCACCAAACATGTTTGTCTTTTTTGAGAAAAAATATTGACAAAATCAAATATTTGAGCAGAAGACCTCTGGTTGAGTTGACACAGAATGACCCAGTTGGTTTTCTGTGATGTATTCTGCTGATTTGTCACCAAGATATTATTATTTAACTGGCTAACATAGATTTTAGGTTGTGTCAAAATAGAAAAATTGACTTTTACATTATTTACACTGTAGCTGTATAATTTACAGCTTGCTTGCATATTTTCTTTTGCAAAGATAAAATGGTAATTAACAAAAAAGAAAAATTAACAAAAAATAAAAATGTATATGCTTTTCCATAGTCTGGGGTTGCTAAGATTTTTTCAGTGTTTTTTAAAAAAGCTTCTTATGCTCACCAAGTCTGCATTTATTTGATAAAAATGCAGTAAAAACAGTAATATTGTAAAATATTATTACAGTTTAAAGAACCGTTTCCCCCCCTTTGATCAAGGCTGAATTTTCAGCATTATTACTCTAGTCTTCAGTGTCACATGATCCTTAAGAAATCATTCTAATATGCTGAGTTGCTGCTCAAGAAGCATTTCTTATCATTATCTTATCATAATATCTTTAATTATCATTAAATTCTGAAATTTACATTTATCAATGTATTTACTACCACTTTTGATTAATTTAATGTTTGCTTGCTGAATAAAAGTATTGGTTTCGTAAACATTTCTTGCTGACCCCAAATTTTAGAACAGTTGTCTACATGAAAATGTATATTACTAGCACATAAAAAAAATTGATTTCTAAAAATAAAATCACTACTGGGGAAACAGAAGGTATGACTTTAAGAATCATTCATACTGATCGTCAGCTATATGAACATGTCTGTGGTGATTGCGACCCTGCATACACCCCTTTTCCAACATAATGATGCTCCAGCAGTGGAATGCCTTTGTGCTCATTGAGTTTGTTCTATTTGAAGTCTAGTGCTTTAGAGTCATTGCAAAAGATCTGTCTCTAAGATTCATCTCCCATCCTTACAGCAGCAAAAGTTTTTATTAACCTCATCCACATGGGGTCAGGTTCACTCAGAAAAGCTTTTTGCATAAGAGCAAACAGTTCTCCACTGAACACATTTTGAGTATAGCGAGACCCTCATTTCAGGAGGATTATAAAATAACTATTAGAATTGGGTTACTCAAAAACAATACAGCAGCATGCAAACAGAGTTTCAGTGGTGATGAATGGAGGTGGACAGGAATAGCGGCGGCTGGGTCAGGTCAGGAGAACACACTCGCTCACGTATGTGCTGAATGAGAGGCGGCTCTGCGCTCGCAGGGAAAATGCAAACTCTGACACCTTTACCACTTGTGTTAGACAGTCATGGTGTGTTTATATGGCACTGAGATTTCTGTCTGCACGCTGATGACGTGTTTTGTGTTATGAGTGCATGTGCAGGAAATTGCAAACCTTCCTCTATATAAAATGAAACTTAACAGTGTGAATGAATCACCGCACACTCTCTCTCAAAATGCAAATGGCTTCAAAACACATCGCGTCTACACTATAAGTGAGCTGCACGTGCACAGTTGACACAGGAATTGTCACTTCCACTATTGAGGCAGTGTCACATCATCAATAAAGTTTATAAATTGGATTTTTTCTTTTTAATTATTGCCAGTGTTTAAACCATTCAACGCTCACGCGCTTTCCTGGAGACCGTGCTCTCATGCACACTTGCAGCTCACACACATAATGCCGGGTTCACATTACTCCGTTTGTAGTGCGTATATTTCCGCGCTTATGTTAACGGATTAAAGCATTCACAATGCACACACGGTTGCGGTTTGGCAGTTTTTAGGAACGGTGCGTCTGCAGCAGTGCAGAGATTTTTATCGAGATTTTATTGTTTATTTTTTGCTGTGCTACACGGGCTGAAAGTAACAATAAAAGTAACAGCGCATTGTTTGCGGTAAATATGAACATGCTTTTGTTTTTACTGAATGAGTGACATGTAGTCAAGTATCATGTCTCATACTTGGAATTTGTGCTCTGCATTTAACCCATCCAAGTGCACACACTCAGCAGTGAGTAGTGAACACACACACCGTGAACACACACCCAGAGCAGTGGGCAGCCATTTTTTTTTTCTGCAGCGCCCGGGGAGCATTTGGGGGTTCGGTGGCTTGTTTAAGGGTCTCACCTCAGACGCGATATTGAAGGTGAAAGAGAGCTCTGGTTATTCACTCCCCTCACCTACTGTACAATCTCTGCTGGTACCGAGATTTAGAACCCGCAACCTTTGGGTTACAAGTCCGACTCTCTAGCCACAGCCCCATTTTTTTATTTGTTTTAATTTTTTGTTTAGTGAATTAAACTTGTTTTTTTTTTTTTTTTTTTTTTAGATTATAATGTTAGAATGCAATGTGATTTTAACCATTTTTTACACATAATATATTGGAGAGCCTACATGGTTACATTCACTTTATTTTTTTTCATAGCCTTTAATATGTATTTTTTCATTGGACAACATTTGGCAGGATGTGAATTTTTTTTTTTTTTTTTAAATAAAGACAGATTATTTTATGTTGATATTCACAACAGTTATTGAAGTTGTAAGAGGTCTTTCCTATATTCAGCAACAATAACTTTGAGATGTCTTAAGGTATACAATTGATTCCAGTTGTTAATGGCTAAATAAATGGAATTCCTGTATCTTTCTCTGTGCTTAATGGAGTTTGCATGCATATGTACCATGAAGCTGATGAGTTCTTTTCTTCGATCAGTCTCTCTCAGGATGTACTGGGAAAGTTAATGATGGAAACGAGCATGTTAAAGCACATCCCCAAAGTCTTATGCCCAAATTTAGGCTATAAAGTCATTATTTGCCTATCAAGTTCTCCTTAGACTCTTACCCAGGTCAACCGGCGAGCTCTTTACTGGTGATCAGAGCATGTTTGGGTGCTTGATTTCCTCGCCCTGCATTTAACACTGTGTTGCTTTCATCTATGAGTAACTTGACCTGCCAGGAAGGAGCAGCCAATGGAGAGAGTAAGTGAGAGAGTAAGTGTGTGTGTGTGTGTGTGTGTGTGTGTGTGTGTGTGTGTGTGTGTGTGTGTGTGTGTGTGTGTGTGTTTGAGAGAGAGAAAGCAAGAGAGAGAGGGAGGGGAGCACGAGTGGCCAAACAGTGTGTGTGTATGAACGAGTGAGATATGCAGCGAGTCAGATTTGTGGTAGTAGAGAGCTGGCAGCTGCAGTCAGGCTGAGTTTAAATGTGGCTGAGCGCTTCTCGACGCTGCAGCGTGAAGCAGGGAGTCAGCGAGACGACTGCCACAACAGCCACAACCATGAAACACTCTCACTCACAGAGGATGGACTACAGGCTGCTCAGTAAGTGACGCTTCTGTTCTGGTGGCCAGTGCTTGGTGTCAAGGACTAAAGTGTTGTGGTTTGTTTTTTGCTATATAGAGAGTTAGTCATGTACGGTACTTGGCAGCTCAAGGTTTTTGGTGTATGAGACTAGAAAAACACTAGTCAACAACCCTAGAAACACTGTTGTGATGTTGATTTTTAGTAATATTTTATGCCAGGTATTTAATTATGAACAGCGAATATGCCTTAATGTTTGATTCAGGTTGCATAATTTGTTTGCGTTGAGAGCTGGCAGCTGTAGTCAAAAAGTCGGACAGGTTTGGCATGACAACAGGAATTAGTAATTGTCCCTTTAACGGATGGAACAAATTCAGTGTTTATATAGACAATAATTCTATGTAAAAAGAGAGTAAAAAAGTCTGTGTAAACAGAAAATGGAAGAATAGGAGCATGATTTAATTGTATATTTTATTTTATTGTATACTTTGCAGTCCAGTCCTTTCTTCATTAATACACTAAGTTAGGTAGATTGGGTCCTTTTAAACAGCCTTGAACCTACAGTGAAATAATAAATCAAGCTTAATACTAAACTAAGTAACTTATTAATTCAAATGTGTATGTAGTTTATTGGTACATCCACAAGTGATTTTGAAATCGATTTCTGTTTTGCTAGGTTGTGATGTTCTGTAGGCTTTCATTCTTTTGTTGCACAAAATGAAACATGCTGCTCAAGGTTATTCTGAATGACTGTCTATTTCTAGTTTTTTCTTGCAGCTTCATTTCAAATATTTTTTGCTGGAGGTTGTAGCAGAGTATGTGGGCATTTACCTTCATAACTCATTGAATACTGCAAATCTGTCTGCTAATGTTTGGTACATGAAGCATTCACATTATAATGTCCATTAATAGACTAAATCACCAGAGAGGAAAATTTACTGTGCTTAAAGTGAGTGACATCACTTTTTTGTGATTAAAGACATTTTGTGTTACAGTTGCCCTCAGTCTCCCCTTCATGTTCAAGACCATCAGTGTAATGTTTTTATGGTTTATATAGGTCTTTTGTCCACCTAGGCAGTTACACGTTAATTGTTTTGCTGAAGCTAGTTCTATTAATGATTTATTCTCCATAGGAGATGGGATACTAGGGATGGTAGTGTAAGTCAAACTCACTGGTTGTAAATAAACATGCATAAGCCAGACTATTTCTGTCCAAGACAAAGGCTCTTTTCTCCTAAAGCTCTTGACTGATTTTAGGCCGGCTGATATGTTGTTTCAGCATGATGTCTAAATAAATCCTTAGATATCTGCTATCCCTGTTAAAGCACATTACAGAGTGTGAACATAAACGTATACTAAGGTTGCTTGATTATGAAAAAAATGGGATTGCACCCAAAAGCAATGATTTAATCCACACTTTTCACTGTTGGTTTATTGCAACAGTTGTTAGTGGAAACACAATTATTTTTTTCCAAGTTGTTGTGCTCCTCTAGCATACACATGTGCAGGAGGTGCACCTCAGCTGCTCTGTGTGTCCCAAAAGCAGGCTGTCAGCCATCGTTCACAATACGAGCACTGCTTCCTGTCTGCTTTAGACCTGCATCATGAGTGGCCCATGCATAAAGATCAGGGCAGCTCATTCACAGCCTAATGCAGTGTATTCATTTCCCTCCATTTTTATTCAAAAGATGCCACGTGCAAAGAGAAAAGAACACATGTGATGGCTAATGAAATGCAAATGGATATGAGACCGCATATTGCAGAGATGATGTGCTCAAAACTCACCTCAGAAGTTTCATAGCCCATTGGTTTAGTTTGAAGCAATACAAAGAGAGAACAGCTCAGGTGTATTGAAATTTATCAAAGTTTTGATATTTTTTAAGTTTAATTCCTTGTAATCTTCTAAATGTAACTGCATTTCCAAGCTATACTGCAAAGAATTTGTTCATATGCAATTTAGCTGCTCACCTAGATGGCATACAGTCTTGATACTTCTTTCTTATTCATAATATTTTATATATTTAATATATTATTTGTGCATTTTCCTTTTATTGAAGTATTGTGTCATTAACTTAGCGAAATGCTAACATTAAAATGTCAAACTGAGGTTTTGATAGCATACTTAGTTTTAGTGTGTACTAAGAAGAAACACACCCTCATGTTCTATCAGAAGACTAGACTGAATACACAAATCAAACGGCACTCTCACTCTGCTCCTCCTGTTCCGGCGGTCGCCATGGCGGCGTGTTGAGCTGAAAGAGTCTGCAAACACTGCTTTTGACAGCTGATGCTATCCAGACAAGCATGATTCACAGTATTTATATTATTTTTGCTTGACCTGCCCTTGAGCACCATACCAGCCTAACCGTTTTCTGATCGCAATCTCAGGCGAGAGTGGAGGAAACAGTGGAGATATGTAAATGTACCGAGACTTAATGAAAAAATACTTTCCACGGTGATGTTGAAGAAATGATCCATCAGTGTCACAGTATATGGGCTTTTGGGAATTTTAACAATTCTGTCCTGCATGGCGTATTTCACTTTTACTAGACTGCGCTGATGAGACCGCAGTGTGACACAGTATACATTATCAAAGCTATTTGTTTGGTCTTTTACGGTACTCTCTACTTCTCTTTAATTACCATGTAAATACTGTGCTTTATTGTATTACAATTGGTTTATCTATGTCTATGTTTATCATGAGGTAATAAAGAATATTGATTCATATGTCGATGTGAAAATGGTTGACTGAATTTGTAAATAGTATTTTATGGGCATGTAATAAATGGCCTATATAATGGCTCTGATGCTGTCTATATAGGCAACTACCTTCTGTGTCCTAACTGGAGTGGACCCTCATATGTGACTGCCATCTTCATAGGGAAATATGAGTGCGTTCTGTTTAAATTATATTTTAAATAAAATTTCATAGGGATGCACGATAAATATCGGCACGATATTTAATGTGCATTTTGTCAGTAAAGCCGGTTCTGTAATCAGTGTAAATCTCTACACTTGCGTGCTTTCACATGGTGCAGCATTTACTACACAGAGCCATTGTTCACTGACAAACTGTGCAAAACCACGATCATATTTTGTGCATGTTTTGCTCAGCTTGTCAGTGAACAATGGCTCTGTGTAGTAAATGCTCCTCCACATGAAAGCACGCACATGTAGAGATATTTACAGCTGATTACATAACCGGCTTTACTGACGAGATGCGCATTAAATTTTGTGCCAATATTTATCGTGCATCCCTAAGATTTCAACTAAATTTGGTTGATTATCAGTGTTTCTCCCTTGTCATCCACCACCATTAATTTTTTTCACAGAGGTTGTTGCAATGCATTCTGAAATTCTCCATGAAGGATGCATGTGAAGCTACCTTACAATATAGCCAAAAATCTTAATAAGATACCTCTTAGATGGCATCATTTTTCCTACCACCGTTCGGAACCAGCTTTGTGCCAGGCAGCTTCTATAATGCCATAAAATGTGGAGGAAGATATTGATATAGATTTTGGAATGGACTGGGGTGTGTTTTTAGAATGGCAAATCCCACTGGGCAAATGACATTTTAACTGCAAAGCAGCAAAATCCAGTTGTCTGTCATCATGTTAAGAAAATAGCAGAAAATTGGGATATAGTGTGGTCGGAGAAGGACATTAAAATTAGAGAAGGGAATTAACGGCTACCTCTCCATACATATGCAATTCAGTATACTCCACTGTCTTTGTCTTTCTCAGAACGGCAGCTGTGCAGCTCCATGGCCAACTCCAGCATCCTCCCATCAGCTGTGACGGGCATCAGTAAGGAACTAGCTGATTTGCGGCACCTCATCCAGTTCCCTGAGGAAATCGCCACCATCCTGACAGAACAGGAGCAGCAGCTGTACCGCCGCGTATTTCCCCTCGACTACCTCAGCTTTCTCACCCGAGACCTGGGAAGCCCAGATTGCCACAAACGCCACCCACACCTGAAAGCCTCCTTGTCCGCCCCCATCATGCCCACTCAGAATGACCACCACAACACAGTAGAAGACCTCGTCACAAGGTTCAATGAGGTGAGCATTCATTAATGGTGCAGATTCATTCCAAAGGGATTGTAAGGGCAGTAGAGTGGTTTTGGCTTTGGAAGAAAAATTGAGTTGGACACTGAAGGACATCTGTCATGGTTGGTTTGTTGGTTGCAATCACAAGTGTCTGTTTTAGTTGGATCTTTTGTGTACCTACTTATTCAAACAGATGTGAGACTTTAAACATGAAAACTTCAAATACTGAATCATCAAAGCTGGTAATGTTTTATGTAATAGTAGGTATCTAGACAGGTTATGATTGCAAATAACTTGGGAAAAAAGATTTGCAGATGCTTACAGTCTTTACAGTCAGTGCTAGTTATGTAAGACTCATAACTCAGGAAGGTGACCTCCACAAGGCTTTCATATTTTGACAGTCTTTGAAATCAATCTTAAATCTTGTCAAGTAGAGTAATGCTCTAAGGAGTCATCTTTAATTGTTGAATGCAGTTCCTTGAAAGTTCATGCTTAACTTTCCATTGCATAGTTGATTAGAAGTTCAGATTATAAGCCTCGATGCGATGTAATACTGTAATTGTATAAAGTGAATGGATCACATAACAGGACTGTGCATCACCCCCCCCCACCGTTAACCGTAGTGTCCTTTGCGAACAAGTCACGGATTCCTCCTTTAGTGAATTTGGTTTGCTCTTTTACCCTAATGCTTCCTGTGGACTCATTCCTGCCCCAGCAATATGATGTGTTATTTTGGTTGTGCTGTAACCCACATAATACATCCCTGAAGTGTTGCCACTGGGTGTCCATGCACAACCTAGAGTTTGTGGTCTGTTGTCTTTGTTGCGGTCAGTTGTTTGTGGTCTTATTTGGACACTTGACCAGCGGCCGCCTTTGAAGCCCCTTCCAGGGTGCAGTGTTTCTGGCAACTCTTACATAAGTTTTTAATGTGTCAAATCTGCTGTCTGTTCACTGCTAGCTGGCCGGCCTGTGCAGTAACTCAAGGGCAGCAGTCTGTCCAGCGGAATCCTGGCAAAATGGCATGAGCTCCAGTTTACCGGTCCTCTCGTATTAAACGTCCCTGACCATCCGGGCCCCAGCGGAACGGTTTATGTAACTGACTGACTTTCTGTGAGGTGTTTTTAGCTACACCACGCCATCGCATAAATATTTGTGCTCAAACTGATTGCTGTTATGAGCGCTCAGGATTAGAGATGGTTGGATTCTGTGACTTGGTGTTTAAAGAAAATGTGGTGAGTGGTGATTGACCGTACAAAGGCTTGGCACCACAAGACCCAGGGTGTTCTGGGTGGTTGCCATGGCGTTGCTATGCAGTTTCTACACTGATGAAAAAAAAAAAAAAAACGGAAATTGTTCTGGTAATTTTCTGTTAGGATATTACCCATAAATTTCCAGTAAATGCAGTGCAAAATTCAAAATGTAAAACACCTGTAATAATAATATTTTTTTGGGGTGTGCAGTGTTTTGAGTGGTATGCAGTTTATAGGATGTCCTGGGTGGCTGCCAGTTTGTTGCTATGCATTTACTGTCTTCAGCATGCTGCAATGCAATTGCTAAGGTATTCCAAATTATCTTTAGAATACTACTATGCTGTTACTGGGATGTCCTGGGTGGTTGACACTGCATTGCTGTCCAGTTGCTGAGTGGTTTTTGCATTATTGACACACTATTTTCTTAATTAATGCTTTACGGTTGCTTTGACACAATCTGTATTGTTAAAAGCATTATATAAATAAAGGTGACTTGATTTGGTTTTAGCATGTTGCAAGGCAATTGCTAGGATGCAATTGATCAGGATGTTCAAATAGAGCAATGCTTTGATAGCACCACACATTATTACACTTTTTTTATAAAGTTAAACAACCCACATATGACTTAATTCTCTGCATATTAAGCTGACATATGAGAAAGTAACACTGGAGATGGGATTTCTTTCGTAGTTGTTTTTGTTGTAAAGCAAAAGTTCATCATTTACTTGCCCTCATGTTGTTCAAACCTTTACAAAAGGTTATACCAAGTTTACACCAAAGTTTAACACTCATTTTGAACCAGGTGTCCTGTCCAGTGTGAGTAATGTGTTAAATTTTGAATGTGTCTTACACAAACCCATTGTATGATTTCAGAAAACATGGAATGTACAGTAACCCAGCAGTTATATGGATCACTGTCTTGTTATCTGTGTTAGTGTTATGGGGTCCAGTGAACGCAAATCTACATTTGTGCACTCAAATCTTAATTTTTCCTTGAAATGTAAATGAAATCATGTTTTGAAGCTAGAGATTTATGTTACACAGTCTGCAGTGTTTCTTCCAAATATATGTGAATATACATCAATAAAGTGAGAGAGTGAGTAAAGGAGGAAGGAATGGAGATCAGTATTTTCTCAAGATTGGGCCTCAAACTAAAGTGTGTGTTGTGTATTTAGGTGAGCTCATGGGTGACCTGGCTTATCCTGACAGCTGGGTCCATGGAGGAGAAGAGAGAAGTCTTCTCATACCTCGTCCATGTGGCAAAGTGCTCCTGGAACATGGGCAACTACAATGCGGTCATGGAATTCTTGGCAGGTCTCAGGTATGGCATGAAGCCTTGAATTGCTTGGTTAGAAAAGAAATAATCCTTTGAGAATAAATGGTCCTCTCTGTTTGTATTGTGTGATCCTTAACAAAGTAAGGAACATTCTTGGTTCATTGATTTGTTTTTTTTAACAGCACATTTGTAACATGCGAAAGGATGACTCGCACTACTAGTATTACTGCTAATCTGCAACCCAAGTAACTTTCTTATTGGACTAGTTATCTACAATTTTTCTACAAAGTGCATTCTCATCCAGCTCTTGGTGTCTTTTACCAGTTCCAAAGGGATTTTTTGTTTTCTTGCTGAAGATTTTAGTCATCCATCAAAGGTTTTATGCTTTATACCATAAAGATTAAAATTAATAAGTCCTCCAAGGCCATTTACTCTACACTCAGAAAATGTAACAACCTCTTGGAGTTTGCAGTGGAGTCAGCTTTTTTCCCACTTGTGTTGGTATGAAAAGAGAGACAAAAATACAGTTTACTGGCTATTATACAAAACTATTATATGACTTAACAGTGTTTCCCACAGGATTTTGTGAGACTTGTGGCGGCAGATGACGTCACATTAATAAGCATATTTATGACGTCATGACGTCGGGTTTTGGCATTCAGCACCTCAGATCTGTTCCACTCTCTGAACTTTCACATACTGTATACAACTGAATGCCCAAAAAAGCCATTCACATTTTTTCTGTTGAACAGAACCATAGCTAATGTTTATCCAAAAAAGTCGCTAGGTTTGTCAGTATGTACCTTTTATGGAAAAAAGTTGCTAAAAGGGTCTGAAAGTTGCAAAGTATAGTGCTAAAGTCGCGCTCGCGTGTGTGAGACGTGGGAGCTGATGGCAGGGGGCGGTGGTTATTTGTGGCGGTCAACGTGGATATTGTGGCGGGCCGCCACAAATAAATCAATGTATGGGAAACCCTGCTTAAACCATATTCTAACTCTGGTGGCACATAATCATCTAGGAGTTCAAAGCATGTACACTATCCACAAGACTGCATCCCTGAATTAATTTTCAAATTACACTTTAAAACAGAAATGTTCAGAAGCCTTGAGCAATATACAAACAGGGCGCCCAGAATTACGTCCCTACAACCTTGCTCACTACTTATTCTTCCCCAGGTCTCGCAAAGTGCTGAAGATGTGGCAGTTCATGGACCAGGCAGATATTGAGACCATGCGTGGTCTGAAGGATGCCATGGCCCAGCATGAATCATCATCGGAGTACAAGAAAGTGGTCAACCGTGCTCTCAACATCCCAGGATGCAAAGTGGTGCCCTTCTGTGGCGTGTTCCTTAAGGAACTTAGTGAGGCTCTGGATGGTGCGGCCAGCATTATTGGACTCCATCCATCATTTGATTCTCAAGAAGATCCTGTTGAGGTGAGGATTAGGTGCTTCCAAAGAGTGATGATGACTAACACAGGAAATTGTATCACCACGGTTGAATTTAATCGCCTTTTACAGTTACAATAATAATATTGAGACCATTTTGGCTAGCTGGAGCAATTACCTTTTCATCAAACATTTAATATGCTTGCTGAATTGCTTCCTGGCTTCACAAGAAACACATTAGAGTGATTCAACCAGGAAAAAGACATTTTGTCACTTTGGTGACTATTAAATCACCTATGAAAGCTTTTAAAGCCCACAAATCTTCTCGTATTGTACATAATTGTGGTTATTTCCTTTTATGTGGAATCTCTGTGGTGAAGTGCTCTTTACCTTACACAGTTTGTCACTGACTACAATGGCCAGCAGCACTTCCTGCAGAGGGTTGGGAGCGATGGGCTCCACAGCTCAGACAAGGAGGCGACCGTCAGTAATATTCTGCAAACGATTCGCAGCTGCAACCGAAGCCTGGAGGCCGAGGAGCCTGAGGAGAAGGCACAAGAGATTACAGTTTGCCTCAAAAATTCTTTCAAAGACAAGAGCAGAAGCCAGTGAGTTGATTTTGGAGCCTGTTTGCAAATATATGATGTGTTTAGTCTAATCCATATATGCTAAGGTTTTTTTTAGTTTGTTTTAATACCATTAATAGGCTCTCTGCATAGAGGTTTGGGTTATTTCTTTGCACTTACCAGTGTTAAACAAGGAGATATATAATACCTAGCATTCACATCAATCTCAATG
This sequence comes from Cyprinus carpio, assembly GCF_018340385.1. Lineage (NCBI taxonomy): Eukaryota > Metazoa > Chordata > Actinopteri > Cypriniformes > Cyprinidae > Cyprinus > Cyprinus carpio. Next base: position 3,889,243 of record NC_056583.1, read on the forward strand.
GGAGTTGCTTGACTGGTGGAGGAACCACTAGATGTGTGTTATTTGACATCTGCCATTGTTGCTCATGGACACATTTAAGTTTAAAGGTTTATTTGAGTAAATCACCTAAACTGTAAAATTAAACCTCAGGATAAAGACTTCATAGCAACTCTATTTGGCTGTTATTTTGGTCACCACAAGAACACACAAAATCCTAAATCCAAAAGCGTCGGACAGAGAAAAATAACTAATTTTTAACCCCCCCACTTTAGCTTAACTAAATAATATCTGACAAAAAGTCTCTCCCTTACAGTATGAGGTACTCAAATGAGTCTTGATATGTTTTTTATGAAGGTTATGGCTGGATTGCTATGAAATTCTATTCATCATAACTCACACAGTGTACATGGTTTACTACTATTTTTCCTTTCTTGACAACCTTTAGATCACTTAAAAAAGAATGAAAGAACGACTGTAGCATGTGAGTGCTCGGTTTATTTTGAACCTTTAAACATCTTATCAAGTTATGAAAAGATTTCCAAAGACCTTCCATTGGACTGAAATGTTTCTCAGTGGAACATATTGTTCTCATGAGTTTGTTTATGCATGTTGACCTACGTACAGAGCAGCACTGCAAATCCCATGTTTCCCTAGACAGAAAGCAGTGAGTTTGTAGTTCTGTTTGTCCTCAACGCTGAGGCAGTTTTGTTGTCTGCAGGAAGGTGCTCATATCGGTTGTTAATACTGTGTCTCTGGAGAATCTCATTGTAGACTCCATCCCAAGCATTTTCATCTTTCAAGAGACTGAATCTGAGCAGCTTGGCTTTGATGTACTACATTATTTATCTACACTTCTCTCCCAGTAACTCTTCCAGTTGCAGGGCTGACTTTATACCACAAATGTATCAAAGTTGAACATGCTGTGTTTGGGTACAGATCCACCCTATTCTCATTTCTCAAACCACTACCTTCTGTCCTTTTCTTCCATTCAAATCAACCCTCCTTCAAATCAACCGTCCCTTACTATCCACTCTTAAGAAAGGACCTGGGTCAGAGCGTGTACTGTAAGTTGCCAGATTGTGCTTCAGTGGTTGCACTAACTGCACTGGTTTCTGAGTGACAGGCAGTGTTTCATTTGTATGGGTTTGGTGTGTTTTCACTTAGAAGTGCATGGATTTCCTTCCTCTGAATCCACAGTGCAGTCAAGACCAGATTCTCCAAAGCCCAGACCATTCCCCAATCCTTTATGAGACAGAGGTCGACCAGTGCCAAACCCCCAATACCAAACCAAGACCAAGACCCAAAAGAATACACAAAACCCAGACCAGTACCAGAATTCCAAAGACCAGACCAAAACCATACCCCCTATAACCCGGATCAATGCTCTAAGTCCAGATCCAGACCAAGACCTTATCCCAGAACCCAGGCAAAATCTGCTGGTCCAAGAACCAGACAGTAGTCCATTTTCATTAAATGGAGATAATGCAGAATTTATTCCACCATTCGTTTCAGAAACTGAGGCTAAGTAGTCGTTAAGAGCCATGGGATCCTCTATAATGCGGTTGAGGTAATTGTCACCCTCATTACTCTCTGGAAACAGACTGCAGTCTTGTCTGAGACCACAAACTTAGACTCATTTCCAGACCAAGACACAGAGTAAATGAGACGCAGACCACAACCACATTTAAGCTCAAGATGCCAACTCTGCCACAGTGCACGATTTGAAGTAATTTAACTCAGAGCATTGTATTATGTTCCATAACGGCCCCTAAATTAGTCTCTTATAGGTAGACTGTGCTCTTCAATAATCTAAACTCCTGTCAACTCCTTTTGCAAGACTAATATGGCATTACCTCTTCCAAGACAGTGAGCAGTTTCCCAGGCAGAGTTCTGTTTATTCAGTCACTTGATTCTCTGTTTCTGCTTCACCTGCTTCATGTCATTTTTGTAGGTTTTTAGTAGGGGACCTCTCAGACTCTGAAGGGGACCCACTTGAGCTGATTAAGGACTTAGACCTCCAGGCCACAGAAGAGGTACATGGACCATTTAGCCACGGTACAGAGCTCATCCCCTGGTACGTGCTCTCCCTTCAGCCGGATATCCACCAGTTCCTGCTCCAGGGAGCAACTGTTATCCACTACGACCACGAGACCCATCTCACCTCCCGCTGCCTCCTCCGTCTACAGCCCGATAACTGCTTCCTTACCTGGTCCAAGCCCCACAGTAGCTGTGGCACAGGTGGAAAAGCCAGAGGCTTCATGGGACATCCACCATCTTCAGACTACTTACCTCTGGTCCAACCTGTGCACTGCGGACTGACCGATGGACTCCTAGACCTTAACGTGGTGAAAGCCGTGTTTATGGGTCACCCTGGAGTGGATGTTAACTATGTGTGCCTGCAGCACAAACTATGTAACATGAACCCTGGCGAAAATGGTGTCACGCTGCTATATGGACTTCACACTACAGACAACAGGCTCCTGCACTTTGTGGCCCCCAAGCACACGGCACAAATGCTGCACGAGGGCCTCCAGGAGCTGCTCAGTGCCATCAGGAAGATCAGGAAGTTTCCTGACCAGAGACTACAATGGCTGCGAAAGCAGTATGTTAGTTTGTACCAGGTACATTTTCATTTATTAAAGTGCATTTATTAAATACAAGTGAGAACACAGTACAAGTAGACCTTCAATACCAGATTTTGTTGTTTTTAATGTGAGGATTTTACTAATGTTTTTAAAATGTTTGAATTTGATGTAAAACATTACAGTTAGCAAATTGCTTGTTTTTATATTAAGCTCATTCATCCCTTAAACATGGTTAAGATTGCAATAATTACAACGACCACCCTTCTATAAAAAGGTCTGCTGTTCTTACAGTAGCTAGTCACCAAGCTGATTTCCATTGGTCATGCTGGTCCAGTTTGGTAGTTTTAGAAGGGTTTAGGGCACTTGTTAGCTGGCAGGTCAGCTGGCCAACCAGCTAGTAGACCTGGCAAACCAGTTTAGTCTGCATTTAAATAAAGATTTTTGCACACATTTTGTGTTCTCAATGTTGAATTATAGAAGTTCACATTGGAGGACTTTGGTGGTATTGAAGTTTTCATACCACCAAACACATTCCAGTTTTGATTCTTGTAAGTTTCCCTTTAGCATAACTCTGCTAACTTTAGGTCAGCTAAGGCACAGCTTTCTTTTTTTCTAAATTCCATTGATTGTTTTCCAGTTTTATTATGAGTGTGTTTTATGTTGCTGTAAAACTCCCTTTTCTAGGAGGACGGTAGATTTGAGGGGCCCACACTTGCCCATGCTATCGAGCTGTTTGGTGGAAGACGCTGGAATATGGGTGCTAGTGGCCCTGGATCCGCCAGTAAGAGTGCAGAGAAGAACTCAGCCCAGAAAAACAGCCCGCTGGGCATTAACGCCAACGTCAAGAAGAAGAAGAAAGCTTTAGTCAGGGTAAGAAGTGAAAAAACTTGAGCCAACAAAGGCTGTCCTGGCTTAGCTATATGTTTTGAATAATGCACTATTCTGTTCACAGGGGGACAGTGGTGATGGAACAGATGATGAGATGATCTCACGCAAGACCAGGAGCTGTAAAGAGACTTTGGGGAGGAGAGAGTCTTTGGAAAGTGTTGAGCAGGAAAACACTGGTGAGAGTTACTGAACGTTGTGTTGACAGCTACTCTGACTTTGGTTAGACATAATTGTTGAAGAATGTTGAAGATGGTATCCATTTAAGCTGGTTTACCAATACTTTTTGAATTTATACACTGAAGATGCTAGTTTTATGATGCTAAGAGATCAGAGACATTATGGCATATTTGAATGTTTCCATAGAGGACTGCAGTACCTTTGGCCACCCTGGACCCCTTTCCTTATCCAACAGCAAAGGCCAGTCTCCTGGATCTTCCTTATCCTCCTCCTCATCTTCCTCTGGCTCCTTTAACACAAACACCTCCACCCCTGCACGCCCCCATTCCTCCCCCATTCTCTCCGGCAACTCCAAAAGTCAGCCAGGGTAAGGCCCCTCCCTCTTTAGAAATAGAAATCCAGAGCACACAGGTTTCTGTTCTTTTCAGATATTTGTATACAAGATAGATGCAACATGAAATATGCAAATAAAACCACATTAAACCTTGTTCACAATGTATTTTCCTTCCCTAATCTGACTTTTTAGTAAAATAGCATAAGTGAGAATTTTTTTTTTATTCCATGAAAGATGATTCCAGGTGCTTGAAGGATTTTAAGAGATAGTTCACTCTAAAATAAATTTTTTCATAATTTGTAATCATCGTGTTGTTCCGAACCCATAAAGCTTTTTGTTTGTTTTTGTCACAAAATGCCATTTTTATGGTTCCTAATATTGTTTTGGGAGTCTCCTACAATAGGTTTACATGCATGCAAGGTCAAAATATGCATTTAATATCACTTCATTTTCAAAAGATTCTCATACGATTCGTTCAAAGCAGTTCTAAGATTCAGTCTCTTTAAACCCTTCCTTTCTGTGAGCCTACTCTGCTCTGATTGGTCAGATGGCCTAGTTTGTTGTGGTTGGTCTACCGTGACAGTGCGTGTCGTGAACGATACGCCCATTGCCATAGTTGCGTATTTTGAACACTCGATTAAAAAAATAAACATTTATTATTAACCTTACTTGCAGGTTGTGATTCAGTGAAAAATGTGATTCATTTTTCAGTGGAGCCACCTGATCTAAATAAATTGGGTACTGAGCCATCTTTCAAGAGCAAGCATTTGAAGCAGTTGTCAGTAAAAAAAAAAAAAAAGATTGGGTTTGTATTGATTCTTTGCTGCCTCATCTTTCGGAAGTGAAAATAAAACAAATTTACTTTCACATTGTCTTATCAACATGATGTTAACCACACGAATATACAGTGTTTTTTTAGGGGCGAGTCAAGTTGTTCATGGCCGGTCAACGTAGAACATAGGCGGCCATTATGCAAATGTGTCACCCCGTGACGTGTAGTCATCACAAAAGTGGGATTTTGAATTACTGGCGACTTGTTTAGGCTGTTCAGAGTCAGTTCTTTCTTTTGGGAGATAATAACTTTATTTATTGTGCACCTTCGGCTATACAACTTTGCAGATTGTTTACATTCACATACAGCTACATTACACACTGCATGAAAGGCAATATTCAAAATGGCATAATAGGGGCATTTTAATATTATCCCGTCATTTTCCATCCACTGAAACTCTATACAGTCATTTTTATGGTTCAAAAACTACCTAAAGACATTGTAAAAGTAATCCATATGAATTATTCCGTTCAATTCAAGTTTCTGAAAAGATACAATTGCTGTATATGATGTACAGACTTTGATTCAGGTGTTTATTCAATGCATATCAAATATAGTTAATGGTTAATCTTAATGTGAGGTGTGCGGTGCAGAAACAAATCTTAATGGTTCCTTGCATAGTGAAGAATAAATTGTATTACTTGTCTTGAAGCATGTAGTAAAAGAGCTGACAGAGCTGACTATGTTTGGTGTTTTTAGGGCCTGGAGCAGTCGGAGCTGGCATGGTCGAGGGAAAGGCTGCTTTAGGGGCTTCCAGGACCTCATGATCTCCGACAGCATCATGAGCTTTGTTGAATTTGTAGAGCTCTTCAAGTCTTTTAGGTAGAACACACTTTTCCCTCCAAAAAATACTCGCCATGTGTTTTGAATTTGGATGATTGTTGTAAATTTTCCGTTTGTCTGCTATGTCTGCAGCATTCGCAGTCGTAAGGATCTGAAGGAACTGTTCGACACCTACGCCGTGCCTTGTAGTCGCTCGGGTCCTGACTCTGTCCCACTCTACACCACACTGAGGATTGATGACAAACTTACAGGACTGCAACCGGATCTTGGTGGGCATGTGTGAATAATAAGAGTGTTTTTTTTTTTTTTTTTACCAGTGCAGATGAGAAGTAGGATGGTTTTACAAAGCTGATCTCTCCACAGATCTCCTGACTCGCAACGGCTCTGACCTGGGCCTTTTCATCCGCACGCGTCAGCAAATGTCTGACAACCAGAAGCAGATTTCAGACGCCATCGCAGCTGCTAGCATTGTGAGCAATGGCACTGGAGTGGAGAATTCATCGCTGGGTGTGCTGGGACTGGCCATCTCTCAACTGAATGACTTCATGGTCAACTGTCAGGGGGAACATCTGAGCTACGATGAGATCCTCAGCATCATACAGGTGAGTGGAAGAACTCTCTGAAAGCTGATCTCAGCCAGAAAGTTTTATAGTTATACTTTACTGATCAGACCTATAAATGTTTTGGATTTGAATATGACACAGGTTATTCCTGTTATGAAGCACATTAATATGCTTGTGTTGTAATTTACAGACTCATCTTTGGATAATGACACTGTGCATGTGTAAAGCTGCTTTACAGCTGAACCTAATTTGTTTCATAAATGAAGAATTTTGCAACATTGGCACCGTTATTGAACTGAACTGAATGAACAGAACTGACTTGAGCAGAATAATACCACTGTTGTCTTTTTAGAGATGTTTAACAGCAGAATTTGAATGTATCATTTAAAGTTCGCAACATTGATTAGGCTACATTCTGTTTATTTTTTAAACTCCCCGGATTTCATATAAGGACCTGCATTTTGTTATTTAAAACAATATATATATTACAGAAGACTACATGAAAAACATATAAAATAATTTTTCTGGTCTTTCTAAATATATCCACTAAACTTGGCACCATCAATCTTTCGGTCTTATCAAACTTGTTGAAGTTGTTTTAAACCTTGAAAAGACATTTTCAAGCCAACATTCAAACTTTGTCTTGACCAACATTCCTCCTCATGTTATTTATGTGAAGTCTTATTGTCAGAATAGAAAATTGCTTCAAATTTCTGTCAGAGTGCTGTCAAGGGTTTGGCCGGTCTTAAAGATCTCAACGGTGGGTCCTCGTTTACCGTAAACAACATGCACAATTGATTCCTCCTTTAATAAGAATAAGAGTCATTGACTGACAGTTCAATATTAACCTCTCACCAGCTCATAAATAACTTTAAGACATCTAATGATGTGCATGCCAATGTAATAATATTTAATTAGTGTTTTTGTTTCTTTAGAAATTTGAGCCTTCTTCAAACATGCGTCAGATGGGGTGGATGTCCTTTGAAGGATTTGCCAGGTTTGGTTTTATTAAACTTTTTTGACAAAATAATGTAGACCAGAAGTTTCGGAAACACTATACTTTGGCAGATTTGGATAATCTGCATTATTCATATAATCTCTGCTACATGACCAAAAGTTAATCTACCTCTCAAAGGTTTCTAATGGACAAGGACAGCTTTGCCTCTAAAAACGAGGAGTCTCAAGTGAATCTGGATGAGCTCCAGTATCCGCTCTCATACTATTACATCGAGTCCTCTCATAACACGTACCTCACGGGCCATCAGCTGAAAGGAGAGTCTTCAGTGGAGCTCTACAGCCAGGTACATCTTCAGCTGAGCTTCTCTGTTCATCCTGAACCTGATCCAGACAAAACACATTTCACAATGCACTCCATAAATATGCCTCCTGCACCTGCAAGTGAATGTAGCTGAAACCATAGCACGTGAATGATGCCTGCAGGTGTTTATTGAGTTCATGTTTGATTTATTGGTTCTGCTGCAGGTGTTGCTGCAGGGCTGTCGTAGCGTTGAGTTGGACTGCTGGGACGGGGATGACGGCATGCCTGTTATTTACCATGGACATACTCTTACTACTAAGATTCCCTTCAAGGTCTGTTAAAAATCAGTACATGAAGAGACTTCTGTTGATTTTCTGTATGTTTACCTTTGACCATTAAAATGCTCTTGTGGCCTGTAGGATGTTGTCGAGGCCATCAATCGTTCAGCGTTTGTGAACTCAGAGATGCCCCTGATTCTGTCTATAGAAAACCACTGCTCTTTACCACAGCAGCGCAAAATGGCTGAGATTTTTAAGGTACTTGAATTTTTACACTAAATCAGAATAGTTTGAATCCATCAGATGAATCCAGTGGAACCCAGTTCAACCTGCTTTCTTGTGGAAAGTGAACATTGTTTATTTTGCTCTTCAGACGGTGTTTGGTGAGAAGCTGGTGACCAAGTTCCTGTTTGAGAGTGATTTTGCGGATGAGCCTTTGCTTCCGTCTCCCCTGCAGCTCCGAGGGAAGATCCTACTGAAAAATAAGAAGCTGAAAGCTCACCAGGCTCCTGTGGACATTCTCAAACAAAAGGTAGATGAGAGGAAAAATACCTAGATGCATGGGACCAATAAACAGATTTCAAGACTATTGAAATCAGTTCTTGATTTTCAAGACTGGTTTATGCACAGTTTAACAAATTGTAGCAGCCACATAATCAGGCGAATTTGGCTAGCACTTTTTTGTTTTAGACTCTTTTTTTTATTTAAATGTCTTGACTAGGTCCTGTTGTAATCTGGGGATTTATTTCATAATTTTTATCTTCATACACCGAAGGGAAAGCCTGTGTGCCCGAGACACTGATATATCTGCTACACAAAATAAATATAATATCATTTATACCATTATAATATAAGACCATTATAATATACAATATAAGATCATTTATGCCATTATTTATATATATATATATATATATATATATATATATATATATAAAACATACAACGTGACCAGAGTAAGCTTTTTATTTATGCATTTAACAGACACTTTTATCCAAAGCGACTTACAGTGCATTCAGGATATACATTTTTTTACCTAACATGTGTTCCCTTGGGAATCTCCACTGATTGCATGAATGGGTTTAAACATTTTAAAATGTCCTCAGCTGAGCTGGAAGTACTACACTCATATTGGAAAGCACAATCAAATTAACTAAAATATTTCATAAACAAACATGCAAAGGGTAGGGAATGTGTGGAATTGTGTGAATGACAGACTTTCCAATTCTGTGGAAATCTGCACAGCTTTAATGTGGTCTTGACTATCTGTTAAACATTTTCAGTATCAACACATTTTATTGAGTCCATGAAGCTTCCATTTAACGAATCAAGAATGAATAGTTGAAAAGTTTTGGAACTTTTTTGGTTAACTTCTCCTTTTTCAAAAGCACATCAGCTGGCTCACATGCAGGCCCAGGCCAACAACGGCACAGTTAGTGGAACATCCCTGGGAAACAATGACGAAGAAGAAGAGGAGGAAGACGAGTATGACTATGATTATGAGTCATTGTCTGATGGTAAGCATGCTTTGCATTACTCAAACCAGTTTGTGTCCTCTATTTCAACTTGAATGGACAGTAATTTTTGGAACACTGAGTGGAATTTTTTGTTCTGTTCACTAACCCTCTCATGATCTTTTACTGTTCTCACGATGGCACCTTCACTTTGTAGCATGCTGACCTTTTTCCACTCCCCCTCCTTTCTTTCATTCTCTTCCCTCTTTTTTTCTCCTTTTTCTTAGCCGATGTCCTCAATGCTTCCACAGCCTCTTATGGCCAGGAAGGTAAATGTATCGTGTGTGAGTGTATGTGGGTAGTTGACAAATGGACCTGGTTTAAAATATGGTTTAAAACTCAAATTTGTAAGATAATTAAACCAGTCATTTGTGAAAACTGGGAGACTCCAATTAGATAATGCATATATACCAGTGCATTGGTCATCACAGTGCAATTTTTGCATTTTACTTGCTAAAATTTGGTGGAAAAGTAACATTTTGGTAGATAATTGTATGTTTGTGTTATTTTCTGTCCAGCCAAATTATAAAAATGTAGGACAGTAAATGTACGTCATGTCAACTGCCCATGTAAATGTGTGCTGAGATGCCGTGTGTCGCTCTTACTGCTATATGCTGCTGGTGTGTTGACTCTGATGTTATTGCTTGGATGCACAGCAGAAAAAATCAAAGCAGAATAATGGTGCTTATGTCTGAGACCCATCAGGTCTGTGCTGTCTGCTTCTGCCATGAATAAATCAGTGTTTTTTGAGTACAAAGGTGGGTGGTACAGTGTATAAACAATACCACCCAAACTTGCTTCAACGTTTGCTTCCATGTCCTTGGTGTTTTGAAAATGGCTCGACCTTGCTTGCGGCACTGGCTCAACGGTGGGGGAAAAACAAAGCCATCTGGTTTCTCAGGCCCTGGGCTGCTCTCTGTTAAAAGAGACTTTGTTCTTTCCCATACGGCTTTCCCCAGAGACTCAGCTATGAGTTTGTGTAGTCAGGGGAATGCTGGGCATTCAGTCAACCTGCTTTTTTTAAGTATGTGTTTGCCATGGTTTTATCATCGGAGACGAATTTCAAAAATCGAATGAGAATTGTTTCATCTTAAGGTAAAATGCAAATCTTTGATTGCTTTGTGTGATTTCAGCAGATGACTTATTTATACCCTTTGTGATAAATCTTGGACTCCAGTAGGGCTGGTCCAAATACCATTTTTTGAGCTTCGAAGCTTCGGTAGTAAGCAACACCGAATATTCAAAGCTTCGGAGGGAGGGGCTGAAGATATTCTTCTCTCTAATAAAGGCAGGAATCTCTGTGTGTCTGTCTGTCTGTTTGCATTTTTATTATGTAGAGAACCGTTCATCCAATCGACTTCACGCTTGGCGGGTGTGTTGCTGCGTAACAAAGGGAGTGCAGTGTCACATTTTGGTGCAATGTGGACGTGCAATGTGGACACGCAACACGTTCAGAATGAATAAACTTTTAATAAACTACAGAACAGCGCGAGCCGGAAGTGGCGCGCATCACACGGGCAGGGCTTATATGCTCAGAGAATGGACACTGCATTAGTGATACAAAACACACGTCTGTTAAGAGCAATACTTTTAATACAGACAAATTATTATTAGGCTGGGCTACTGTACCTTTTTTTATGACTGCCGTACAAGTATTTTCCAAGCAAATTAAGTGCACGTTTTTATCATGTGTAAAATTACTGATTAACATGCCTGATAAAAGCAGCTTGGTTTTTTTTTTTTTACACCAACTATATACTATAGGTGTAGCTACTTACAGAACTCAGGTGAACTTGATGTGCTGTTGTGGTAGGCCAGTTTCAAATCGCATATTTGGCACACTAGAGCCCTGCATTTCAGCCCAGGCCCGATGGGCCACTCTCGGGCCGGGCCTCGAGTCAATTTTCACGTCATAGTTCAGACGCGGGCCGGGCCTTGGGCCTGTTTTAGGCTTCTCCTAATTTTTATATTTTAGACATCCCTCAAAAAATTGACCGAGCTGTCAAGAGCGGCTCTGTTTAGTGTCCCATCAGCGCAGCTGAAGAGTTCTGCATTCAAATGCACACAATAGGCTAAAGCTTGCCGCAAAATCCCAGCAAAAGTAATTACCATGAATGTGTCAGGGGGAAATAGTAAGGAGATATTTGAATTATTTATCCTGACTCGCCATCTCTTCATTAGACGCGCCTTTAGAGAGAAGTGCATCTTTATGGATTATGATTATAATGAAAGAGTTTTCATTTTTGATTCGTTTTATTTCGTTAAGTGGTAATTTAAAGTTTTCTATAGATATATTTATCATGTCTGTGAGGCATGTATTCACTGAGTTCCGGTTCATTTTGTGAAGTGCTCCTGTTAAAGACGAGACGGCAGAAAGCGCATCATGTTTGTTTTCTTTATTTTATAAAAGCACAACATTTTTTTGATATTGTGAATGCACACAAATACAAGTACTCCCGTTACAGTTCAGAATGATGTATTACTCTTACCTTTATGAACAAAAATGAAAGTGTAGGCTATTTTAAGTTGTTTCCACTAAAATAACTTTCCAACTGTTTCCACTGGCCGCTTGGTCTATCTTTAAAAAACAAAAACTTTTATTCAACAAATGAAAAATGCTCCAAACGTTTTTCTAAATTAACTTAATAAAAAAAAAACGAAACATAATAATTTTGCCATTGCATACAAAACTGAACTATTTTAATAGCTGAAAGAGTAGTATAAGCGGTTTTGGGAGAAGGGGTTAAAAAAAAACAAAGTGTTTGGGTCAGGCTCGGGCCGGTAATTCTGATAAGCTGTCGGACAAGGGCTGGGCTAGGGCCTAAATTTGAGGTCTGTGCAGGGCTCTACTGCCTTTGTCTTGTCCTCACTAAATGTAAAGTTTTCACAATTTCTATGGCATATTGCAGTATCTATATATTTTTTTTTTTATCCATGCACATCATTTTTTTAAAATTTTTTTATTCATGTCCTCACGTAATGTTTAATCAAAAACATTAACATCCTCTACCCCTCACAATGACATCTCTTCTCATCCAACTTTAAGATGGAACAATAATCCCTAACCCAGGTGTGCCCAATACTGCTCCTGGTGATCGACTGTCCTGCAAAGTTCAGCTCCATTCCTAATCAAACACACCTGAAGCAACTAATTAAGGTCTTCAGGCTCACTTAAAAATTAAAGGCAGGTGTGTTTGATTAGGGTTGGAGCTAAACTCTGCAGGAAAGTGACAGGTTATCAACCGAGCCAATCAATTCCCCATGGACAAAATCAAGTACCGCCCTACATGTCATTTGGATATACATCACAATAGAGAAGAAAAACTTCCACAATTTCCATTTACTTCCAGATTTTAAAGGGATAGTTCACCCCATTTCCATTCACCACATGTAGTTCCAAAACTGTGACGGACTTTTATATATGACTGCTTCACCTTCATGTACTTTGCAACGTTTTTGTTAATTTTGTATTTAGATGGAATTGTTCTCTCTTTTTTTTGTAAATCACATGATGTTTTGGCTGAAGAAATCTCTCTTTGGGATTATTTTGAGATGTTTCTTAATCTTTTTCTTTTCTGCAGACAATATTCTGGATGACAAACCCGAAGGCAAGTCATCCACTGAGAAACTTCAGTATGAGTCCAATGATGAGATGCCCAAGCGGTTTAAGAAAGCGGGAAGCAAAGGAAAGGTCTGTACAGAACTGGAGCGATGAACATTTGAGTTCCTTTCTACCTGAATATTTCTGTGATAGTTGTTATTCTGCGTCCTTGCAGATGTTTGACATGGAGCTAGGAGAGGAGTTTTACCTGCCCCAGAATGAGAAGGAGAGCAGACAGATCGCTCAAGAGCTCTCTGATCTGGTCATCTACTGTCAGGCTATCAAATTCCCAGGTTTGCATCTCATCTCCTTCTTACACGAGCACAGTGAGAATTACAGTTCTGTCCGCCTCTGAGACACCCTGAGATAATTGGGCAAAAATAATTTTTTGGGTTTGGCTGAAATAATTTCAGTTTTGGCCAAAAGTATGGTGCATTTTGACTGTATCAGTGCCTATTTAGTGCACACAATATGCTGTTTTCAGTTGATGCATGACTAAAACTTCTGTAAACAGTATTTATAGCATGCTTCCCATCCAATAATCACAATAACCTACTCTTAGTTATTGCAGAAAACATACATGAACATCAGAAGGTACAGCATGTTGAAAAAAAAACAACACAACTTGCTGAAATCTATCATGTCATTAATAAACGTAAAGACGTCAGTAAAAGAGCTTGTAAACAATGTCACACAACATTACATTTATCTGGAAAGTAGTGCTGTCAAACTATTAATCATGATTTATTGCATCCAAAGTAAAAGTTTTTGTTTACATAATAAATGTGTGTACTGTATATATTTATGTATATATTATGATTTTTTTTAATTATATATAAAAGACTTACATTTATATATAAATTATATATGAATATAAATAGATATATACATGTAAACATTTTTAAAATATATACATGTATGTTTGTGTATTTATATATAAATAATAAATATACACAGTACACACATTTATTATGTAAACTTTTATTTTGTATTAATTGTGATTAATCCTTTGACAGCAATACTGGAAAGCCATTCAATGTCCATTGCAATCTTTTATTACAGACATAATTTAAATGTTTATATTTCAGCAACAAATTGCAGTAGAATCATAATTATATTCATTAAAAAGTTGATATAAAATTACCTTATGTTCAATGTAAATGTTTATATACAAGTCAGTTATTATTTGAGTGTTTGTTATTACATATATTTGATTCATTAATGAATTTTTAAATAAAATGAATTTTCAATTTTAGAGAAAAATTAATTTCGGTGTGCCATTTTCATAAGATTTTTGTGGTTCGTTTATAAAGTGATTTGTGCATGCAGTCCACAACTGATTAACAAAGACCTAATGTGTTGACTAGCAAAGTAGATGCAACCTGCTGCTGGACGACTAAACAGTGTTGGGGAAGCTACTTCTTTACAAATGTAGTCTATCAAGCGTCATTCTTAAGTAGCAGTTTAAATTTACAATAAGCAATACTTTATCTTTTGCTTATTTGTGCTACAAGGCTAATGTAAACTGCTGCAGAATTTGCTGCATTTGTCAAAAGGGGTGGGTAAATTAGATTCAGGTGTTTGGCTGTACTGGAAACTGTAATAGTCCCAGAGGCGAGTCTCAAACAAACAAACAGCATCAAGCTCTTGAGTTCTGGAGGAGCATATATCCTGCAGCCATGACCTTAAATATGTGTTTGTTTGTGTTTGTGTGCATGGGAACTAGGTCTCTCCACCCTCTCCCCATCAGGCCCTGGAAGGGGAAAAGACAGAAAAAGCCGGAAATCTATCTTTGGCAGCGCTCCTGCTCGCGGAAGCCCCGGGGAGCCCGTGACGTTGGTCCGAGCTCCAGGGAAAGGTACGGCCGCCTCGGTTTTGCACGGAACTGTGCACAGGGCACGCAGGAAATAGAACACCCACTTAAAGCACCCATGGGAAAAGGGCTCTCAAGTTTTTCATTATACTGAAGTCCCTCGAAAGCACATAAAAATGCCTTTCTGCAGAATTTCCAGTGACTGACTGTCTGAGAAAACAAGCATGTGCTTTTTGAGTAGAAGCACTTTTGGAAGGCAGGTGGTTCTTTGAATTGAATCTTAAACTGATAACTTCCTACCATCCTAAGAGAAGTGAATCTATTTTTTTAGCAGTTTATTTTTATCAAAGGGATAGTTCACTCTAAATTGAAAATCCTGTCAGCATTTACTCGTCCTCATGACATTCCAAATCTGACGGACTTAGAAATTTTGAAGAATGTTGCTCTTTTTTTATGCTTTTGCAATGAATAAAAGATTAGAAGCTTGAATCTTATAGGTCAGCTTTATGATTCTTTTATATTGCTTTATGCAGCTTGAAAGCCTCAGTCACGGGCCGTCAGTAGACCCTTCTTACTGTGGCACAAAATACTGCTGTGTGGGAAAATATTACAGATAATAGAGAATACAGTATACCAACCTGTGAACCGTCGGCAATCATCTCGTGTGTTTTCCATCAGCTATTTAGAATAAGAACTAGTGATGCCAGATTAATGAATGAATCACTCTTTTCAACAATTCAGTCAAAAAGGTCTGAATTGTTTACAATCCAGTTTGATCCATTCTGATGGTTCACTCATGCTGAAATGTTTGCAGAATGTTTAGAAAACAGAGAGAACTGGATGAAGTGGATATTTACCTACAATCCACTGTAAGAAACGAAACCAAGATGAAGCAGCTCTTTATTGCACATGTAGCTTATAATCATCTTTGTACTGCAAAGCTAATTTATATAAATATATCCATAACTGTATCCAAAAAAATATTCCTAAAATATAGGGACACTTTTTTGATGTTAGAACTATTTCTCTAATAAAAATGTGATTCCATTTTAAAATGCGATTGAAAAAGAAATCCAGGTTTAGTATGCTTGTTTGTAGGGCTTCCAAAATTTTGTGATTATATGTTAATATGGCTATTAAATAATGCTAACAATAATATTATTATAAAATAAAAAGATAAAAAAATACCAATTATTAAAACTGCTAAAATTACTATTACTTAAAATACCATTTACTAAAATTACTAAAATACCATTACTATTGTATTTCACTGTATAATAATAATATCTGTTTTTATTTTACTTTACAACTCTAAAATTAGAAAACTAATATATATTTATTTCTTAACTTTTTTCATTTTCAACACAAGTCAATCAAGTTTGTAAGGTTTTTTTTTTTTTTTTTTTTTTTTTTTTTTTTTTTTTTAAATGAACTATGTTTGTAGTTGCAGACTTTCTCCTTCTCTAAACGTGCTCTGATTCTGCTTTTGTCTCTTTGCCAAATCATTGATATGACTCAGACTCACATGAGATATTGATCTCATAGTGCTTAGTTTCACTTTTAAACAGTTTTTGTGAAAGAAATTGTAGGTTCTTTCGAGTTGCATTAGCAACTTAATATCAAATCAATGTTTTTGGTTCTCCTGCAGCCAGTCTGGAGGGCATTCGTATGAACTGGGAGGAACAAACATCACTGACACTGAGTCCGAGCACCTCTCTCAGCTCCATCATCCGCACACCCAGATGCTACCATATCTCCTCTGTCAATGAGAATGCTGCAAAGCGCCTGTGTCGCCGCTACTCCCAGAAACTCATCCAGCACACCAGCTGCCAGCTGCTCCGCACGTACCCGGCGGCCACACGCATCGACTCCGCCAACCCCAATCCTCTCATCTTCTGGCTGCACGGAATCCAGCTGGTCGCCCTCAACTATCAGACTGATGGTAAAGATTGATATCTGCTGCTCAGCTGAGATTCATCAGGACAGGAATTAAATCAGTGGAAATGATAGTGATAGACTTATATATTGACCACGCTGATAGATCAGTCAGGCCATTTTTTTTATAGTATGTTTTCCTGAAGTTGTCCGATTAGTGGAAAGAAAACATCCAAAAATGTATTGCTGTTTTCTCAAAATTATTGCACTGGGTCAGAAATCTCCACTACAGCACCACTAACATACACCAAACTTTAGAGTTTTATTCCTTGCTGTATTCTGAAGAGGGGTTTTTTTATTTTTTATTTTCCCCTCTGGCTGTTAACTGCATCCATTCTAATTAATGGTGATAAAAAGACACCTGAAATCCCCGTTGTAAAAACCTTTGACTCTTATCAACAATTTTATTATTTGTCAACAAAATGAAACAATAATTTTGTACCCGACTTTATCCAGTGTTTAAATTTGTGCATATATAATTAGATAATGCCTTATTTTCACACTTAAACAACATAAAAAAAAAACTTGTAGTACAAAAAACAATTGCAATTCTTAATTAACTGGAGAAGTATTAAGTATCTACAGTATTACGTTTTTACCTTATTCACCTGGCATGTCTTGCCTTAAGAGATTATTAATTAAATGTACTATTTTGTTAAAATTTAAACCAATAAATAACACATAAATTATTAAAAACAACCATTTGTTTTTGTAGTATTCCAGGAAAACAGCCGTTTTTATTTTAAATTTATTTCATGTACCATTTTACTAGATAGGATTCATGTTTAATCTGTAAATATTCAGATATGGTGATAAGCATTATTTCACAGATTATTTCAAGAATTCAGTCAGTCTTTCTTGAGAAAATAATTTGTTTGTGGCTGGTATGTTCTCGTCTAGATCTGCCCCTGCAGCTGAACGCAGCTCTGTTTGAGGCTAATGGTCACTGTGGTTATGTGCTGAAGCCCCCGGTCCTGTGGGAGCGAAGCTGCCCTCTCTATCATCAGTTTTACCCTCTGGATCGAGACCTGGAGAACATGACCCCCACGCTGTACACTCTTACTGTAAGTATCCCATATTACCCACTTAGCGTCAAAATTACTCTTAGCTAATCTAACAGACATTCATTATGTGCACACAGATTGTGTCGGGACAGAATGTGTGTCCGGGGAATTCCAACGGCAGTCCCTGTGTGGAAGTGGAGGTGTTGGGCATGCCGGCAGACAGCTGCCATTTCCGCACCAAGCCTATACACCGTAACACACTCAATCCCATGTGGAACGAGCACTTCCAGTTTCATGTGCACTTCGAGGATATGGCGTTCCTGCGCATCGCTGTCGTGGAGAACAACAGCTCGCAGGTCACCGCTCAGCGGATACTGCCCCTCAAAACCCTCAAAGCAGGTAAAGAACTCCTAACAGGAGCGTAGTGCAATTACTGCTGTGCTGATTATTGATTGATGACTGCAGTCTGCTTTATAGATGATGGTCAAAATATGCAATTTACGTACTGTACACTATCGTTCAAAAGTTTGGAGTCACAAAAAGTTTGAAAGAAGCCTATAATGCTCATGAAGGTTTGAGCAGTAAAAACAGTAGTATTGAGAAATAGTATTATAATTTAAAAGAATTGTTTTCTATTTAAATATATTTTAAAATGTTTCTGCATTTATATTGAGTAGCACAACATTCAACATTGATAATCAGAAATGTTTCTTGAGCATCAAGTCAGCATATTAGATTGATATCTGAAGATCATGTGACACTGAAGACTGGAGTAATGATGCTGAAAATTCAGCTTTAATCACAGAAATAAATTACATTTTAAAATATATTACAATATAAATGTTAATTTAAACTGTAATACTATTTCACAATATTGCTGTTTTTACTGTTTTTTTCTTTTTTTGAGCACATAACTGCACCCTTGTTGAGCAGAAGAGACCTCATTAAAAACATTTAAAAACTGTTATATTATATATATATTACATTGTGTATTGTATAGAAAATATACATCATATTATTAATTTAGCTTGAGATTACTCCATTTGAGCACTTACTGATGAGTAAAACATTGTCTGATGTATATCATTTGCTTTCTGTTGATTATTCCAGGCTACAGACACCTGCAGTTGAGGAACCTGCGCAATGAGTCTCTGGAGATCTCTAGTATGTTCATCTTCAGCCGTAGGACGGAGGAGAGTCCCAGCGGAGGACCTCTGCCTGTGTCTGTGGTGAGACAGCATTCATAAACCACACAGCTGTCAGGATATTTGTGTTAAATGTATTGGAACTAGACAGCAGGAATAAAACAGTTTACATTCATGATTTCTCTGTATATGCCTTACAGTCCCACAGAAGAGTGGACAGCATGTTTGAGAAAACATTGTGCAAATATATCTGATGTTTTTAAAACTCTGGAATGTGCTGCATTCCTCTCCCTCGGTCCCTGTCATCTCAGTGCAGCCTAGTTTCGTTAAAAACAGGAAATCATAAAGACATAGATATGCTACTGTATACAGAAGTGCCATGCCACTGGAAAAATACTGAAAAAAGGGGGAGAAATAAGGGTCTGTCTCAGAAATTTCACAAATAATTAAGAAACAGCCAGTAACATTGAATTGAAAATGAAATTTTGAAGCAGAAAGACTGGAATAGTATTTTCTTGTAAAATGTACTTCAAAAATATTTTTCACAGTGTATTTGCATGTTAAAACATTATAAGGATCACAGGTAAGAAAGTGTGTAAATTACTGTGGCAGTAGTAGATTAACTAAAACTTTTTTTTTTGGGTTGTATCTTCTCTTGCATGTTTTCATCGCAAAAATACAGTAGGTGCATGACACAGCTGACTGTAAAAACAATGTGATTGAATCATTTTATTTAGTTAAACTGTCAGGAGTTGTTTAATAGCTCTGAAACAATATTAATAACCCACTCTTTCCTTTAATAGCCAAATGTTTTGGAATGTGAAAAAAAAGTGAACTCTTGTGGTTTTTTCTCTCAGCTGTTCAGCACGGAGGAAAGACGCGCCGCCCAGCAGCACAAAGTGACAGTGCATGGAGTTCCAGGCCCTGAACCCTTCACCGTAATGTGTGTTGATGAATACACCACGGCCAAGCAGCTCCTGGACTCTGTAAGTGTCAACGCAACAGAACCGAGCCAGTTTAGACAGGTTAGCACACACCAGAACACTGTTAAGTGCACTGAACCAAAGGACAGGGTGCACCTGCAGATGAAGTAGTGTAAGCATTCTTCTTGAGAAGTTCTGAAATTGTTTCGAATTAACCCTGGAAGTTCATCCAGTTGCCAAAGCGTCCTCCTCGTGGAGAATGATCGTCATCCATTCTCTCATTGGGAACAAGTTACTGCTAGAAGTAGTGTTCACTCCAGTGTTTACTGGTCTGCTTCACATTTTCATCATTCCTCAGCACATAAACACGCTTAAATAGTCTCTTTCTTGCCAGTTATTTCCGACTACCTCCTTCAACTACTTCCTGATGGAGGAGAAAATGCCTCTGTCCAAGGAGAAGTGCGAGTCAAAGAGAGCACCTCAGCAGCGCCCCCTAGCAAATGACGAGCGGCTCCTGAGAGTTACTCACAGCTGGCAGCCGCAGGAAGGATATGTGGGCAGAATATACCTGAAAACCAAGGAGGAGGTATAACCCTTTTGCCAGATTGTGCTCGCTTTCATTAAAGTACATTTCTAAGGGTCATTCCTGTTATGCAGTACCTTTTCAACTTCATAACATTTGAAAGAGGAATAAACTACCATCAAAAGGTTTTGTGTTGGTAAAAAATGTTTAACTGAAGTCTCTTATGCACACCAAGGCTGCATTAATTTGATAATAAAAATGCAGTAAGAAAAGTTTTTTAAAAATGTAAATAAAAAGTTGTCTATTTGAAAATGTTTTAAAATCTAATTTATTCCTGTGATGCAAAGCTGAATTAACAGCAGCCATTACTCCACATTACTGCAGTGACACATGATCCTTCAGAAATCATTCTAATATGCTGATTTGATGCTCAAGACACATGTATTATTATTATTATTAAATGTTGAAAATGTTAATAGGATATAAAGACTGACAAGATGGCAAGTGAGCTAAAAACTCTTAACTGGTAACCAATTAAAACAGTATTCACAATAAAAAATAGTTTTGTTGTTGTTGGAAATATTTTGATTAAAGAAAATTTGAAGATTCTATCAGTTTATTAAGAAATACTGCAAGTGTTATGTTAGAAGCACCCAGTGTATGTTGGGATTAAAACATAACCAAACAAATAACCCTGAAGGATTTCCAATATATTTAGGCAACATAAACGAGACCCATACAGACTTCATCAAATATCCACACCCATTACTTTTATTTGTTCAGCATTTAATTCTTGATCTGTTGCTCCCCCTGCTGGCTCATAGCAAAATATCAACGAGAAGAACATGGTGATGGAGGGGGTGGAGGAGTTGAGCGGCGGAGAGGACGACACTTTCCTGGTGCAGGTTCATGATGTTTCTCCTGAGCAGCCTCACACTGTCATCAAAGCCCCGCGTTACAGCACCGCCCAGGACATCATCCAGCAGGTCAGAAGATCACTGCAACCTCACTCAAAGATTTCTTCTCTGTCATGTTAATATCAAAATATGGAAGCTGCTGTTGTCTGTCATAGACTCTGAGCAAAGCGAAGTACTCTCTGAGCATCCTGAGCAACCCTAACCCATGTGACTACGTCCTGATGGAGGAGGTTACTAAAGACGCGGCTGGAAAGAAATCATCCTCGGCTAAACCGTGTCAGCGTGTGCTGCAGGACCACGAGTGTGTGTTCCAGGCTCAGAGCCGCTGGAAGGGTGCTGGGAAGTTCACCCTCAAACTCAAAGAGCAGGTGAACACTTGTTCATGTGAGGCTGAAGGCCTGTACACAACAACACATGATCTGAGAAGAAAAAAGATTCATTCTGTTGCATTTCTATTCATGTATTAAATTAAAACTAAAGCATACACTACCGAGGCTACATTTATTTGATCAAAAAACAGTAAAAACAGTAATATTGTGAAAAATTATTACAACTTATAAGAACCGTTTTCTCTTTAAATATAGTTTAAAATGTAATTTGTTCCTGTGATGCAAAGCTGACTCCAGTCTTCAGTGTCACATGATCCTTCAGAAATCATTCTAATATGCTGATTTGCTGCTCTGGAAGCATTTATTATCAATGTTGTAAAGTAATCTTTCATAATTCTTTAATGAATTTCTTTTAAATGTAAATCTTTTGTAACATTATAAATGTTTTAGTATGTTAATAGCATTTTTTTTTCATGAACTGTCCCTCAGATCGCTCGTGAGGACAAGCGGAAGGGCGTGTCTTTTGCCAGTGAGCTACGGAAGCTGACGGGTCGGAGTCGGAGCTTGACTGTGAACACGAACACTAATGGTCCAGCGGCTCAGGAGCCGACACACAGTAAGGAAGAGAAGGCTGCATGTCCCAGCATGGTGCCTCTGCCAGAGGCCTCGGAGTGAAGGAACGCTCTGCAGTGTGTGTGTGCAGTGCATGGAGCTCCCACAAGGTACTAGACACTAACACAGCAGACATTAATATTATACAGTGAGTCTGAACTCTAAGAGGGACCTGGATAAAACTATATTGAAGGGAATAGTCCAAAAATGAAAATTTGATGAAATGGTGCACATCCATACAATGTGATTTTGTTAATTGGAACAGATTTGGAGAAATGTAGCATCACATCACTTGTTCACCAATGGATCCTCTGCAGTGAATGGGTGCCGTCAGAATGAGAGTCCAAACAGCTGATACAAACATCATAATTATCCACAAGTAACCCACAGCACTCCAGTCCATGAAGAGAAAAGCTGCATGTTTTTAAGACACAAATCCATCAAGAAAAGAGGACAACAGGGAATGGACTTTTTCACTGGAGAAGGCAACATAATTGACTTGTATTTTGGCCAGAAGTGATCGTTTAAAGCTAAAATAATTATGGATTCGTTTCTTACAAACATGCAGCTTTTGGCTTCACAAGACATTAACTGATGGACTGGAGTGGTGTGGATTATTGTGATGTTTTTATCAGCTGTTTGGACTCTCATTCTGACGGCACCCATTCACTGCAGAGGATCCTTTGGTGAACAAGTAATATAATGCTACATTTCTCAAAAAATCTGTTAGGATGAAGGAACATTGAAAAATTTGAAAATTGTAATTTTTGGTTGAACTGTTCCTTTAATTGTATGATTTAGTCAAGGTTCGGTTTTTGTATGGTATCCCAAATGCTAGTTGAGCAGAGCTACCTGATGTTTAATGTAAAGAGTTTGCTATTCTTTAACAGTGTTATTAACTACTGCTACTAATTAACTGAGCATCAAGTCTTTACTAGCAGTGAAAACTTGATTAATGGCATGTAATAGTTAATAGACCTCAATCAGGGTCGACTCCGTACACAATTTGTTGCAAATAAATATGAGTCTGTTAAGGACTATGGTGTTTGTCATTCAGTCAGAAAAAAGGGGTTTTCTGTTTTGTTTTGCAAACTTTTTTTGCAGAACTTGTGAAAGGCTTTTGAAAATTAGACAAAACCTTAGGAGCTGAAGTACAACATCTGAAAAGACTGCATGCGTGTTCCTCACAGCCTTGCTTTCATTCATTTCAGCTGACCCTGAAGACTGGAGTAACAGTGCTGAAAATTCAGCTTTGCATCACAGGAATAAATTACATTTTAGAATGTATTAAAATAGAAAACAGTTCATTTATATTTTAGTAATATTTTACAATATTACTGTTTTTGAGCAAACAAGTGCAGCCTTGCTGAGCCTGAGAGACTTCAGTAAAAACATTTCAAATTCTTACTAACCTCAAACCTTTAAACCTTAAAAGTAGTGTAATAATAAAATAGTTAACATAATAAAAATATTGAAGACTTTTTTTTTTTTTTTTTTTATGAACAGTAATGGAACAAAACATCTCTACAAACACCTTCACTCTGCATCAGAAATATTGTGATATATTGTGCATTGTTTTTCATTGGAAAAACTGAATATTCAGGCTCATTGTGAAGAGTTGTGGTGCTGGAGAATGAATGTTCCCGTGGGTCTCTTTTCAGGGTCTCTGTCGATGGGGCTGAAGGCCTGGATGGCTTGGGTTCTCAGAGACTGTGTGCGGTAAAGCCCAGTTGTGTCCCAGTGTGGCGACCGCACCCCTGTCCCGTCCACCTGGACCCTCCCGCTGCTGTGGAACTGGAAGCTGCATAAATGAGTCCAGACCCAGAGCAGCATCGCTGGTGTTCACTACTCTCACGTGATGCAGAGCGGACGGCATTTGAGCTCGTCCCGTGCAGAACACAGTGGCCTGGGTGAGTGAGTTGAGGATAGGTTCAGTATGTTACCGAGTGTCAGATGAAGGAAGTTTCTCCTCACTTCTATACTACTTCTCCTTTTTAAAGAGTACTGTAAGTGATGAATGCATTTATATGCATTTCATTTTTTATTTGTGGTTTTGCACATTAGTCCAGGTATTTTGAAAGCTTTTTTTAATACTTTATTTACATCCCGTTTTTGGATTGCTGAAATTAAATCAAGCATAAAAATGCTCCCAGCACGTTAGTGTAACAATCTTGTTTTTGTTTTGTTTTTTAACTTCCAAACCTTGAGTTCTTTTATGAATATAAATATGGCGTGATTTATTTAGAGTTCAGAGCAAATGTGCACAAGATGTTGAGAAAGATGCAAGACAGATTTGTTCTGCATATTTTAGCAGCTAATTTGATTTGATTGCTTTCATTGCACATGTCCTGCACTGCATTTTAATGACCAACAGCAAAAAATGCAAGATGTTAAGGGGTACCTTTCTATAAACTGCCACAAATCTATTTACAGATTTACAAAAACAAGCATTTGAAGAAAAATCACTTTAAATGTGTTTTTTTTAATGTATTTGTTACTGATTTATATCTTTATTTTATTACAGCTAGAATTTTTTTGTTTGTTTTTGAATCCCCCCTGTGCAGCTGCATTTCAGGTATTTATTTGAATTTTGTTTTTTTACATTTATGGGGAGCTGAAGATCTTCATTGGCACAGTAGTGCTTGGTTTGGAATATTTTAATTTAAAATCAATACAATTTCGAGGTTTATATCCCATTCGGCCTTTGTAATCGAATGCCAGTTTTCTTTTCGTGTTAGTTTAAATGTTGCTGTTATATATCTAAATGTGATTTCTAAACGCACATACAGCAGACCTGCTTTTCTTTCTTTGTTTTTAACTTTAAGTGGTCCGTTTATTTTCTTGAAATGAAATCTTTCCTAATTTATTGAACATTATAGCCCAGGTTGGCTGTACTTTTCCAGATGTGTACATATGAATGAGAGTACATAAATATGAAATCTGCATTAATTTATTTGTGAGGGCATGAATGTTCCTCCAGCCTGTTTGTACTGTATTAATGTATAATGTTTGTATTTTTGTAATTTAGCACCATCTTAAGAGAGATGAAATATTTTGACATTTAAGTGAATGTAGGCACCATTGAAGTGTACTTTATTTGTGGTCCACTACAGCATTATGTCCTTTAATATCTTTTCAGTGTATATTTACCATTGCTTTGTTTTGAACAAGCAAATGTTTAGTGTGACACGATGCTGTTATTTTAGTTCATTGATAGTTAATCTAAAACTTCTGTCTGTGTGGAGTTTAAAACATGTCAGACTTTCTATTAGTGATGGTTTTCAGCACATGTAGAACTCTAGGAATGTATCATCAATATTTTGATGTCAATATTGGGTTGTTTACTTGAAACCATCGATTCAACCACATTCATCAATAAACTTGAGAAATCCATGTTTGGTCAAATGGATACTTTAACATGACTGCCCTGCTAAAATGTCAGTAAAGACTGCTGGTATCTCGGAGCATTTATTTTACACAAACGCATACAAAACAGCATTTCAGCTCTTAATTTACATTCATTCATTGGTTTCCTGCTGTGATGTGAAGTCTAGACTCGTCTGCTCGCTCGCGTTTTGAAGAGCAGCGTCAATCTGGGTCTTCAGCTCTGAATCTAAAAACGCATCACCGATTGTGAAATGTTCCTGCAACACAAGAAGACAAAATATTTTGAAAATAAAACTAACACAATAAAAAAGCTTGAAGCATTGTTAGTTAGATGGAAAAACAGACCTTTTTCTTTGAGGGAGGCCCTGAAACAGAAGGATTGAAGCTCATGTCTTTAACACTGTAGTCTTCAAACAGCTGCACTGGAGTCCTGCAGAAATGCAATGAAAGAATTGTAATGTCTTTATAAAAAAAAATAAAAAATCAAAATGAGCCAATGAAAAAGAGGCTGTTGTCTCTGTACTTTCTGCTGAGCTCCATGCTGAGAGCTCCTGACCCTTCACTAGGAGCGCCTTTCATCAGATGAGCGGCAAACTTCCTCACCACGGGGTGAAAGTGTCTCTGAAAGAACAAGCACAGATTACAACCTCTTTAGTTTCGTTAATATTTTGAATTTGTTTTTTTTCTATTTTTTCCACTTTCAGGTAAAGCTTTAGTAATTTTTTATTTTTTTTTTCAAATATCTATAGTCTTTTTTTGTTTTTATTAGTTTTAGTCATTTTAGTATTTTAAGTAAAATTTGAAATTAGAAATGTTGCCTTGGCAACTAGCTGACCTAAAATAAGTTTACATTTTATGCATTTTGTTTTTTAATGTTATGTTTTTCAAGTTTTTTTTTTTTTTGAATGGTTTTAGTTTTAACAATAATTACAACTGATTACAACAAATAAATTCATATAATTTGTAAAGTCTCTTAAAGGAGCAGCTGCTGCCATCTGAATCAGGAATGCTAGTCATCCGACAACTGAATTTTTCTTTCTAGGTTTTAGTTTATTTGAGCTTTTATATTTAACAGTGCATGCTAATGTTGAACTCAAGGCTGTTTTGTTACCTTTTTTAAAATTAATTGCAAATTTAATAATTATTAATCTAATTATTTTCATGTAATGAGTTAAAAATGTTTTTGAAAGCACCATATACAGGTGTATACTAAATAGTGAGTGGTACGAAATGTAATGATTGTGGTTGTGATTCAGATGGACCAAATTCTGACACAAGTAGCAAATCATGGACGATAATCTATGTATTTTTACTTTGAATCTGTTTAGATAAATGCATTTTGGGAACTTCATATTGCAAAGCATGATATCACACTTTTATCTCCACAATATTGCATAAACAACAACAAAAAATAGTAAAAAAATTAAAAAAAACCAGCGTCTGAGACGCATTAGTGCTGTCTGATTTACATTAGTTCCTAAATCACACTCAGTGACTCGTTCATGAATCAGACAGATCTGATTGCTTTGTTCAGAAGTGAACAACTCACTGGTTCAATGATCCGCTGAGAGTGAATCTTCATTTAACAATGCAATGAACTGTTCCTGTCTGACTCAAAACATGTCAAGAACTAGGAAAATTGAGTATGTTTGTACTTGTTCTCATGTAAAACACAAAAGGAGTATTTATTACTGGAGTGATCTTTTATAAGGGTTATCTGTATTTTGATTTGTATACCTCATCCACCACTGATCTGCCATATCTTCTGGAGTATACGTTGTTTTCTTTAACATCAAGCATGCAAAACATGAGCAAACGTTTTGTTTTGGTAGGGTTTTTTTTTTATTTTATTTTTTTTGTAGTGCATTTTCCACAATTACATTTTATATAAATTCTGTAAATTGCCACTATAATTTGTTTATTTTATACTTATATTTTTTATTCTTGTTCTGAATACTGTTTTTTTTTGTATTGTTTTTTTTTCTATTACTTTTTATTGTTATATTTGAATGTGATGTATTTCACCACTACTGCAAATGTTTTTTTTTCTCACTTACAGTTCAGCTTACAGTAAGGTGCAACTTATTATAATATAATATACATAAGCACTTTAATATCTGCTCTGTTTTAATCGTACTGTCAGTGATTGGGTGAGTGATACCTTCAGTGCGTGACAAGATACTTGTCTGATACCTTCAGACAAGAGTTATTTTGTCATTTCATGTGCAAACGTCTCAAAATCCTTAAATCGTTTACTTGAGAAGCAAAATGACGTAAGAAGTCTCGTTTTAAGAAAGATGTATCAAAATAAAGTGATTTATGATTAAAACAAGAACAAATATCTGCTAATAGCCTCAGAAATCAACTAAATTCAAAAGGAAAACAAGTTTTCATAGCCCACTTGCTTTAAGCACAGACTCATTTTGTTCAGTTTCTCAGAAAACTAGACTTCATATCTTCACTTTGCATCTCAAGTGAATATATATTAGAAACAAGACAAAAATATTTTTTTGCAATGCCATGATTATGCTTCGGGTGTGTGTTCACGGTGTGTGTGCACTTGGATGGGTTAAATGCAGAGCACAGATTCCGAGTATGGGACACTATACTTGGCCACATGTCACTTTCATGAACTGAAGACTTTCTTCTTTGATTTAAGACCTTTTAAGACCTTAATTTGTGGAAAGGTTAATTAAGAAACCCTGATAGTCTGTCGAATGGGTCCCACGAATCTCATATTAAATAACTCTGTCTCTGCACGTGCAGAACAAAGAGACACTGGAGATCTCACCTGCGTGCAGCGTCAGCAGGGTTATGTATAAGTGGTTGTAGAATTTCAAAGGGTCGATGTTGAGGACGTCACCTGTTGGAAGCGAGGACGAGATGTTTGTGAACCAGAGCTGTGTGGCAGGCGGCACTGACCTTGTCCTGAGAGGATGTGAGGATGCAGTGAAGGCTCTTGCGATACGTCAGATCCTGAGGGAAGGAAACGCTCGCATGTTAATGAACGAAACGTGACATGAAGCAGCTGCTCCTGGTTGAAATACTTACACCTGATGTGATGAGGCCGTACAGCACCACCAACAAATCATCCAAGAACTCCAAGTTTATCAAATGAGCAAACCTTCAGGAAACAGTTTTAACCATGTTAATCAAGAACACAGAGGAATACTGACAAAACACTTTATAACATTATAATAAAGCAGTTATACACTGCTTCAAGTGGCTCTTACTTTGCAAGACCTTCTAAAACGGAGGGGAGTAAGATGGGCTTCTGAGCTTTCTTCAGTATTCTGAAGTAGATGAGGAACACAATGTTCAGCGTCTCTGTGTGCTGGAATCAAACGATGGTCAATATACACTACAGCTCCTGCAACAACAACAGGCTCTCCGTCTACTGCAGGAAGACTCACTAACTTTATCATCTTCTCCTTGCTCTCTGAAGCCTCAGCTTCTAGAAGTTCTTTCTGCAGCTTCTCCTCTGCGTTCTTCCACTGTTGAGGACAAGACGACTGTGGATCAAGGTCACAGAACAGAAAAAATCATCATGTGTACAGGTATAACACTTTTCCAGAAGCTTGAGGAAATAGATTTTAAACTGATTTCAGAAAATGTTTCATATAAAGACTACTAGCTCCGCACTTAATCATTAAACGTTTCATACATCACAACATTTGATTTGAAGCAAGCTGTATTTTGAAAAAACACTGTAGATTTTTATGATGAAACAGAAAATGACCTCAAATCACAATTCAATATAAAACTACTGATTAAAAGCTTATTGACTTTTTTTTTTTAAAGAATTGAACAGTTGAACTTGTCGATGAAAGGCTGTATCAAATTACACTAAAGTGAGAGTAAAGACATTTATAATGTAAAAAAATATATATTTCAAATAAAAGCTGTTCATTTGAACTTTATATTCATTAAAGAATTCTGACAACGAATGTATCATGAAAAAACTGCATTTTGATCAAAAATATTAAGCAGCACCGCTGTTTTCAACATTGATAATAATAAGAAATATTTCTTGAGCAGTAAATCAGCATATCAGAATGATTTCTGAAGATCATGTGACACTGAAGACTGGAGTAATGATGCTGAAAATTCAGCTGCGCATCACAGGAATGTATTAAAATAGAAAACAGTTTTAAATTGTAATAATATTTTCCAATATGAGGCTACTGTTTTTACTGTATATTTCATCAAATAATGGAGCCTTGGTGAGCAGAAGAGACTTTTGAATAGTAGTGTAACCTCAAATCATGGCATTTAAGAGAAATAACACTCAGCTCAGCTCAAACCTTCTGCTGCATCCTGGACAAATGAGTCCTCTTCTCCTCACAGGACATCAACTTCTTTTTGGGCGCAGTATCTTTCTTCATTTCAACTTCTTTTTTTCTCAGACAGAGGAGACAGTTCAGCACCTGTGCATTCACAACACAAAACACCAATCCAAACATCTGCATCCAGATGCCAGAAAACAGAGAATTCATCAAGTGCAACTTTTATGTATTATACTAAACTTTAATGTTCAGTTTTTTTTATATATGTGACCCTGGACCACGAAACCAGTAATAAGGGTCAATTTTAATAATAAATCCAATAAATTTAATAAATAATCTTTCCATTGATGTATGGTTTGTTGTTTGAAAATCTGGAATCTGAGGGTGCAAAAAAATCAAAATACTGAGAAAATAGCCTTTAAAGTTGTCCAAATGATTTCTTAGCAATGCATATCACTAATCAAAAATTAAGTTTTGATATATTTACAGTAGGACATTTACAAAATATCTTCATGGAACATGATCTTTACTTAATATCCTAATGATTTTTGGCATAAAAGAAAAATATTTTTTTCAATAATTTTGACCCATACAATGTATTTTTGGCTATTGCTACAAATATACCCCAGAGACTTAAGACTGCTTTTGTGCTCCAGGGTCACAGATATTATTTGTGCATAAATTCAAAACCCACACCAGCATTATTATAGCTAACGAAAACTAAAACCTTAAAAAAAAAAAAACAATAGTATTACCTGACATAAAATAAACTTTAACTGAAATAAAATAAAATATAAAAAAAAAATTTAGCCAGTTGCCAAACCAACATCTCATTTTCATTTAGTTTAAATAAAATGAATAAAAAATTCTATCGACATTAAAAAACTAATAAAAATGACAAAACATAAAATTACTGACACTTTAATTAAAATTGAAATTAAATGAAAAATAAATTCAAAATATTAATAAAACTGTATTAATAAAAACTATATACACACACACACACACACACACACACATATATATATATATATTAGTGCTGTCAAACGATTAAATGTATAAATAAATACAAACACATGCATGTATACATTTAAGAAAAATATGTTATGTTTATACATTAAATATATTTATATATAATATAAAATATAAGAATATGAATATATAAATGTAGAAACTTAAAAAAATAATTGAGCCCTTTTCTCACTCTCACTGTCTGTCAGAAACATTCAGGTCAGTTTTTGCTTCTCACACTCAAATAATCAGAAACTTCAGTCCAATTCTAATACAAAAAACAACATCTAATTTGGCAGATTCACCCATATTTCACTCCAAGAATTAATCTGCAGAGTTTTTAAAATCATATTTTAAGACCTGCACAACTAAAATTAATACTTAAAGAATAAATCCATACAATCTCAAAATAAAACATTGTATGATTGTATGTCCGATTAATTTAACATATACTGTGGGTTTACGTACTGATATATGAACACATATTAGATTTTGCCCATACAATAATAATGTGTTTAAAGAAAGACAATAAACAGATTATTGTGTCAATACTAATAAACTCTCTATACTGAACATGATAATGGTGTTAAATATTGGCAGCCCAGGGGGAAGACACATGCCTGAAACTGTGACCAAAAAATACCAATAATGATGATGATGATAATAATAATAATAATAATAATAATAATAATAATGAAGATTAAGAATTATGCAGGACTTTTAATTATAAAAAGGCTGAAATACAGAAGGACTTTTAATTTATAATGTATGTGTTTTAATTGTTTATGTTGATGAATTAAAAAGGTCTTTTAGATAAAATATGCACTCTTACAACCATCTATAACATATTAGATCATAAACAGTTGCTCGGAACATGCAATAGCGCTGCGGTGTGATTTTGAACATGCAGTGCTCACATTTATTCATTAAATCATTTTTTTTTCCCTAAAAGCAGAGATATTGAAGAGTTTTTATGACCTTAAATTTGATCAGACAGAATTGAGGATGTGGGAACCCTGTCTTTACTACTGGACCAAGTTTCAAATATTTTCAAAGTACAGTGAACTCTTTCATGCACAAAAGGTGTAGTTGCTCCTGAGGAGTCGCTCTCTGGTTCCTCCTCTGATAAAAAATCATCATCATCATCATCATTAAAAAAAAAAAAAAAAAAAAAAAAAAAAAAATCAAAAAGGTGCCAAGAATAATTAAAAAAAAAAATAAAACAAGTTACATCTCTACAGAAATATTTAAAATGATGCATAGCCTTTAAGATTAAGATCTTTTCATGTTTATGAAGTCTCTAATGCTCACCAAGGCTTTTCTATTTGAACATTTTAAATTGTAATTTATTCCTGTGATCACATGATCTTCAGAAATCATTCTGATATGCTGATTTGCTTCTTTCATTGTTGAAAACAGTTGCTTTTTTCAGGATTCTTTGATGAATAGAAAGTTCAAAAGAACAGCATTTATTTGAAGCTGAAATCTTTTGTAGCATTATAAATGTCTGTCACTTTTGATCAATTTAATGCACCCTTGCTGAATAAAAGTGTTATGGGTATAGATTTTAGGGTAGTCAGGGAGTTTAGGGTAGTTTGAGTTTATTAAAGACTAAAGCTATGTTTACACGACAACGATGTAGTCAAAAACTGAAAAGATTTTCCCTTGCATTTTTTTTAAAGTTTCACATATACACGACAACGTTTTCAAAACGATTCGCATTTACACATATCCACGAAAACGGCCAAAAACGCTGTATTACGTTTAGCAGGCCAGTAGTTGGTGATGTCACCTTGTTAGTAAACAGTACCTTTAGGGAAGTGACGATTACATGTCGTATATGATGCGTCTCTGCTGTTGGCTGTAATATTGGTGAATTAAATCCACACTTTGCTGAAGAAGTGTTAGCAAAATCTTGAGCAGCAACAACAGTACCATATACTCCGCCATTGTTGTGTATGTTTGTTCACGCTTGCCTTTAAAATCGACATGTTTACATACCTAACACGTACTATGCACGCGCATGACGTCACCGTTTTCAAAGATTCCCGTATTGCTACTTAACAGCTGAAAAAAATAATGCCTTAAATCTCTATGAATTACAAATTGTTATTTGATAGGTTGTAATACTTTAAATTGGTAAAAATGACAACTATTATTCTTTTTTTTCTATAGGTATATACAAAAAGAACACAAGTTATATTTTTAAGTCAAAGTGAATTCAAATAAAAGAAACAATAACAATTATGAGGGTAGTTTTAGATTTATTTACACATTTGAGTTTTGTGGTGTCAAACATTTCACCTATTTACAATTAATCTTCACTGGAGTATGAAAACTGTACAATAAAACCAGGAATGTGTAGAAAACAAACCAAGAATTAATGACACAATTTACGTTTTTCACCAAGATGCAACTTTACCAAATCGAAAAATGTTTTTTGAGACCCAATATTTACAGATATTAGGTTAAAATGCATGACAAACAATGCGTTTGGTCAAATAACTGAACAAAAAGTTACACAAATTTCATTATTCCTTCACACATTCTTATTCTTTAACTGGCAAATGTCAGTTTGCGAAATATAAAAAAATTCTGAATGCATTCTTCGCTGTCTTACTAACATTAATAAGACTCAGTTTAAAAATGAAGCTATATATTAGTGTTTTAAAAGAACAAAGTAGCACAACAGGACTGCAAAAAATGCAATAATTCTACGGCAAGAAGCAACAAAATGCTTTCAAACACCTCAACACACTATATGCATTATTCCTGCATATTAACTGCATCTGACTTATTTTTACAATTTCTATTGCACTTCATTAAGGTCTTGTTCTACAAAACAAAACCACTTAAAACATCACATTTAAAATCACAGAACCTGGATATTCTATTATTAAAATCTCAAGTGCATTAAACAGGCTCTGAATGAATATGCTTCAAAATGAATGAGTTCACGTGCGTACTGTATGTCGGCACATTTCTTCAAATGCACCAGTCCTCTCTGTAAGGAGGAAGATTAAGACGCTGGTATCTGGTACAGTACATGAGTAAGCTGGTGGAATATTTTCTCATGAAAGGCTTATATTTTTAATTCATACAAATGTGTAACTTCAGTAACACTGCCATGGTTACAAAGGTATCAAGTTGAGCTTTTTCTTCATTTCATTTCTTAGAGCCTGTTTTATACAATCCCCTCTTCTAATCGAGAGTTGAAGTCAACTGGAAATATAAAACTGGTGAGAGTTCAAGTGTTCTTCACTGTAGGACTGCTGCTTTTTTCCATTTCTTTATCCTTTATGAGGGCATTAAACACCTGACAGGGAGAAAGAGACAGACAAAAGAAATAATTAATAGATATATTAAAGGCATAGTTCCTCGATGGATCCTCTGCAGTGAATGGGTGCCGTCAGAATGAGAGTCCAAACAGCTGATAAAAACATCAACGATAATCCACAAGTAATAAATCCACAGCACTCCAGTCCAGCAGTTAATGTCTTGAGAAGCGAAAAAAAAAGGGGATGGACTTTTTCACTGGCAGAACAGTTATTATGGACTCATATTTCAAACTTAAAGTTAAAATGCTTTAATGATGGATTTATTTCCTAAAAACATGCAGCTTTTCACTTCACAGGACATTAAATGATGGACTTGAGTGGATTATTTCTCAGTTATTCTGATGTTTTTATTAGCTGTTTGGACTCTCATTCTGACGGCACCCATTCACTGCAGAGGATCCTTTGCTGAGCAAGTGCTGTTCTGATTTCATTTTCAGGTGAACCATTCCTTTAAGGAACGCCATGCAAACCACAATGTACTGTAGAAGAATAAAGTTCCCTGTAGTTAGCTATACTCATAATAAAGGGTTAGTTTGCCGAAAATATGAAACTGCTGCCCTTCCCACAACACAGATTCATTTTACTAGGTATCTATTAATAGAAGTTATGCAAAGGAATCTTTGAAGAGAACAAATGTAGCAGGAAGTATATTTGCCTGCATTTCCCTCACAAACAAACTCCACAGGCTGATCACTGTAACAGCTCAGACAGGAACTGACCTGGGTCCACTTCCTGTTGCTGCTGATCATCTGAGTGTTGGCGATGCAGCTGAAGAGGCGTTCGGACGGCGTGTCCTCCGGGAGTCTGGTCAGGAACTGAGCGATGTGGATGAAGTCCATCTGCAGGAGCACGTCCTCGTAGAGCCGCAGAATCCCAAGCCCCGTGCGGAACAGGAACTCCTCCCCGTCTCTGCAGAACACGTCCCACACCCGACACGCCACATCCAGCGGCAGGGACTTAGTGTAGAGGGTGAAGATCCTGTTAATACAAAAAATGTACATATGAAAGTGACAGTAATGCACCCAGGTGTTTTGTTTAGTCTTCATGGTCAGAAATCTGATTTGGAATGGAAAGCAGCTTCAAAATCTACATTTAAATGCCATGCGCTTACTTAAACATATGCCTTTACACATCAAGCTTAGTTCAGTTGATCAGCTAAGTTGAAAACTAAGAAGTTCAGTTGAAAAC
This sequence comes from Cyprinus carpio, assembly GCF_018340385.1. Classification (NCBI taxonomy): domain Eukaryota; kingdom Metazoa; phylum Chordata; class Actinopteri; order Cypriniformes; family Cyprinidae; genus Cyprinus; species Cyprinus carpio. Next base: position 3,924,446 of record NC_056583.1, read on the forward strand.
TAACAAGTGTTTTCCTTCATCAGAAGGTTCTTGGACTCACCAGTCTATCAGATACAGGTCAGGCGTGAGGTTATAACTCTTGAAGTGATTAAAAAGTCTGGGGAGGTTTTCCTCAAAAAACACCTCAAATGCAGCAAAGTACTTCAGCATCTAATAAGAAAGAGACACAAAATGAAAACATCTTTCTAATTCATGTGTAACAATCCCGTCAATAAATTCACAGAGAACTAAACTATAATTGAAGTGAAATTATTACAAAGTATGGCATTTAAAAAGGAATTCCGCTGATTTGCAATAAAGGCCTAATATTACCTAATTTGATGATGACTTCAAAAATATCAATATTCAAAAAATCAATAAACACTTTCCATCACGTAGTTTTTTCACAAATAAGAATTATATATATATATATATATATATATATATATATATATATATATATATATATATATATATATATATATATATATATATATATATAAACTGTATACACACACCCACCTGAAACAAAGAATCAGCTTTGCCATCACAGATGAAACAAAGAATCAGCTTTGCCATCACAGAAGAATATATAAATATATATATATATGAGCTTCAATGCACTTATCAAACTAGCAAAAGCAGTCAAATATCAAAATGACATTACAAAAAAAATCTAAATGACATTTTAATGACAAAAAGAAGTATTCAAAATTTGTCAATTAACTTACAATATGCAAAAGAAGTGAAGAAATGGGAAATTGGGCATAAATCATTCATGCATGTGAAAATCATCTGAGAATTGACCAAACAGCTGTAACCTGGCTCAGAGGAAGACAGGAATTATGTCTTTGTGGCAGTTTTCTATGAAAGGCATCATATTTTGTGAAAAAGTATGACGTCACTGAATCATCAGTGAACTGACTTTAGCTGAAAAAATGACTCTTTGTTATTGTCCTCTTGGATTATTGCCAAACTATTTTCCTGTTTGACACTGTAAAGCTGCTTTGACACGATTAGTATTGTATAAAGTGCTACATAAATAAAAGGTGATAAACCTGCTCGGTAAAAACGCACTTTTTTTGGAATCAGAAAAAAAAAAGGTTATAAAAGCAGTAAGTAGCATATTAGTGAGAAACACGCGCTGGGTTTCATTCAGCAGATATGATGCACGGCAGTTATGTCTTGTCCCTTAGTTTAAATCTGTAAAGCAAAAACTGTAACTGTAAAGTAAAAAAAGACACTGTGGACAGAGTTTGACGCTTTGAACCTGAATCAGTCCTTCAAAATGATGTACATAATCTGAGCGTCTATAAAACGTTGCATGTACCAGCTCGTGGTCCACTCTGAAGAAAGCCATCTGACAGGGTTTGTTGAGGAGATTGGCGAAGGCGATGAAAGCGTCGGCCTCCTCCAGGTTGAGGATCAACACAGCAGCTATGAAGGACATTCCCTGAACCTGCAGCCAAAATAAACACTTATCATTGTCTAACAGCTGGATCATACTAGATGAACTTCATGTCACAAACCTAAAAACATCAATGCTTTATCTAACTCACATTTACAGTTTTGGTTTTTTACACTACTGATCAAATGTTTGGGGTCAGTAAGAATTTGATACTTTTATTTAGAAAGAATGCATTAAATTGATCAAAAGACAATTATAATGCTACAAATGATTTCTGTTTTTAACAGAAATGAACATGATATAACAATGATAGCAATAAAAATTTTAAGCAGTAAATCAGCATATTAGAATGATTTCTGAAGGATCATGTGACACTGAAGATGATGAATAATGATGCTGAAAATTCAGCTTTGCATCACAGGAATAAATCACATTTCAAAATGTATTACAATAGAAAACAGTTATTTTGTGTTGTAATAATATTTCACTTTTTTATCAAATAAATGCAGCCATGATGAACATAAGTGACCTCTTTAAAAAAAAAAAAAAATCTTACCAACCCCAGCTGTTTGTAAGATAATGATGGAACACATGATTAAATACAGCTATCCTGTCCATTTTTATGGTATTTTTGAGATTGCTAACACCCACAATTGAGCTACGAGATGATTTTATATGCAGATGAGAAATAATAATATTCATCTGGTGATCACTCACATATCCCACGTCAGGTCTGTAGCAGGTGTATGCACCCAGAACGCTATGCAGGAGATCATGGTATGGTCCACCCTAACACAAGAGAGACCAGCTTTAGTCATTAATATTTACAGTTATAATGATACCATAACAGTGAGAGGAAGAGTGTGAACAGTACCTTCTGGAAGATGAAGAGTGGCGGAAATGTGCGTGAGATGTCCAGTTTGATCAGATCCAGACTTGACTCACGGTCAGCACTGTCCACTATAACAAGCACAATTTAGACATGAGGATCTACTCCAATACATGCCTAATAAACTGTAACTTCACAGTTCTCTGATTTCAACATTACTCGAAAATATCATGTACAAACCCGATTCCAAAAAAGTTGGGACACTGTACAAATTGTGAATAAAAACAGAATGCAATGATGTGGAAGTTTCAATATTTTATTCAGAATACAACATAGTGTATCTGAACCAACATAGTGTCTCACTTTTAACATTTGATATGTTATCTATATTCTATTGTGAATAAAATATATGTTTATGAGATTTGTAAATTATTCCATTCCTTTTTTACTCACAATTTGTACAGTGTCCCAGCTTTTTTGGAATCGGGTTTGTACTTGCAGATTGCGCTCCATATCTATTGCTCTTATATCTACATCTCTATGGTGCTGTGATACTCTACAGTATACTGGTGGCAGTGGATAAACAGCCGCGTCTGGTGTTTGTTAGTCTCAGAGGATCTGCTCGAGTGTACTGCTGGAGGAGTGTTGTGATGAGGGCCAGATGTGAAAGAGAGGATGTGTTTGTGTTCAAACTCTATGAAAAACCAGCTTTATTAACAGATTTATTGAGACACATTAAAGAACAAAGCGCTAAGGCTAATAAAACAGCATTTTATAAAGAACACAGGCTGGAAGGCGTAATGGAAAACAAACAAACAAGAATTAACAAGCGATTAGTGAGACTGGGCTTGCAGCACAGGAAGGAAATAACCACCATTTCTGTAAGGTGTAGTGGAAGGTGAAAAAAAAAGAATTAAAAGGTTTTTAGTTAGTAACCAACAAGCTTCCATGAGAGCGAGTGTGAGAATTGCTTCAACTGATTCACTGAATCTAATTCTGTCAGTTTGCAATTACTGGCATAGTGGATTGTTAAAACCATTCAATTTCAGACTGATTCGCTAAGGAATCATTCAAATCAAATTGTGAATTAGATTAACTGATTCATTGAACCAATTCACATTTTGCACTTCCTGACCAGTGAACTTCAATGAGACTGAGTGTTAAAACCCGTTCGAATTCAGACTGATTTGGTAATAAATAATTTTGACCGAATAGTGAATCAGCTCTACTGATTCATTGAACCAACTGAGATTTTGTTTGTTTACAATTACTGGATAAGCACAGAAGATATATTATATAGTTTCTATAGCCAACTGAGTGTTTTAAGGGAATATTTGCATTTGCTCACATGTGATTGGATTAGCTGCTCATGTGCTGGACTGTCATGATTTGGCTAATGCAGGACACTACTGAATGATGCGCATCAGAGGGGATTTAGAATTGGCTATACACAATACTGACTGATAAAGAAGTGGCTATAGGCAGGTATACGGCTGCACTAAACCACTGGCTAAAACTGATTCAAATTAAGGCTGACTCACTAATGAATAATTCAGACCGAATTGTGTATGTGCATGAGTGTTTTGTTAAATAAGGTAGTTTACCTCATGAACAGTTAAATGTTCCCCACTTATACAATAAAAATGTGCAATATCCTTATATTTATTTGTTACCCCTTCATCCTAGTACATCCCTGCATCTTACTCAATCCAATTCCATTATCATTTATAGCACAATTGTTTATACACTTATTTATCTGCAAAGGGTTTTTATTTTTTTTTTTTTTTTTTTTTTTTTTTTTTTTTTTTTTTTTTTTGACTGTGTGTTGTTGTCTTTTGTGTACTGGAAGCTTATGTCACTAAAACAAATTCCTTGTATGCGCAAGCATACTTGGCAATAAAGCTCTTTCTGATTCTGATTTCTGATTCTGACCGAATTCAACTGATTCACTGAACCAATTGAGATTGTGTCAAGTTGCGATTACTGGGTTAAGCACAGTGCATTGTTAAAACTCATTCAAATTCAAGGTGATTCGCTAATGAATCATTCAGATTGAATTGTGAATTGGTTCAAATGACTGGCAAGTTTAAAAGCTCCAGTGGGCTGTTTGAGGGATGACAGACGTACCATCTGACTCCATCTCACTGCCTGTCTCTCTGAAGCTCTTCCAGCGCTCCTTGGCCCGTGACAGAAAGATCTCGTACAAATCTGAGAGGAACACAACGAAAAAAGGGTTACAATTCTCCGACAGCAGATCACAGCTTTAACCATAAAACCTTAAAAAACACAGATGAAAAATCTGGTCTGCATGTTGGATTTAGCTTTGACTTTCATTTCTGGGGTAAAATAAATAAACTCATCCAAATTTCGTTACAAAGAAGGTTTAAAAATCGCCTCAGGTGACCTACACATTCATGTGAATACTGCATAATGACACACTTCAGACAGAATGTTTGCCCAAAAGGTTTAGGAAATCCTGGGCTTAACCGCATCTTCAAAGTTGGCTCTTCACTGATACATGAAAGAGAGAGAAAAAAAGAAAAAAACCTGAGGTTATGTTCAGCTCATTCCCAATGGCCAGACTCCAGACTTTCCCCCTCACGTTGGGCGGAAGACCTTGCCACCACAGATCCCTCACACGCCGCGTACCACGCCTGAAGAGACACAGTGAATAGAGTGTAATAAAATGTGCATTTTACATTAGATTTAACTATATGCATAGTTAATAACATTTATAGGAACTTCCTATCGGGAACAAATGATATGCAGCTCTAGTTTTAGCAACAGAAATAACGTGTTCATCTTATTATAAATATCACTGCAGGATGTGATAATATCTCACATGCTCTCCCAGTTGGGAAGGATTTCGTTGTTCCAAACCACCATGGCATTAACGATGCATTCCTCCTGTTTAAATCTTTCCTTCATTTGCTTTTTCTTCTTCTGAGCCTCCTTCAGCTCTGAGGACAACAGTCATATATTAAAATTTAACAAGGCAGAGTGTGCCAAAAGCACATTTCCACATTTAATGACCACCTTGGTGTTAGAAAGGGAAAGATACACTAGTGTGACACTTTTGTTTGGGTGAATCTCTCGAAAACACATCTGGGTCGCTATAAATAAAGGCTATGTTCCATTATTTCCCCAAAATTGTCATTACCATAATGCTTCCAGACATTCTATATCTTTCCTTTTCTTTTTTTAATTTAATATATTTTTAATTAAATTTTTTAAATTCCCATTATTGTCAGTGGTGAACACTAATTTCTGTAAAGTGGCAATTTTTACTGTATTTAGGTAAATAAAGTTCTAATTCAAATAATTCAAATGTACTTATTTGAATAAGTAAGCAATATATTTTCTTCTTTTTCGCTTTATGGTAATGAGAAGAACTTTTCAATATTGCTTCTGAACCTTGGTACTTCTGTACTGCAAAAATTATTAAATTTTCTGTGATAAATTACCTGTGACGCTCCTTATTTACAGTACATAAAGGCATGTGATTTTGGGACAAAATATGACCCAGTTGTGTTCTTGACATGTTTAATGAGCCATATTTAAGCCAAATTAACACAATAAAAACCTGGTACACTGAAAAAAAAAAAAAAAAAAAAAAAAAAAACGGTGTAGAATTTACTTTGAAACAATTTGAACATTGAATTATAATGCAGTTCAACAAGGTTACTTACACACGTTCTCTCATCTCGTATACTATCTCATTTAGGTGTGTAAATCTTTTTAATTAATTAAACAATTCAGCTATTTGTACTTGAAATTCTGCATTTTTTTTGTTATTTTATTTTGCACACAGGCTTTCTTCAGTGTGTAACATTAAATTAAACATGAAATTCTGAAGTGGAAAGACTGAAATAAATTTTCTTGTTCATACTTCAATTCCATTTTATTTACAACTTAAAAAAAAAAAAAAAAAAACATTTCAAATGCACCTCTTTTCTTGGCCTCTGCCACCATTTCATCGTACTCCTGACGGTGGCGCTGCGCTTCCTCCTCAGATTTAGCAGGGAGGTTCCTGAGGAAGGAAGCCAATGATTTTCAGTTGTCACAACAAACGGACAATAAAATGTCTCAAATGCACAGCCTAGAAACCTGTAAGCACTGACATGTTTCAGAAACACCTAACGAATGCACTGAGAAGTTTCTGGAAAGGGCCTCATCGCTGGTTTATCTCATGGTTTGGCTGACACACTCACATTTCACCGCTCATTTATTCTTAATAAGGACTTGGGGACTGAAGAGACTTGCGTGGCGAAATACAACCCAGTCTGTGCTAAGTCTTATCTATAGCCCTTTGTTTGGGAAAGATGAGCCTCTCAAGGTTTGTTAGGATATATGTATCGCAGGTCAATGTATCCTGAGCAACTTAAGTTAGAAAGGTGGCAATACATCTACCTGCACTCTCCTGGAAGGACCTCAAAGACTCCCCCAACTTAATCTTTCAGCTGAGTCAATGTAAAGAACATTTCTTTTTAATTACTGACATTATATTTGGACTGAATTGCCAGAGGAGAACTGTTTTTCAGTCTTCATTATCCAACATCAAATGGAGTTTTTCGTTTATTGCCACACTTGCCTTTGGGTTGCACACTAGGGGACTAAATATATTATGCACCCTGTACAGTGTGTTACTGTATGTGTAAGTATTATGCCATGACTTTCAATTAACTCATTTAAACTGCTCTGGGATGGACGATATGATCGCAGTTTTAGCCCTGTCATTTATAAGCAATATTAACCTGTGACAGTTAATCACTAAACAGTAATTAGGCTTGTCACTATATTGAACATATAAATTGAACACAACCTTAAAGGTTTCATAATCCCCAGTATCTGACGCAGAACAAATTAATATTCAACTTTACCCACATATATAGATGTAAAGCGATATATACATAGCAAATCTCAGTTGCGTGATTTTTTTTAATTATCGTAAATGTAAACAGCTCTATATCCAACTTTATTCACAAACACTCACAAACTATACTCACATAAAGTAATATATACTATCCAGCAAAATTCAATCGCTTGATTGTTTATATCATTGCACAATGCAATGATTATTTCCACCCAGCTCTAGTCAGCTAAAAGTAATATAAGATTTGAATATATAAAGACATATAACCTCATGATTTTTTGTAAAGCTGCTTTGAAACGTATTGTGAAAAGTACTATACAACTAAAATTGACTTGACAATATGGTTGTACTACAGACTGCTGACTAAACTATATTGAGCATTTTCTATTCTACAATATAGTCTATGATATGTTTTTCAACCAATGTTAGAGCTCCGCACAAAAAAAATATGAAATTATCCAAACATTAATAGATAAGTATTTGAAGACTTTTAAGATCAAATAAAAAATATATATTTAAAACAACATGTATATATGCAATAAAGTGATATATTGTGGGCAAAACAAAAGATTTTCAATTTTTGTATTTTATTGTCAAAAGATTATTTAACTACAACTGATTAGGACAAAATTGAAAGAAATAGCTTTATATTGTGCTGTACCTGGTTAGTTAACAGTTTTTTGGTCATACTCATTACTTGATTGTTTATATCAACACAAAATGCAAACTATATTATCACCCAGAGATGTAAATTTGACATATAGCACGTCTATCTTTATCTGCATATATACAGTATACTCAAGTAAAGCAATATATATACTATATAGCAAATCTCAGCTATGTGATTATACAATTATATAAATTATATTATCTTCACTCTCTAATCTGCAAACTATAAAGGCATGAATATATTTAAAATATTGACATCATGATTTTCTATAAAGCTGCTTTGAAAGATGAATAATGTGTATATTTAAAAAATATATGTACGGCTAAAAATATTTCCGCATTTTATATTTCATTGTCAACAGATTATTACAAACCACAGCTGGTTAACATGGAAGAACATGGCTTGTGCTGTACCTGGTTAGTTAACAGTTTGATGGTGATACTCACGCGGGACGGTCCTCTAATATGAGCGCCGTGGTGGAGAGTGGCTCGAATTCCAGGTTCTTCCGTCGGCCCTGAGCCGGCAATGAGAGACTCTGGTCCGATTTAGACGCCCTGGCCTCGTACTCCTGTGAGAAGACCAACAGGTCAGGTTCAGATGTGTGCGGCCACTGCGGGCCGGATGAAGGGAGAGTGTTATGTGGTCTGAATGTGCTGTGAACAGAATCACAGGCTTGTGAGAGCTGAACATGAGAATATGGAGGCAGGTGGCAGGCGTGTGAAAGATCAAGGCGTGCTGAGGCTGGGATGAAGCGCATGGGTCACTGCGTGTGATGTTTACAGCATGGAGAGAAAGTGGCCTGTTTGTTCATATGAGGAAGTGTGAAGACACCTGAACGTTTCAAAGCCTCGTGCTGTTCTCAGGAATTGTGTAAAAACCACATCTAGCTCAGTTTGGCTGGTACGGTTCCTCTTAATGTACCATCTACAGCACAAGCTCAACCCTGTTAATTATTACTGACTGAACAGCCGCACAAAGACTCTTCTTCATCTGTTGCAGAAGCTTCTACAGATGTCAGTGGACATACTGTGAATGGGGACCTTTTTCTAAGAAATGTAGGTGAAGAAAGGAACTAGTCAGAGGGGAGAGAACAGAGGATCAAGTGGTGTTTATCATGCAGTTTAGCTGATTGATTTTAGAAGATTGGACATTTAGGATTCATAGTAAGAGCTGCATATTTGCATATTCAGACTTAGGGATCAAAAGTTAGTTTTGTTGATTTGTTCCCATTAAAAAAGAAGTTATCCATTTTTATGATTATTTTTAGCAAAATATATTGATTAAAATGATATTAAATATTTTCATAAAAAAATTAAGAATCGAAAAAAAAAAAAAAATTTCTTTGGAATTTGTTTCTCTTTACAGAAAAATGTATTTGTTCCCCACCCAAAAACAATTATATTTTCATTAAATGTTAAATTTTCCTTACTATTTTTTCTTTAGAAAAAGAAAATTTGCTAAATATATTTTTCATTAAAATAAAACAAAATATTTTTCTAATTTGACAAATTCTTACTGCTCCTAACCCTAACTTGCATTTTCTACAAAGTCTTGACAGCAGAAAAACAGCAGAAACTACAATGTCTTACAGTAGGTTAAAGAGACCACATTTTACAATCTGGTTCAATAATATTACTTATTACTAATTATAAACAACATTTTTAGAACAATTATTAATGTATTTCCATATTATAAATAATATATTCATTTATAAATAATATATTCAGTGAATGCTGTTACTTTATATTTTTTTATATTTAACTCTATACAATATCTAAATGTTCATTGTTAAATCATGTTTGTTCATAATACATTATTTAACAGAACATAAAATGTTCCAAATTTATTGGTATGCTGTATGTAGAAATTATGAATTTATATTAATAAATGCTCTAAATATATTGTTCATTGTTAGTTCAATGAAACTTGTGACAAATTACAAAACTTCAACTTTGCAGAAATGCTAATGAAATTTAAGAGCTACATGAAAGATGTACTTATATTTATGTCTTTTCCCTACACAAAACTATTTTACCACTTCACAAGACACAGAACAGAGCACACAAGTCATATGGACTCCACTGACAGGAGCTTTATGATTCCTGGTCATTGTATGATTTAATTGGAAAAGTGCAGCATGAACATTCTTCAAGACATACAGGTTTGAAACGACATAAGGATAGGGGTGTGCGATATATATCGTCTACGATAGTATCGTAATTGTTGTTTTAACGATGTGTGATCAAATATAATCGCAAAAACCAAACAAAACACACCTATAGAGGAATGCATAACCTATACATGATGTAGTCTGATAGGTTAGACTAGCGCATGTGTGCATTTGCAGTGCATTTTTCACTGTGTGATTCAGTCTATTAAAATGCATTTAGAATGCTCCCAAAATTTGATATGGGGGCAGAAAATGTATATAAGAGGCACAAAGACTGACATTTTTTTCTCCCAAAATCAGCATGATTATGAATGTGATGTTGTTATACAACAGTTCAATAAACAAGAAGTTAATATTAAGAGACTTTTAGACACCATATTGCCTGTTTTTGCTTTATTTCGCCAACAAAAAATAGTTCCATACAAAGCCACAGCACTGTTTTGCATCTTTGAGCAACATGATGGTGTTTCTTTTCTAAATGAATCACCCATCTGAACGAATCGTTTCAATCGCAATGACTTAATCATTAACAGTGACTTGCTACCATCTACTGGCAGTGTTAATTTCACATTTAAAGTATCTTTTCATTTTTAAATGACATCAAATATCAGTATTCAACGTTTTACGTTTAAAATATCAAAACATTATTTGTGCATTTGTAACAGCAAGTTAAATGCATTCATGTCCCTCTGAGCTACATTAAACAGTAAATAGCTTCTGTGTTTCCTCTGCACTGCAAATATGAATTTTGTTGATACTGATTTTCTTTGTTTGGTAACAGCCAAAACGTCTCATTGTATTTGACTTTATTGATTAAATGTAAGAATCTGAAGCAAAAGATAATGCACACTTTTAGATTAAAAAAAAAAGGATTTTTAAAGGTAAAAATGCCCATTTAAACTTATTGGACAATATTAATTTCTCTCACTGCTGGGAACTGATCACCATCAAAAACTTTAAGAGTCCACCGCAGTCCTTAAAGTACCAGCGCAACACACTCAGCTTTATCGCTATCGATACAATTCCAGAAAATATTGTGATATTATTTTTTGTCTATATCGCACACCCCTACATAAGGATGAGTAAGTGATTTCACTATCCTTTCAACACAGCAAATGTTACAGCACTAGTCAAGCAGGCATGTCACGTGACGTGAGAGTGGTTGAAATGACCGATGGGAAGTGAAAGCGTACGGCTCTGAGCACAGAACAGACATGAAGGAGAGCTCATTTAGAAACCAAACATCATACCCCTGAACTTAAGAGATTGGGTGTAGATACAGATGTGAGATTGCCTGGGTTACTTTCCTGAAGAGAGAGAGAAATGAGAGAAATAAAGTACATACACCAGATCCCGAGGCTAAGAAATAATGGCCTGGGCTTCAAAACTGTGCTGACTCGACTGGGTTCATTGGTAAAAGTGCTTGTGGAGTTTATGCTGACATGATTTAGTGGTGGATAAGTCGTGACAGCAAGATTTGCTGTTTACTGAATGGGGTTTATTCTGACTGGATCTGTTTTTCTTCCTACTTGTGTGTTGTTTAAATCAATAAACAGAAGGCAATGAGGAGTCTGGCTGTTAGTAATCTATGAGAACGTGTAGAGAACCGTGTGTGCGGGGCAGAGATAGCGTGAGGCTGTGCATTAAATTTCTCCAAAAATCAATGACCTTCTCGGGCTTTCTCCTAAAAACACAGACAGACTAATATCCTGAATGGAAATGAAGCCAGCTGGACTCCACACACTGCAGCCCAGTTTCTACTCTAGCTGCCACCCAAACAGAAGACCAGGCCTCGGCACACAGTCTCTTAGAGAACTTAAAGGTACTGTCGTGTAGTTTGCCTAAACGACAGAAGTGAAACTTGTATAAAGGGGTCTGGTGAGATGAACTGAATTGTTTCTGGTAAGACAGCACCAAAAGCAGAACTGTTTAACTGGTTTCTTCCAGAGTCCAAAAATAACTGTTTCCCCTGAACCTTTCAAAGGCGGGTGAACTGAGAAAATTTACCAGTCTACAGACTTATCTATTCTCACAGATTTATCAGCTCACCTATCTAGTGTTTTTTTTTATTATTTTTTGTTTTTTTGTTATTATTCTTGTTGTTTGCTTACGTATATGTATGAATATTTGTAACTTATGTCGTCATATTATTTTTTCTTTGTACAGTGACCTTGAACTTGGGAAAGGCATTTTATAAATAAAACATTATTATTAGTATTGTTTTTTTTCTTCTTAAAAACACATGTATTACAAAAAACATGTTTTATAAATAAATAAAATATATGTTTCTCAGTGAAAATTATTTATCAGTTTCTCCACCCAGTGGAGTTTTTTGGAGACATAAAAATTCTATAAACTTCTAATAATAAGCAAGATAAACTTTTGATGGTCAATTTTCCACTGAGGTGAAATTGGTTAGATGTGTAAGGTGCAACAGATGTTTTCTTCAGTAGGTGGTTTGATTTGAATCACTCTCTTTGGATCATCAAATTCCATTTGATACATTACTTCCAGTTAAATATTGTTCATATTAATATATGGCAGCCCTTATGAACAACTAGTGTGCTTAATTGTATTAAATGTGCATATTATTTAAATAAAAAGCCACTTAAGTGTAATGAAAGACAGTACACTTTCCTAATTAGATTTTTCTGAACACACTTAAGTATATTTCCAAAATGTGCACTTTAATGTCAAATTAAATGCTTTACTGTACATTTTAATTGTATTAAATGTGCATATTATTTAAATAAAAGGCCACTTAAGTGTAATGAAAGACAGTACACTTTCCTAATTAGATTTTTTTGAACACACTTAAGTATATTTCCAAAATGTGCACTTTAATGTCAAATTAAATGCTTTACTGTACATTTTAAGTCATTGTTTTAATAGTCTTTTGTCTTGAAGTGTTGACTAACATGCTGTAAATTTAACTGTAGTGTGTTATTCAATATTACGTTTAAAAGTTAATATATTTTAAATTAACTAAATTGTAATTTCATCATCACAGTAATTACAAATATATTTAAATACATTTTCATGGCATTTTCAGCAGTACACTTTATTCGCTATTTTTCAAAGAAAATAGAATTATGAAATTATACATAAAGATGCACTTAAGTCCTAATTAAGTGGGTCAAAAAAGCACAGTAAAGATCAGCTAAATGAATTTTATATAAATTTAAAGTCTAATACATTTTCATGTAATTGCAAAATTATCAAGAGGGTTAATTTTAATTTCATGTCCACAGAAGCGAAAATCAGAAAACAAACAGCTATTTAAAATACTGATAAAACCGTTACATAGATACTCTCAATCTGAATCAGGTGTGAACAGACCTGCTGAATGGTTTTGGAGTCTTTGGGAGGACTCTCTCTCAGTGGGACCTTTCCAAACAGTTTCCATCCTGGTGCACTCTGGGCCTCCCTCTGCTTTCTGGAGAACAGACTTCTGCCAAAGATATCATCACAGAGCATCTGTCAAAACCTTAAAACACAGCACTGACAATGCACAAAAATTACTGCAAGTGCACAATCCAGTTCTTTTGGCTTAACAGCATGAAGATAATAACCCTGATAGTATAAGACACTGACTTGAAGAACGCCACTACAGCCTGTGAACTGAGATAAAGCACAAACAGACTCATAAAAAGTTATGATAACCGTGAAGCATATATTCCTTTTGCAGGTGTTGCTAGAAACACAGCTGTTCAGACTGAGATCAGATCTGCGACTGAGCTGTAACAAGCATGGTAAAATATGAGGAAATTCATAGTTTAAGCTTCCAGTCAGCTCAGTAACCGGAAGGAGAATGTCAAAACCTGTTTACTTTTGAAGTGTTACAGTACATGTGGACAAACGGGATTGAATTCTTGAAGAGAAATATCTTTTGAGAACTTTCTTTGTTGAACCATAATACAATAAGACAATTTAAAGGCATAACCCAACTAAAATTAATTAAATATTATTATCATCATTTACATACCCCATGTAATATTATTTTCCTTGTTCCATAAAAAATCAAAAGAAAATCCTTAGCAGAATGTCTTAGCTGCACTTTTCCACGCAGTTGATTTATTACAAAAGACTAGCACTTCTAAGACAGTTTTGTGTCCTTTTACAGGTTGGAAATATAAATGACCAATTTTGTTATTAAAAATCTTATTAAAATCTCTTTTTGCACTTCATGGGGGGGGGGGGGGGGCATTAGAATAACATGACAATTAGTATTTTACATTTACATTTTTGAGCAAAATATCCCTTTAAATGAACAGTACAAATATATATATATATATATATATATTATAGTTATTAACTTGGCTCAGTACCCAGTTTATTTGGATCAGCTAGCTCCACTGAATCACAACCTGTAAGTATGATAAATGATGTTTACAGATGTTTATATGTTCTATCGAGCGTTCAAAATACGGAGCTATGGCAATGGGTGTATCGTTTATGACACGTGCTGTACACAGTAGACCAATCACAGCAGACTGGGCCATCTGACCAATCAGAGCTGAGTAGGGTCACGGAAAGGAAGGTTTTAGAGAGACTGAATCTTAGAACTGCTTTGAACGAATCGTTGAAAAAATAAGGTGATATAAAATTAATATTTTGAGAAAACAAAAGCGTTTTTGAGCTTGCATGCATGTAAACCTATTGTAGGCAACTCATAAATTAGGAACCTTAAAAATGGCATAATAGGGGTTACACTATTAAGATGTGTATTCATGGTGTAAAGAAAATGTTATCACTTTTTAACTTTTCTTGATATCAAGTTTTATCCATTTACAGTGACTTTTTTGTTTTGTTTGTTTCTTTATCATAAACTTGTCATTAACTCCTACATCATCTAATATTCTTTCTGACGGCACAAAAGAATATGTACCTGTGAATTGTGGAGCTCATATTTAGCTAAAGCAGTATTTTATATAAAGCAAAATTGTATAGCATGATAATACCTGTTGAGGGTCTCAGAGATGCCGTGTTTCCTTTGACTGAGAGTCAGATCTGCGACAGCAACACTCAACACATCCGGGATGTTGTCTGGAGCGCTCTGACGCCGACTGATCTCATAAGTGTTCCTGGGTTTCAGACTCACGTCCGTGAAGATTGAGTCATCAGGTCTATCTGATGTGGAAAAGCTCTCGTCATCATCCGGACTGAGAGGAGCAGAGTCAGTGTTGAGGAAAGTGCTAGAGGAAAACATCCTGAGAGAGTGTTTCGGAGCTGACGGACTGGCTGAAGAGTTCCTATCCAAAGATGGGTCGCCTTCAGAACAACGTCTGGTGTCATTAAACACTGAATTTTGGGCATTTGAACAGTCTCCCGAGCTGGTGGTTCTATCTACAGCTGCATCTTGAGGTGGTAGCACAGAAGAAATAGCATCCAAAGCTCCAACTCTGGAGTCTGCTGAGAGCTCTCCATTCACAATCACATGATCATCCTCTGAATTCAAGTAGCTTCCTGCAGGATGAGATGAGTTCGAATTTTCCCACTCAGTCACTTTATGTGCACTGTGGCCTCCATGTCCATTTGGGAGCTTAGTGCCACATGGCTGGGTACTGGTCTTATCACATGACTCTGGCACCTCGTGGTCCTGGCTGCTCTGTAATTGGCCTTTCTCTCCCTGCGATGTTCCAGTATGGGAGAACATGCCTTGCATTATGTTCTCCTGCCTGTCTATAACATCTGCGATGCGTGGAGGTGGTATGCCTTCCTCAGCACCCCTGCCTCCAGAGGAAGATGACTCCACCATCAGCTTCACAGGTGAAACTACAGAATGCCCACAATGCTCGGAGATGACGCTGCTCTTCTGGACCCCACTGGGAGGATAACCTAAAAATAAATCACAGTGAAATATTTTGCTACCTACTGTAGAAGACAGCACTTTAGGGCATGACAGACATGTTTGAAACATTCGATTCGGTGTTTTCGATCATTGTTTCGAATGTTTGATTCACTATTTTAGGCATTAGAGATCATAGATGTTTTGGGACATTTGAGTCAGCATTTTGGGGCATGACAGAACAGTCCATTCAAGCATTGATTCAGTATTTTAAGCATCATTGGACTTGTTCAGTTCAGAGTTTTTGAACATCAGAATCTCTGAAATATTCTATTCAGTATTTTGGGCATCATAATTGTGTTTGAATTGATTCTGCAGTTTCGATGGGCATCAGAATAATGTTTTTAACGTTTGATTCGTTAATTTGTCGAATCATTAATTCCATTTGGAACGTTAAATTGGAACATCAAATTCAGATTTTTTTGAACATCATGACAGAGTTTGGAATGTTTTTAAAAATGAGCTTTGATGAACATCATAATCACATTTAAAATTAATTTGATTCAGCATTTTTAGGCATTGTTGAGTTCTAATATTCAGTTTAGTTTTTTACATCATAATGTTTCGAATATTCAGTATTTTGATTCAAACATTCGAATCAGCTTAGCTGAGCATCAGAATTAAGTTTGAAAAGTTCAACTCGGTACTTTTTTACATCATAATTCTATTTGGAACACTGAATTGGAACATCCGATTCAGCTTTTTTGAACAACATGCATACTTTCAGAAAGTTCGCTTCAGTACTGGGGGATGATAGAGCGTTCAATGTGAGTATGCGATTCAGTACTTTGGTCATTATTGTACTCGAACACTCAAATAAAAATTTATGAACAACTTCATAACGTTTGGAATATTCTACAAATCATTTTGAGCAACATAATCATGTTTGTAATGTTTGATTCTGACATTTGATTCCGCAGCCTAGCTGAGCATCAAGAATTAAGTCTGGAACATATAATTCAACATTTTGTTGCATTTATTCAAATGTTGAGTTGGTAACAGTTACATCCAATTCAGATTTTATGGAACACCATAACAGCATTTTTGGATTTTTTTTTTTTTTTTTTTTTTGGAACATTGAATTCAGCTTTGTTAAACATTTTATATTATATATAGAATGCTCTATTTAGTAATTTAAGGTGCGACAGAACATTACATCCAAGCTTTTTTACATCATAACTTTTAGAATATTCTATTTACTTTTGGGGGGCATCATAACCGCTTTTGGAACATTATCAAACATTCGATTTGGTATTTTTGGGCATCATTATCACGTTTGTAAGGTTTGAATCGAAGATTCGATTCATCTTAGATTAAAGAGCATCATCAAGTTCGGAACGTGTCAGCATTTTGAGGCACGACAGGCGCGTCTAGATAATAATTCAATTAAGAATATTCAACGCGTGTTAGAAGCAAACAAATGCTGATTAAGTAACGTTAGATAGCTCACTAAAGTTTGAGACCCAGATTATGCATTACTGTCGAAACGCATTATAATATAACACCAAGTGCCTGTACATACCCATCGGCCGCAGCCCAATTCCTGAGAGCAGCACAAATGACCTCTACTGTACTCTTCTTTTAAACTATCCAGTGAAGAATGTTTCTGTTTCTCATATGAAGGAAACATATACGTTCAGGCTCATCCTCAGTCTTTTCCATCTCATTCAAAATCCTCTTGAGGTTTGACAGCCGAGTGCTGTAGTGTTGTAACGTTACTCCGCTCTTCTTTCACCATGACGCCCGTTCAGACCGTCCTCCAGCATATTAACAGGGTAAATATTAATAGTATGCAAATATCGTGAGTTAACAGACACGTCCGTTAAAACATCAAAGCTTTCCCGTCTCAGACCGGCGGATGACCGTATCCTGACAGTGATCCGAAGCCATCTTGAAATTCCAGTGACGTCATTCGACGCTTTACTAACAGCAGCGTCCACGCGCGCCCTGCTGGACATATTCAGCAACATGCATTTAGATGACGCACGCTGCACATATAAATAATGAACTGCACAGTAGAGACACAGTAGATACGCACAGATTAAATGATTGCACAACTGCAAAATTATTTGTTAATTTCAGATTAAATTATGCTTCTTTAAATTTAAATTTCACATACAAATACATAAGGCCGAAAATATATATATATATTTCTGAAATAAAATAAAAAATATTTATTATATATATATGAAAAACTTACTGTAGTAACACATTATGCAAAAAGCTATTGTGAAACACAAAATAACTCATGAAAATGCAATCTTGGAAAACCTAAAATACACAAATTAACTATTATTAACTATATAAAACGTGTGACAGCTTGCTTGATATTTATAAAATCTACTTTCACTGGATGTATCCTAATGTGATTTCATTGTGTTTATTTGTTCACACTACAACTACAAAAATACATTGATCCATTTTAGTTTGGAGCACAGAATTTTAGATTGATCTAGATAGATAGTTTTGTTCACTTGGCAGACGCTTTTATCCAAAGTGAATTATAGTTGAGGGATAGCGATAGATAGATAGATAGATAGATAGATAGATAGATAGATAGATAGATAGATAGATAGATAGATAGATAGATAGATAGATAGATAGATAGATAGATAGATAGATAGATAGATAGAACCATGTTGTAATTGAGGTAGAGATGCTTTCTATTTGTTTTATAATTTTCTTTAACTCAGTGAGCGCACTCACTCTCAGTTATGTCGTACTCCTCTCTCTCTCTCTGTGGCAGACTCAACATTTTCAGCAGAGAGAGCGCTGCCCTTTTATTCCCTCTTACGCGCTGCTATTCAGCAGGAGCACGGTGGCACTTTGCAGAAAGAAGACATCGAGACCTTTCGGAAAAGAGCTTCACTGGAAATCGGAGAAACTGTGACGTGAGGAGCCATTTGAATATGATCTTTCAGATCTGGGTCCAGAGGAAGCCCCATGGAGAGGAATGGTGCTGAAAGGGACAGCTCCGGTGTGAGTGTCCGCGCGCTGACGGGCTGCGCTCTCTGCGCGCTCATCCTCTCCACTCTGCTGGGGAACACGCTGGTGTGCGCCGCCGTCATCAAATTCAGACACCTCCGATCCAAAGTCACTAATTTCTTCGTCATATCCCTAGCAGTGTCGGATCTCTTCGTGGCTGTTCTGGTCATGCCGTGGAAGGCTGTCTCTGAGGTGGCCGGCTGCTGGCTCTTCGGGAGCTTTTGTGACACTTGGATTGCTTTTGATATCATGTGCTCAACGGCGTCTATCCTCAACCTGTGCATCATCAGTTTGGACAGATACTGGGCCATCTCAAGCCCGTTCCGTTACGAGCGTAAAATGACCCAGAGGATGGCGTTTATAATGATCGGGATGGCGTGGACACTTTCCGTCCTGATCTCTTTCATTCCGGTCAGACTGAACTGGCACAGGGCTGAGGATCATAACGCGCCCTTTAACCTCACTTTCAGTTCGGAGGACTGCACTGCGACTTTAAACAGGACTTATGCTATTGCATCTTCACTTATAAGCTTTTACATCCCTGTTATAATCATGATAGGAACATATACGCGGATCTACCGGATCGCGCAAACGCAGATCCGGAGGATCTCCACTTTGGAGAGGGCGGCCGGGCACATACACGACTGCGCGAGCGAGCAGTCGCTGAAAACCACGTTTAAGAAAGAAACCAAGGTGTTAAAAACGCTTTCCATTATCATGGGGGTGTTTGTGTTCTGCTGGCTGCCCTTTTTCGTCCTCAACTGCATCGTGCCGTTCTGTGACTTGGATACTCTTGGAGACTCTTTGTGCGTGAGCAGCACTACTTTTAACATCTTCGTGTGGTTCGGATGGGCAAATTCATCGCTCAACCCGGTTATCTACGCGTTCAACGCGGATTTCCGCAAAGCCTTCACCACTATTCTGTGTTGCAACCGACTCTGCGCATCTTCCGCGGTGGAGACAGTGAACTTCAGCAACGAGCTGGTGTCCTACCATCACGACACCACTCTGCTCCACAAGGACACGCAGGTCGCTTCCAACATCCAGTGCCTAGTTCTGGTCCCCGGTCGTGGGGAGCACGTGGACATACCTTTTGACAAGGTCTCGGTCGTGTCTGATTCGTCTCGTATCCAGCGGAACGCGCTGCTGCCCGCCCTAGAGCAGCATGAGGGAGAGATGGAGATATCCCTGGACATGATGCCCTTCACCTCCACAACACTGAGCGACTGCTGTGGGATTCCAGGTCAAATTGAGGAGTGTTGACCTCATTTAATTTCATACTAACTTTTTTATAGCATCAGAATTAAAATGCACAGGACATGACCTTATTTTATTTTCGTATACCACTCAATAATATTTAAGCCTTAATTTAAGAAATAAGCATTTGAATTGCTTATAAAATCCCTATCAATTTGGATTACACAATTTGAACATAAACATTAACTAATAAATGTAACTAATGTATTTAATAAAACAGGAAAACAGGTGGTCTAAGTCTTATTTCAGTCCAAAGCTTTTTATTAACTATTTGCTTCCATTTGATTTTATTAAAATATTCATATTTTACTATATGTGTTGAAATCGCTTCAGCATCATAGCACCAGTTTAATTAATCAGTTTAATTTAAACATTTAAAATATATGAGCATGTTTAAAATGTGGAAATTATTTAGTTAGTCAAAATCACTGAGATTGCAAGAAATTATTGATTATGCATAAACCTGGTTGTGTATCTAAAACACATTCAGTTAATTATTGAAATTGTACCTGTTTCTCACCTTCTTACCATCAGAATAATTTGGAACTGATATTTTAGGGTAAAAAACTCTCATACAGTTGTCTTAAATTTAGGCCTTCATATTTTTTGAGTCCTCGTCAATCTCAGTAATCACAAAAAAGTGAAATTTAATTTATAACAAAACATACATTTTATTTTATAGAAGTAATGTTCATTTTCAAAGAAATTGAAAGCTGGGGTCCAAAAGTGTGAAACCATAGTGAGATGCAAAATTAGATTTTTATAAGAAATAATATTTACCCTCGTTACAATTTAAATAAAAGGTGACAGCTGATGATCATGTTCAACAGGTTCATGGTTTGAGAAAGATCCAAAACATCTTATGCTTCATCGAAAGCAAGATCTCACCGTCTGTAAAAAGTCACATGATCAGATTTGATTTTATTATTTGACCTCATGTGACCTAGAAATAGAGCAGAACCAATGTTTCTGTATTTCTTATCCATTTTCCAAAAAGAAAAAAAAAAAAGCAAGTTTTTTTATTAGATTTTGAATGCAAGATTTTGAATGTGCATGGTCTCTGAATTTTGGAGCCCAACTGAAGATAACATAAACATGTTTCTTTATATTTCCAGACACTGCTAGTTATAATGTGAGGTTATCCTACTTTCGGTGTACAGCTGGTGTCACAATGTATTATGAATATGTTTTAGAAGTATAATAAGAAATGCTGTTCCCCAAATACACACAAGAGCCATATCATTACATATTTATCTGAAAAACAACAGTTAATAAAAATGTCAATCTATGCCTCTTTGAGACAAAGCAACACATGATGAAGTCATTTCGCAACATTGTCTGAAATTAACTGACCACATTATCCTGTTATTCATGTTTTTGAAACAGATCACATCCAATACTGTATCATCATAATGCTGTGTACTGCTATAAATACTATTATAAAACACTTGTCAGAAAATACATTTCTGCCATATTAAAAGTTTGATCAAACAAAACAGGGGAAAAAAGCTTTGAGTGGGTCTTTGTTGTGTTTAGATGCAAATCTGAAGAGGCTTGTTAGAGATAATTGCTCACTTAATTACCACAGTTATTAAGAGATGAAGTATGCTGTAATAGGTGCCACTTGGGAGCAAAAAAAAAGATAAAGGAAATTTCAAGCTTCTAATCAATGAAACCTGCATACACACACACACACACACACACACACACACACATGCGCACACACACGCCAAGTAATTTTCATGGAAACTTTGAGGGCACAGTGCCCTGTGTAGACCCTTGAACTTAGACGAAAAGCTATTAGTTCGACAAATTATTCATGTTGCAGTTCCATTTTTTTGTTCAAGGTAATGGCTGCTTGTGACGAGGAAGGGTTTAGGAACAAGCACAAGGAGAAAAAAAAAAGCTGGAACAAAAGTAATTGGATGCTAAATTTACCTTCACACAGTATAAGTGAAATGACTATTTGCTGAGAGTGTGTTTCAGATTACAGTAATCCCTGAAAATACAAGTAAATACACTGATCACTCCAAATGAAAGGAGTATTTCTTCCAAAAATTTAAATTTGCTGAAAATTTACTCTCCAAAGCAGTAGATGAGTTTGTTACTTCATTAGGATAAATGTAGCATTACATCACTTACTCACCTACTCACCAATGGATCCTCTGCAGTGAATGGGTGCCATCAGAATAAGTCCAAACAGCTGATAAAAGCATCACAATAATCCACACCACTCCAGTTAAAACGTATTGATGGATTTGTTTCTTACAAACATGCAGCTTGTCACTTCAGAATACATTAAATGATGGACTGGAGTTGTGTGGATTACTTGTGGATTATTGTGATGTTTTTATCAGCTGTTTGAACTTTCATTCTGACGGCACCCATGCTCTGCAGAGGATCAAATGGTGAGCAAGTGATGCAATGCTACATCTATCCTAATCTGTTCAAAAGAACAAACAAACAAACAAACTCATCCCCATCTTGGACGGTCTGAGGGTGAGTACATTTTCAGCAAAATTTTATCTTTGGGTGAAGAATTCTTTTAAGCCACATTATTTATGTCACATCCAGAAAGTATGCTGTTGTTGATTTCCAAAACATGCATGCGGTTTGATGCTATATTTAAGGCATGAGTCAAAATTACACCATGCACACACAACATACCATCACCACATCAAGCAATCTTGAGTGATGTTCAAAACATGCCTGTTTTGAATTATAAATCTGATAAACATTAAAGCAATGATGGACTTTTCTTTTTATTATTATTATTATTTTTTACCTCACACACAAAAAAATTTATTGTAAATTGTTACCATTAATATTATAATATCTTAGATTCTAATCTACTCTTACAATTTTGTTAGATCAACTACTGTACCTCAATGTTTATGCATTAGACCTGTTGTACAATGACTACTGTATTCATATTATAAAAAACAATATCATTCATGTTTGTAAAGAATGACTGAAAAATGCATAAACAGGTTCCAATAAACCAGATTTAAATGTAGTGCACTGTTTGTGTCAGAATTTTAGGCAGTTAAATGTGGAGAAAGCCTCTTTCAGACAGCACTACACTGTAATGGATTCGGAAGTGCATCATGAGCCCCAATATAGGGGTAAAATTGGATGAGAAAGCCTTTGTGAGAACTGATGCATCTGCAGTCAACAGGCACTTAATATTTACCCTCAAAGTTATTATTCTTATGAATGGTGTAAACACAATATATCAGAATATAAAAGGTTATTAAACTCTCATAACACTGAAGCTCTTTGCCAAATGAAGAAGTGCTCAGGGAATCTCAGCAGCAGCAGAGGCATTCATATTATTCTATCCTGACACAAACACCACATGACACGAATCACAGGAAAGGGAATGTCAGTTCAGACAATTATTTAGGTATCTGAGGTATTTTTACCAGTATTTATGTGAGATTCTCATGACAATGTGGCAAAGATTCATACAGCATTTTACTTCAGTAATGAGAATTTGTCAAGATGTCACACATTAACAATCCATTGTGCAACTTTTATGTGGCTTGATCTGTAAGTGATCTAAGCCAATTATATTGTGCAAATATTCTAAGAGTTGACAAATTATGTAATCTATTTTTTATGTATGACATAAGAACAATTTGGCATTCAAAAGGTTTTTAATAACCTTTTTTTTTTTTTAATAAATTTGGTCAAAAATTGGAGGAAGATTAAAAAAAAAAGTATGTTTTCAATAGTTTTCAAAGTAGGAAGTTGGGTGGAAATTTAAACCACCATGTCATTGTAATAAACATAACTCAAAAATTGCTAGGACCCATTTCTCAAAACTCCTTACATAACTGTCCTTACCAACTCTCAGCTTGGCAGCAATAAATGTATCATCTAAAATGCACTAAAACTACCAAAACACTTCACAAGTGTCTCAAATCAAGTCAACACTAGCAAAGCTTGTCAACCAACAGACACACTTTGTCACTCATAAAACAATGACCTAAAAACTAACAACAGGTAGCATTATACAATACATTAACATTAAAACAGTTTTCTTTCTGGGTCAATTTGTTCAAGTTATATGCTAAAAATATAACTGCAAGCAGCGATGACGGGCCCAAGCCACTGGCAGCACTGCCACCCTGGTGGCATCAGGAAAACGGTGCAAAGCGGGCACATGCATTTACTGTAACCCTCTGGCAGTCTGGTTTTAAATGCACAATATGTAAGATTTTTTAATTAAAATATCCAAAAACCACTAGAACAGTGTTATATATTTTGCTGACTTGTGTACTTACATTGTCCCAAATGTTTCAAAGAATGTTTAAATCCAGAGAAATAAGCAATTTTAACTAGTGACTCGGACCGTGTCCATAGTGTCATTGTGTTTCCTGCCAATGATGTCATAACCCCTTGATTTCCGGTTTTGTTTTTTAGGAAACATGGAAACATCAAAGACACTTTAATATGTTGTGCGTTTTAATACACTCACCTAAAGGATTATTAGGAACACCTGTTCAATTTCTCATTAATGCAATTATCTAATCAACCAATCATATGGCAGTTGCTTCAATGCATTTAGGGGTGTGGTCCTGGTCAAGACAATCTCCTGAACTCCAAACTGAATGTCAGAATGGGAAAGAAAGGTGATTTAATCAATTTTGAGCGTGGCATGGTTGTTGGTGCCAGACGGGCCGGTCTGAGTATTTCACAATCTGCTCAGTTACTGGGATTTTCACGCACAACCATTTCTAGGGTTTACAAAGAATGGTGTGAAAAGGGAAAAACATACAGTTTGCGGCAGTCCTGTGGGCGAAAATGCATTGTTGATGCTAGAGGTCAGAGGAGAATGGGCCGACTGATTCAAGCTGATAGAAGAGCAACTTTGACTGAAATAACCACTCGTTACAACCGAGGTATGCTGCAAAGCATTTGTGAAGCCACAACATGCACAACCTTGAGGCGGATGGGCTACAACAGCAGAAGACCTCACCGAGTACCACTCATCTCCACAATTTGCACAAGCTCTCCAAAATTGGACAGTTGAAGACTGGAAAAATGTTGCCTGGTCTGATGAGTCTCGATTTCTGTTAAGACATTCAGATGGTAGATTCAGAATAAGGCGTAAACAGAATGAGAACATGGATCCATCATGCCTTGTAACCACTCTGCAGACTGCTGGTGGTGGTGTAATGGTGTGGGGATGTTTTCTTGGCACACTTTAGGCCCCTTAGTGCCAATTGGGCATCGTTTAAATGCCACGGCCTACCTGAGCATTGTTTCTGACCATGTCCATCCCTTTACGACCACCATGTACCCATCCTCTTATGGCTACTTCCAGTAGGATAATGCACCATGTCACAAAGCTCGAATCATTTCAAATTGGTTTCTTGAACATGACAATGAGTTCACTGTACTAAAATGGCCCCCACAGTCACCAGATATCAACCCAATAGAGCATCTTTGGGATGTGGTGGAACGGGAGCTTCGCGCCCTGGATGTGCATCCCACAAATCTCCATCAACTGCAAGATGCTATCCTATCAATATCAACATTTCTAAAGAATGCTTTCAGCACCTTGTTGAATCAATGCCACGTAGAATTAAGGCAGTTCTGAAGGCAAAAGGGGGTCAAACACAGTATTAGTATGGTGTTTCTAATAATCCTTTAGGTGAGTGTAGACCGGTGATGACCACACAGAGTAGCATTATAACAGAACTTTCAAACGTATCTAGTATAATAAAACAGCGCTGCTTTTACCCCCACATATGCATGACCAGAAGGAGTGGAAGCGGTACTGTGAACTAACATGAACAATTTATTAACTAACATTAACAAAGATTAAAAATACTGTAGAAATATATTGTTCATTGTTAGTTCATGTTAGTTAAAGGGGGCATAACATAAACAGTTTAACCCAATCTCATGTTAATCTTGAGTACATATAGAGTAGTACTGCATCCTTCATATCTCCAAAAAGTCTTTAGTTTTATCATATTTATAAAAGAAAGATACAGCTTTATGATTCTCTCCGGGAAAAGCCGAGCTCCTGGAGGCGTGCAGTGGGTGGAGCTAAAGAGTGACGAGCACCTGAGCACCGAATACCAACAAAACAGACATTTGATGGCACTTCACTTACCGTCTGCAGTTCTGAATCATGACCAGGATCTTTTATAGCTGGGACCCCTCAGTCTTTTAATATCAAACGATGTGCAAATCCAGCGTCGAACTGGGCCTAATGTTAATTAATTCCACATTGCAAAGTGTTATGAAAACTTTTAATAATCTATAATTTTTTAAAAATTATTTTAATGATCTTTAAGCATTTGTGAAATAATTATATAAAAATATATTACCAGTACATTACATATTAACTTATTCTATGTATTGATTTGCCATTCTAATTAATGGAAGCTAGTATATGATCAGGCTTAAAAGATTTATTATCCTATGAAAATTTAAAGTTGTATCTGTTAACATTAGTTAATGTACTGTAAACTAATTTGAACATGAATATTTTTATTAACATTAACATAAATTAATAAATGCTGTAAAAATGTATTGTTCTGTTAGTTTATGTTAGTTAACTGATGTCAACAAAAGAGACCTTATTGTAAAGTGTTACCAAAACTTTTAATGATCTATAAACATTTTTAAAAATGATTTTGATTATCTATATATGCATTTGTGAAAATTATATAAAACGATGTTACCAGTACAGTACATATTAATTTATTGTATACATTTGTTTGTCATTCTAACCTAAGGAAACTAAGCAAAAAGAGGATAAGACTTAAAAGATTTCTTATCCTATTTCTTATTCAACCTTAGTATTACAGCCTGCATCTCTCAGCTGAAATGTCAGATTTTTTTACATTTTCTGTTGGCCCCTCAGCTTTATAAATTTATAAAACTAAGCATGTTTCCTCAGAATGACCTGTTTCTCATTTCTCGCCATAATTAGTTGCCTTGCCACGGCCAAACCATTCAAGATATCAAAAATCCCTTAACAATTTTGCATCCCCAATGTCTTGAGATAATGTTGCCCAAATTTGGTGGTGATTGGATGAAAACCCTAGAAGGAGTATATCAAAGTCCAAAACATGCATTTTTCACAAAACCCAGAATAGTTGACTTCCTGTTGGGTGGAGCTAATGACATGCAGTGCGAAAGTTGGTTGGTTTGATGAAATCTATAGACAGAGTTTCATCGGACGCACACGCCTGGCTTAAAGTTAAGTTCAGGTCTGTGTTTGTATATTGTCTGGCTAATGGCTAGTAATATGACGCCGAATACAAACTCAGTTAAGGTGGTAATAAGTAGACTGAACTTGGGCTCAGGTTGTTGTGCTGTGGGATCCATCCTGGCCTTTGGAACAAATACCTTGTCAAAAGTAAAAATGTTTCGGTTTCCTAAAGACGAGGGAGATGGCGAGCTTGGCAGCCAGGCAAGACATAAGGTGTGTTTGACTTGAAATAATCCTGTGCAGACCAATCGTGTGTGACATCAAAATACAGCGAAAGTAATTCAAAATAATATGTAGCCATTTGCTCTCTATACAGTAGTCAACATTTGAAGTGGATCAAAAACTTTCATCAAAGTTGTCCTAAAACCTAAACAGTATCCATTCTTGCCCAGTGCTGCTTTAAGTCGAACACACCTATAGTTTTATCTTGCTAGCTAATGTAATTTACTTGTTATTTATTTTGCCTGTTATGAGAAATAATCTACTCTAGAGGGACTCTGTTATTGATTTTTTGCAGAAGTCTACTGGAAGTTAAGTTTAGGCCACAAAAACGCACATGCACAGAAACAATTGTTTATGTTGTTGCCGTTGAAAAGGGTCTTTATGTGTAACAAGTTTCATATGTATATGTGCAAGTATTCATGATATATAGCCCTCTGCATTCCAGGGACCTCTGTAGAGTCCCTTTGCCATCCTGTGTACCAGTTTCTCCACGGCTGAGTGCCCCAAAAGCCCCAAAGACCTTGATGGAAAAAAAAAATAATCCTAAGGAAAACAATAGGCTCCTAGGGGCTTGGGCCCTAAATATGTGCAAATTAAAACTGTGAGCTAGCAGCTAACCCAACAAGTGAACTTCACCATATTCACCATATTCACTATATACTGTAGATTCCAAAGCAGAAATGCAAAATAAGAAATGCAAATCTTCTGTGCTTGAGGCCTAATAAGAGCAGACTTGATCTCTTATTCCATATGTCCTTTCATAAAATATGAACAGTCTTGACATATAATTAAACTAACATATAATGGAAAAAAAAAGCTTTTTTTAGTATATCTTTTCCTCTGTATGAAGTGAAATGTGAGAGCAAGCTGTAATTTTAAACCTTTAAAAACCTTTGCACTTTTTTTTCTGAGCCTTGTGACTTATTTACCCAAAACATGACATGTCCTGGAATAAATGTCAGAAGATATGCAAATGAAAGTGTAAATCAAAGGTCAGGTCAATGGGTGATGTGTGTTGCATATGGGAGATTTTAACACTGCAGAAAGGAACAAATGTTTACAGCAGTCAGTGGAAATGAATGCAGCAAACTGAGCAGCGAGAATATGCTTAAAATTCATTCCCACACTGTACAGAAGGCTTCTTGTTAAAGAAAACATGTCACTTCTTCCTCGCAAAGGTCAAGAAGACCTGGAGCTGTATGCACAGTGCAAAACACACAACTGTCCCAATGAAAACCAGGGTGAATCTCAAGAACATGTCCAAAGTCATATAAAAAAAGACAAATAAATAAATAAAGCCAAAGATATATAAGATATATATATATCTATACATACACACATATGTATGTATGTATGTATATATGCACCATTACCACAATGCAAAAATGTGTTTTCATTACTGTAAAATAGAAAAGAAGAAGAATTTTATTTATTTTTTTTTTAAATCTAAGCATTTGTACATAATGGTAGTATTTGTTTCATTGCCTTTTATTTAACAATTATTAATTTATTTTATATTTTGTTTTTGTTTTTGTTTTTTTTATGTAAGGTGAAATGTGACCTGGACATGTATTATTGTTATTCACCCACCCACTCAAATCTGATGCTGAGCACTTCCTTTCTGGACACTAGAGCACATCTGGTGCACACTGGGATGCATTTTTATTTTGTTCTGGTCAGGATTATCTTCTACCCTGTCTGTCTTTCTTTTCCCCAAACACACTGCATTTATTCTCATGCAAATAAACCTCAGGTGTTGCTACCTGAATTCTAATCTTTGTTTGATTCTAGTCTATTATTGGAGTTTATATCAAAAGTTTCTTTCAGACTTGGAGCAGCTGGGAATGTCACAGCATGACTTCATCACATCATTTTGTGATGAATCCCTGTGTAGCATATCTATTGCTTTCTAAAAGACATTAATCTTACACCTGCGTTGTATTGTTTTTTTCTGAAATATATTAGCTTTTGTGCATTTGAGCAAGTTTTTGTTACTGAAGTTAATACCAGTTTATAAATTTGAATTGTGCATGGCATAGAATCTTACAGGAATAGATTACACTCAAATGAAAATGTATAAAACTTTACTCACCCTCAGGCCATCCAAAATATTGATGAGTTAGTTCAGAACAGATTTGGAGAAATGTAGATTACTTGTGGATTATTATGATGTTCTTATCAGCTGTTTGGACTCTCATTTTGACGGCACCCATTCACTGCAGAGGATCCATTGGTGAGCAAGTGATGTAATGCTAAATTTCTCCAAATCTGTTCTGATGAAGAAACAAACTCATCTACATCTTGTGTGGTCTGAGGGTGAGTACATTTTCAGTATTTTTTTCCTTTCTGGTTGAACTATTTCTTTAAGTGTTCCTTATAATCTTACAGAAGATTTTCATTGAGTAACATAAGGCCTCAGAAGATAAAGAACATAGTCCTATTAAATACTTTTATTGTGTTTTTTGGATCTTGACAGCCACAATGAAACTTCCCTTTTGTGTTCCACAGGAGAAAAAAAAGATGAGTGTGAGAACACATGACAGTGAGTGAATAAAAGTCTATAATATTATAACATCTTCTATTCTTATACTGTTGAGATGTGTTTTGTAACCTCTAGCCTGGCAGAAACTTGCACATTAATCCAAATAACAAAAGGGACAGTGACAAGGCAGCCGCAGCATTCCCTTGTCTCATCAGTAAGTCAGAATTTCATACCTCTATTCCACTCTTAAATTTGCATGTCAACGGGACTCACCCAGAAGCAGTTCATAGGAAGGGGACTCGGGATCCGTTGGGAAGGACTGATAACGGTGATGAAACGACACTCACAGACGCTTACCGATCCCTTGTGGGCCACACGTCAACCCACATCCCAATTAGATACATCCTCCTACCTAACATTCCCTGAAATAATTCTGATTATATAAGAGCATTGAACAACAAAATCAAACAAGAGGTGGAAGGGAGGAATTTTACAGCTGAAAATGCCAATGAAAAATGTCACAACTGGACAGTGTGGTAAAAATGACAGACTTCTCTCCGGTTACATACTGTATGCAGAACTTTGCCAATATCTTAATTTGCTTTTTTTTATCTGCTGTTTAGAATCAGAACTAGTGATGCCAGATTTTGAATGAGTTTTTGAATCACTTTTGTTAGTTTAACGACGGGAAAATGGTCAGCACACCCGGGCGCATGGTCTAAACCGGTTGTCCCTATTCTCTTATGACTCAGCTCAGCATGGCACGGCTCGGCTCACCGCGGTTTGCGTTTCCACTGCAGTTTAGTATCGCTTTAGAGTCGGCGGGATTATTCACATGTCGTTATAGTTGCGCCGCCTCTACTGCCACGACACCTAAAAAAAAAATTCATTCCGCGTCGCCCCATCAAGCTCTCGCTGGATCCTCTCCTCTGCTATCAAAAAGAGGAACGTCTGTAATTCCGCAACAGACAATGTAACTTTTTGATTCTTAAAAAAAAGGTGCTCTCATTCAAAACAGTTGCGTTCGATGCTTCACTGGTTGTGCTGATTTAAATCTAACTCAGCAAGTCTTTTGTGTTTGTGTCGAAAGTTCAGTGATGCAGGTAGCGACGATTCTCTCCGGTCAATCCGTGATCAACAGAGTTTACACATCACGTTTTGGTAACGGTAAGGTTCACTTGGAACTTCAACCGAGGTGGTACTAAGAAAAGTACCAGGTACTGTACCTAGTGGAAAATCCCCCAAAAGTGAACCATACCGAGCCGTACCGGGCAGCTTTGGGGCTCTCTGATCACTGTCTGGTTTATCTTATACCAACCTACAGGCAAAAACT
Organism: Cyprinus carpio; assembly: GCF_018340385.1. Classification (NCBI taxonomy): domain Eukaryota; kingdom Metazoa; phylum Chordata; class Actinopteri; order Cypriniformes; family Cyprinidae; genus Cyprinus; species Cyprinus carpio. Next base: position 3,955,739 of record NC_056583.1, read on the forward strand.
TAAATCTGCTAAACCTGTAGTAAAGACTGTAAAGAGATGGACCAACGAAACAGAGTGGGCTTTAAAAGCCTGTTTCGACCTCACTGATTGGAGTGTTTTTGAAGCTGCTACCACCAATCTGGACGAACTCACAGAGACTGTAACATCCTATATTAGTTTCTGTGAGGATATATGCATTCCTACTAGGACTTATTTAACATTCAACAATGATAAGCCATGGTTTACATCAAAACTCAGACATCTTTGTCAGGCCAAAGAGGATGCCTACAGAAATGGGGACAGAGTCTTTTACAATCAGGCCAGGAACACACTGAATAAAGAGATTAGAGTGGCTAAAAGGACCTACGCTAAAAAGCAGTTCACTTCCAATGACTCAACTTCAGTGTGGAAAGGTCTGAGAGCCATCACAAACTACAATACACCATCCCCCTGCACTGAGGTGGATCAACAACATGCTGACAACCTGAATGAGTTTTATTGTAGATTTGAAACCCCCCACACCCGTTCTGACCATCTCTCTACACAACCGTTAACACCTTCTGCAACCCCCCCTCTCACCCCCTCCTGTACTTCAAATCAGTGAGGATGATGTGCGCCAGGTCTTCAGGAAGAACAAAAGAAGAAAGGCACCAGGCCCAGATGGTGTTACTCTAGCCTGTCTGAAAACCTGTGCTGACCAGCTAGCCCCCATCTTTTCACAGATCTTCAACAGATCTCCGGAGTTGTGTGAAGTCCCTTCCTGCTTGAAATGCTCCACCATCATCCCTGTTCCAAAGAGACCCAAGATAACAGGACTTATAGACTACAGACCTGTGTCTCTAACGTCTGTCGTCATGAAGTTGTTTGAAAAACTGGTTCTGGCTCATCTGAAGGACATCACTGGACCCCTACTGGACCCCCTGCAGTTTGCTTACCGAGCAAACAGGTCCATGGATGATGCAGTCAACATGGGACTGAGCTTCATCCTGCAACATCTGGTCAAAACAGGGACTTATGCAAGGATCCTGTTTGTGGACTTTAGTTCGGCTTTCAACACCATCATCCCAACAGCCCTCCAGACCAAACTGACCCAGCTCTCTGTTGCTAGCTCTATCTGTCAGTGGATCACCAGCTTTCTTACAGATAGGCAAAAGCTAGTGAGACTGGGGAAATTCATGTCAAACTGCCACTCCACCAACACTGGTGTCCCTCAGGGATGTGTTCTCTCCCCACTGCTCTTCTCCCTGTACACCAGTGACTGCACCTCTAAAGACCCCTCTGTCAAGCTCCTGAAGTTTGCAGACGACACTACAGTCATCCGTATCATCCAGGATGGTGACGAGTCTGCTTACAGACAAGAGGTTGAACAGCTGGCTGTCTGGTGCAGTCTTAACAACCTGGAGCTGAACATGCTCAAAACAGTGGAGATGATAGTGGACTAGAAACCCCCCTGCACACCCCCCACTCACCATCATAGACAGCACTGTGGCTGCAGTGGAGTCATTCAGATTCCTGGGAACCACCATCTCTCAGGACCTGAAGTGGTACAATCACATTGACTCCATTGTTAAAAAGGTCCAACAAAGGTTGTACATTCTTCGCCAGCTGAGGAAGTTTAACCTGCCACAGGAGCTGTTGAAGCAGTTCTACTCAGCTGTCATTGAGTCTGTCCTGTGTACTTCAATAACTGTCTGGTTTGGTTCAGCTACAAAATCAGACATCAGAAGACTACAGAGAACGGTTTGGACTGCTGAAAGGATTATTGGTGCTCCCCTGCCCACCCTTCAAGAACTGCATACATCCAGAGTGAGAAAAAGGGCTCAGAAAATCACTTTAGATCCCTCACATACAAGTTATCCCCTTTTTGAACTTTTGCCATCTGGCCGGTGCTTCAGAGCCGCAAATACCAGGACAGCCGGCACAAGAACTGTTTCTTCCCCAGGCAATCTACCTCATGAACAGTTAAATGTTCCCCACTTATGCAATAAAAATGAGCAATAACCTTATATTTATTTGTTACCACCTCCATCCTAGTACATCCCTGCATCTCACTCTATTCTATTCCATTATCATCTATAGCACAACTGTTCATACAGTTTATTTATTTTTCAATTTATTTTTTAACATTTGTCTATTTATATTTACATATGTGTGTTTTTTTTTTGTCTGTGTGTTGTTGTTGTCTCTGTGTACTGGAAGCTTATGTCACTAAAACAAATTCCTTGTATGCGCAAGCATACCTGGCAATAAAGCTCTTTCTGTTTCTTTTTTTGATTCTTTCAAAATCAGTTTTATAGCGAAACACAAATTATGTGTCTTACAATAATGTGTTTTTCAAGTTCTGTAATGTTCAGATTGCTGTATTTATGTGAACCAATTCATTCAATTATACTGTTTTCTTTGTGAAAATTTGTGAAAATTCCACCACCTACTCCGCAAAAATGTCTGTGGCATCCAAACTTTTATTCCTCACATGTAGCCTATTTAATTAATAAAATGTTCTGAAAGTTGACATGGGCTCCAACTCATTAACATAAGTTAACATAAGTTATATTGTTTTCTTTTCTGAGGTAGCATGTAGGCTGTTTTATTCATGGTATAATACAGTAAATGATTGGACATATATATATACAGTATATATATATATATATATATATATATATATATATATATATATATATATATACAAACCCGATTCCAAAAAAGTTGGGAAACTGTACAAATTGTGAATAAAAACAGAATGCAATGATGTGGAGGTTTCAAATTTCAATATTTTATACAGAATACAACATAGATGATATATCAAATGTTTAAACTGAGAAAATGTATCATTTTAAGGGAAAAATAAGTAGATTTTAAATTCTATTGCATCAACACATCTCAAAAAAGTTGGGACAAGGCCATGTTTACCACCGTGTGGCATCCACTCTTCTTTTTATAACAGTCTGCAAACGTCTGGGGACTGAGGAGACAAGTTGCTCAAGTTTAGGAACAGGAATGTTGTCCCATTCTTGTCTAATACAGGCTTCTAGTTGCTCAACTGTCTTAGGTCTTCTTTGTCGCATATTCCTCTTTATGATGCGCCAAATGTTTTCTATGGGTGAAAGATCTGGACTGCAGGCTGGCCATTTCAGTACCCGGATCCTTCTTCTACGCAGCCATGATGTTGTAATTGATGCAGTATGTGGTCTGGCATTGTCATGCTGGAAAATGTAAAGTCTTCCCTGAAAGAGACGACGTCTGGATGGGAGCATATGTTGTTCTAGAACTTAGATATACCTTTCAGCATTGATGGTGCATTTCCAGATGTGTAAGCTGCCCATGCCACACGCACTCATGCAACCCCATACCATCAGAGATGCAGGCTTCTGAACTGAGCAGTGATAACAACTTGGGTTGTCCTTGTCCTCTTTAGTCCGGATGACATGCCGTCTCAGTTTTCCAAAAAGAACTTCAAGTTTTGATTCATCTGACCACAGAACAGTTTTCCACTTTGCCACAGTCCATTTTAAATGAGCCTCGGCCCAGAGAAAATGCCTGCGCTTCTGGATCATGTTTAGATATGGCTTCTTTTTTGACCTATAGAGTTTTAGCCGGCAACGGCGAATGGCACGGTGAGGATTGTGTTCACCGACAATGTTTTCTGGAAGTACTCCTGAGCCCATGTTGTGATTTCCATTACAGTAGCTTTCCTGTATGTGATGCAGTGCCGTCTAAGGGCCCGAAGATCATGGGCATCCAGTATGGTTTTCCGGCCTTGACCCTTACGCACAGAGATTGTTCCAGATTCTCTGAATCTTTGGATGATGATAACTTCAAACTCTTGCAATTTTTCTCTGAGAAACTCCTTTCTGATATTGCTCCACTATTTTTGGCCGCAGCATTGGGGGAATTGGTGATCCTCTGCCCATCTTGACTTCTGAGAGACACTGCCACTCTGAGAGGCTCTTTTTATACCTAATCATGTTGCCAAGTGACCTAATAAGTTGCAAATTGGTCCTCCAGCTGTTCCTTGTACATTTAACTTTTCCAGCCTCTTATTGCTACCTGTCCCAACTTTTTTGGAATGTGTAGATCTCATGAAATACAAAATGAGCCAATATTTGGCATGACATTTCAAAATGTCTCACTTTAAACATTTGATATGTTATCTATATTCTATTGTAAATAAAATATAAGTTTATGAGATTTGTAAATTATTCCATTCCCTTTTTACTCACAATTTGTACAGTGTCCCAACTTTTTTGGAATCGGGTTTGTATTATTATTATTTAAATTTTTTTTTTCTGTGTGGGAATGGGCAGGAATAAAGATCTGAGCGACTTTGACAAGGGCCAAATTATTTTGGCAAGGCATCTGGGTCAGAGTATCTCTGAAACCATAATGTTTTGGCTAACCTGTGTATATGTGCTGATCAATGTTTAGGCTATGAATGAATAAAAGCCTAAACGTAATCTGTTCAACGTAATCACTTGACTGATATACAGGTCCTTCTCAAAAAATTAGCATATTGTGATAAAAGTTCATTATTTTCCTTAATGTAATGATAAAATTAAACTTTCATATATTTTAGATTCATTGCACACCAACTGAAATATTTCAGGTCTTTAATTGTTTTAATACTGATGATTTTGGCATACAGCTCATGAAAACCCAAAAAAACTCAAAAACTCAAAAAATTAGCATATCATGAAAAGGTTCTCTAAACGAGCTATTAACCTAATCATCTGAATCAACTAATTAACTCTAAACACCTGCAAAAGATTCCTGAGGCTTTTAAAAACTCCCAGCCTGGTTCATTACTCAAAACCGCAATCATGGGTAAGACTGCCGACCTGACTGCTGTCCAGAAGGCCATCATTGACACCCTCAAGCGAAAGGGTCAGACACAGAAAGAAATTTCTGAATTAATAGGCTGTTCCCAGAGTGCTGTATCAAGGCACCTCAGTGGGAAGTCTGTGGGAAGGAAAAAGTGTGGCAAAAAACGCTGCACAACGGGAAGAGGTGACCGGACCCTGAGGAAGATTGTGGAGAAGGACCGATTCCAGACCTTGGGGGACCTGCGGAAGCAGTGGACTGAGTCTGGAGTAGAAACATCCAGAGCCACCGTGCACAGGCGTGTGCTTTTGAACCAGAAACAGCGGCAGAAGCGCCTGACCTGGGCTACAGAGAAGCAGCACTGGACTGTTGCTCAGTGGTCCAAAGTACTTTTTTCGGATGAAAGCAAATTTTGCATGTCATTCGGAAATCAAGGTGCCAGAGGAAATGGCAAAATGCCTGAAGTCCAGTGTCAAGTACCCACAGTCAGTGATGGTCTGGGGTGCCATGTCAGCTGCTGGTGTTGGTCCACTGTGTTTTATCAAGGGCAGGGTCGATGCAGCTAGCTATCAGGAGATTTTGGAGCACTTCATGCTTCCATCTGCTGAAAAGCTTTATGGAGATGAAGATTTCGTTTTTCAGCACGACCTGGCACCTGCTCACAGTGCCAAAACCACTGGTAAATGGTTTACTGACCATGGTATTACTGTGCTCAATTGGCCTGCCAACTCTCCTGACCTGAACCCCATAGAGAATCTGTGGGATATTGTGAAGAGAAAGTTGAGAGACGCAAGACCCAACACTCTGGATGAGCTTAAGGCCGCTATCGAAGCATCCTGGGCCTCCATAACACCTCAGCAGTGCCACAGGCTGATTGCCTCCATGCCACGCCGCATTGAAGCAGTCATTTCTGCAAAAGGATTCCCGACCAAATATTGAGTGCATAACTGAACATAATTATTTGAAGGTTGACTTTTTTTGTATTAAAAACACTTTTCTTTTATTGGTCGGATGAAATATGCTAATTTTTTGAGATAGGAATTTTGGGTTTTCATGAGCTGTATGCCAAAATCATCAGTATTAAAACAATAAAAGACCTGAAATATTTCAGTTGGTGTGCAATGAATCTAAAGTATATGAAAGTTTAATTTTTATCATTACATTATGGAAAATAATGAACTTTTATCACAATATGCAAATTTTTTGAGAAGGACCTGTACATTATGTTTACAATTTCTTTGTTGTTTCATTGTTCAGTTGCTTACTCTGAGAGTTTTTAAAAACAGACCTACCCTCTAACCCAGTTACCCAGAATTCTTACTGAAGAGATCTTTTATCATATAATTTAGTGAAGGTTGTCTAGTCTTTGAACAATGCAGTTCTGCCTGTCTCTCTATCCCTAAGGATGCACTGATGAAGTACATAACAAACATGGATCTGCTGAGAAGCATTAGCTGAGCTGAGCAAGATAAAGATGGTCAAAAATGATTTCTTTTTTAAAAAAATTATTTCACTATAAAAATTATTTTCTCACTCTGTGTTTAAAGAAATAGCTCTCCCCGAAATGAAAATTTGCTTAAAGTTTACTCACCCTCAGGTCATCCAAAATGTAGATGAGTTTGTTTCTTCATTGGAACAGATTAGGATAAATTTAGCTTTACATCACTTGCTCTCTAATTAATCTTCTGCAGTGAATGGGTGCTGTCAGAATGAGATTCCAAAAAACTGTCCAAAATAATCCATCCTATAATCCATTATAACGCTTCCAGTTTAGAAGTGTTTTGGACTGTTTGTATTTGTAATTGGTGCTTGATCTGTGCATATTTCTCTCCTGATTCAGACGAGATGACTTTTACACTGGAGGAAGCATTATTATGGGGAGAGGACTAGTATTTTAGCTGGAAACAATGGTTTTAAGTTAAAATGTCTTGATGGATGATGGATTTGTTTCTTACAAACATGCAGCTTTTCACTTCACGAGGCATTAACTGATGGACTGGAGTCGTGTGGATTACTTGTGGATTATTGTGATGTTGTTATCAACTGTTTGGACTCTCATTCTGACGGCACCCATTCACTGCAGAGGATCCATTGGTGAGTAAGTGATGCAATGCTAATCCCCCCCCCCCCACCACCACCAAATCTGTTCCAATGAAGAACAAAACTCATCTATATCTTGGATGGTCTGAGGGTGAGAAATAATTTTTTGGTGACCTATTCCTTTTTTTAAATTTTTTTATAAGTATTAAAATTATCAAAATTAAGCAAGTTTATGCTTTTAACAAGAAACATCTCTTAATGGGCTAAGTAAAATAATCTTGCTTTCTTTTGAATTAAGTTTTTAATTGCAACTTTTTCTTAGTTTATTGGCAACTTTTTCCCTGTTTTAAGTAGAAACAATTAAATATGATACATTTTTGTTTGTTTTTTAATTTCCCTTCTTGATTTAATAATGTTTAGATATTTGTACTGGAAAAGACAAAAATACAAAAGAAAGGAAGAATAAGATTTTTTTTTTTTTTTGGCAGCGTTCATCTCATATTGACATATTGTCTACTTACATAACTGAATGCCCCAGCCTGGGATGGCATCTCAGTAATGGCAATAAGCCAAACCTTGCCTTCTTTCATTTCAGTGTAAAAACTCATTGATCTGAACTGTTTGCATACTGTACCTTGAGTATATTTTACCTGCTGTATGTTTCAGCCCTAATATTTCTTAAGAACATCAATGTGCTCAGATAACTAAACAGAGCTGTTTCATTTGTTTTACCAAGTGTTTCCAATCCAAAGAACACACAGACTCCCAGATGGCAGTAAATACTATGATAAAGAAAACAAAATGTCAGTTGCAAGGAACAATTAACTTGAGATTGAAGCTTACAGTCTTTTGATCACCAAACAAAAGAGAAAGCTGGACTGAGAGAAGAAGATAAATACAGAGACAAAGAGAGACGCGGCTTCAATAGCCTTCTTTGTATTCATATTGCTATCTGAGAGGTGAGGACACTAGAGGATGTCATTTGTCTGTGTAACTTCCAGTCTAATAGCTATACATCAAAAGCACGGGCTGTCTGTCTGACTAGCATATGCATGTGCAGTTATACATTGATTACGCCTATAAAGAAATAAATCTAGCTTGCAGTATTGCATATTTATTTCAGTGAACCGAATAAAAGTTTCCATTAGCATTAGGGACATATCCATCAACAGTATGAATCTGGTGTGTTGTCAGAAGCATTCGACTGGAATGACAAAGACAGAGAGAGGGAGAGAGAAACACACACCTGGAGGTCACGTATGAAATGTCAGCGTTCTGCTTCACAGTTCACCTTTCAGTGGAATCACTCTCAATCGTGCATGATGGGAAAGGACAGCAAAAGAATAGTTTCGCTGGATCCTCAGTGTTCATCTTTTTCTTCGGAGCAAATCAATAGACTCTTGCACTGCTTATAAAAGAAAAGTGCATTTTGGTTGCATGAAAAGACATTCAGTAAAAGCAGGACAGTGTTTGATCCAAGTTAACCGCTTTGGAAAACAGAGACCTGTAAACAAAGGTTTTATCTGACATTGTGAAAAAGAAAATTGTCATTCCATAAGCTGAATATAAGGTTTTTATTTTTTTATGATTAATAAGGCTGCATTTGTTTGATAAAAATACAGTAAAAACAGCAATATTGTGAAATATTATTACAGTTTAAATGAACTGTTTTTTATTGTAATATATTTTAAAATGTAATTTATTCCTGTGATCAAAGCTTTTGGACAGAATATATAAAACAGCCTGACAATGCACACACATCCAGTTATTACAGTTCATGATATTATGTGACAGACAGCTTTGTAAAAAAGACAATGCAATAAATGGCACATTCTATACAGTACAGAAATTGTGTTGTATTTTTTTTCCCCTTTAAGTGAGATCTATTAGATAAAGTTCTCGATTTGTGTTTCAGCTGTTGTGTTTTTATCAGAAATGTTGCAGATGAAGTTGTGTTAATGAACAAGGCCTGAAGGTCAATGCAATGTTACTTGTATAATCTATCAAAGCAAGCAATCTCTCTTTTTAGCCTATGTATAGCCTACTGCTTATAGAGTACTGTCAATCCTATCATTCAAATGTTAACCCTTTATGATAAGTGTAACACATCTTTAGAAAATTAAATGACAATTACAAATGAATGAATATATGTTAAGCGTGACTTTTGTCATACCAAAATCTAACTGACCCCCTTAAAGGGGTCATGAACTGGCTTTTTAAAAATTATTTTATACTGTTTTCTGAGGTCCACTTATGACGTTTGCATGGTTTTTATATTCAAAAACATCAAAATCAGTTGGTATTAATATTTTCCTGAAAGGGGTTGTGAGGTGGTTTTTGTATGGGTTGGACTTTTTATTTTCGTGCTGCATTGAAGACTTGGAAGTCCAATCTGTTTAGTGCGCATGCACGCAGCAGCGCTCGTTCACTCACATAAGCCTCGCCCACTCCTGACTGCAAAATGGATATATTTGCATGACTTTCTAACATTTACAAATTTAAAATATACCTGTGATGTGTCAGTTATGCACTGAGGAAAACTTAATGTCTCAAATGTATTAAACGGCACAGATATTCACTGTTTGTGATGGTGGATCGATTTGATCCATGATCGACATTGTCATCAAAGTGGGCAAGTCATGGCCTAATGGTTAGAGAGTTTGATTCCTAACCCTAAGGTTGTTGGTTCGAGTCTCGGGCCTGCAATACCACAACTGAGGTGCCCTTCAGCAAGGCACTGAACCCCCAACTGCTCCCCACTTTGGATGGGTTAAATGCAGAGCACGAATGTCACGTCACATTAAGGACTGCTTAAGAATAAGACTGCACATCAAATCATCTGGACTCATTGAACCTGGATCGAATTAGTGAGACTGCGTGAATTTAAATTGTCGTTTATGAAACCGCTTTAGTCTTGATTGATTTGTTAGGTTATTTCAAGTCAGGTTTTGATTTTAATCCCAGCTTTTCTTAGCGTCTTTTATGAAACAGTCCCTCGGTTTAGCGCCACTCATGTATCAGTGGGCGGGGCTACAGAATTAGGCATTGATTTTCTTCTGTGGAGGCGGTCTTTAACCAGATAAATTGGGCAAATTCCAGGATCTGGCGTTGGCAGGGCCTGGTGTCAATAAAAGCTTTTATTACAGTAACAAAGACGTTTTCAGTTCTGAAACTTTCATGATGTTCTTTTAGTATGATGACCTCTTATATACTGTATCAAAAGCTCAAGTAAAAGTTGATTTCTCAATTCATGACCCCTTTAAATTTGATACATTTAGGTAGGTCAAAATCGATCGTAATAAATGTGAATTTATCTCATTACATAAATGAATAAGATAAGGTGTACAGGATTTAATTAACAATTAGCCTAATTTAATCATCCAATGCAAGCATTTTATAGGCTGTTTTGATGACAAAAGCAGATTGACAGATGGATTGCCGCTGCTGACACTGCAGTCGAGCTAGGTGGGCGTGGCTTCAGCAACCAGCTCCCGCGTTTTTGCCCATTTTCGATTATCCGGGAAAGATGCACGGTGACGCGCTGCCAAAATGGTGACAGCCCGCTCCGCCCACTTTGAGCTACAAATATGCTCTTCAAGAATCTACGGGTGACGTCACGGACACTACGTCCATGTTTTTATACAGTCTATGGTCACGACACATTAAAAGAGCCACAAAATGTTATTTGAATTTCTTTAAAAAAATAACGGTTTGGGTCTCTACGTGGCTTATGGGGTGGATCTTTGCAAAGCCTCATATTCAAACTGTTGCTTCCGGCTAAAATACTATTTCTTTCTCCAGTTGTCGTCTCGTCTGAATAAGAAGAGAAATATGGACCGATCAAGCACCGTTTATAAGCAAAACCGGTTCTAAACAAATGTCTTTGCATTTTGATGTGAGAGGAAAACAGAGGATAAATCTTTTCAATGGAGGAAGCGTTACTATGGATTATGGACTGTTTAAAGTTAAAACACCTTGATGCCTTTGTTAATATTACCATCACAGCACTGTTGCTAAGGTTTAAAGTTTTGGCTTTTCAGTTTCAGCTGAAGCACAATAGTGGCCCCTGTTGGACATTTGTTAGTTTCACAAATGCGCACATTGAGATGCTGTAACTGTAACTTTGTGTGATAATGACAGAAACAATACCAAAGATTTATAAAAAAGTTTCTCTTTAATTGTTCATTATGTTAGCGACGCTGTTGTTGTAGGACAAAGTAAACATCTTAAACATGACACTGCAAGAGGAAAACTTGACATGACATGCACAACAGGGTACAAGTACTCCTGGGCTATTCTGACGGACAAAAACAAACAAAAAAACACCCCAGCATTTTCTTATCAAAACCCAGAAACTACTTCAGCACCCAATATACTGCAGAGTGAGAACGAAAGGAATATTAAGTTTGTCTTCTCGTTCAGCTGTGTAACACACACCAGTTTTACATCGTCACAGCAGAGTTCAATTCATACTTTTTGAGAGCGCAACAACACAGACAAGAGGACACTGTAAGATAATTTGATACTTGGATTAAGTCTCGTGCTGTTCTGCCAAATAATCTTTATCCTGAATACTGGATGCTTTTCAGCTGAAAAAAAAACTTCAAAAGACCCTGTATTCCCACTGAAAACTGGCCAACATTTACAACTCAGGCATAAAACTCTTATGATACAAACATCAATCAATAAATTAGTACAAAATATATACAATTGTCTTTGTAAAATAAATAAGTTAAACTTTGTGACAGAAAAGGAAAGGAAATGGAAGTTTTGTAACCAGTGTAAGTGACTGAACCGGTGAGGCTTGTGTCTAAAATTTGATTAATAAGCTGCTGTAGATGATATAAAAGCAGACAGCTGTAGGAAGAGAAAAGAATTATACATTGTATAAATAAATGCATGCAATATCAAGCAGTTTCTCTCCTTTGAGATGGAAAGATGTGTTTCTGCTCCTGGGTGTTAGTCTGTAGAACTGTCCGGTTTGATGATCTGGTATGTGATCAGATATTCAGGATAAGCCTTGGGATGAAAAATGAAAAAACAAACAAACAAACAAAAAAAACATTAGTGTCACTTGAGAGAATATATATCATTGTAGGTGTTTTTTTTTTGTTTTGTTTTTTTTTTGAAAGAAATGAACACTTTTAACTAGCCTATTAAGCTTTTTTTTTGTTTACTCAACATTTATTTCATTCTTTGTACAAAGCATGTATGTTTAAATAAACACTCTGCTTTTTAACTTTTTACTCATCAATGAAACCTGAAAAAAAAAAATCACATGTTCCTCAAAACATTAATTTTAATAATAAGAAAAAAGAAATTTTGAACAGTAAATCAGTATATTAGAATGATTCTTGAAGGATCATGTGACACTGAAGACTGGAGAAATGATGCTGAAGATTCAGATTCGCATGACCGGAATATATATATGGAATATTCTGCCATAAGTATATATATTAAATATATTAAAATAGAAAACAACTCTTTAATAATATTTTACAATATTATTTTTTTAATGAAATAAATAAATAAATACAGCATTGGTCAGCATATTCTTTCAAAAGGATAAAATAATATCTTACAGACTCCAAACCTTTGAATATATATATATATATATATATATATATATATATATATATATATATATATATATATATATATATATATAAATATATATATATATATATATATATATATATATATATATATATATATATATATATATATATATATATATATATATATATATATATATATATATATATATATATACACACACACACACACAGTATATACTGTATGCATATGTAAAATGTAAACTCTAGTATTGTAAAAACAAAACAAAAAACAATATTTGCAATCTTTTTTATAATACTTGCACAAAGAAATTGTGAATGGTTCATTCTGGTATGAAACAGTGTTACTTAGTATCATTGAGATATTATTATAGTTTTCATTTAAATTTTAGTTAAAGCTTTAGTAATTATGATGTATGTTTTTGACATTTTTTATTAGCTTTTTTAATAAGTCTATATAGTTTAAATTTATTTTTATTTCAGTTTTTGATTTAGTTACATTAACACATTAATTTAAACTAAATGAAAAATTAGAAATGTTGCCTTGGCAAATATTTTATTTCAGGTGAAGTTGGTTTTATGGTTTTAGTTTTAACTTTTACAAACCCAGGTATAAAAACACTCACTTTCACATTCCAGTAAACCTCAAAATAATCGGGCCTACACTTTTTCTCTTAGAATTAAAATGGGTTGTGAATGCTATATCATACTGAGTGTAAATGGAAAAACCTGGGCCCTGTGGCTGTAGTACCTGCTCTCCTCTGTAGATGACGTACTCAGCCAGAGCGAGACCGTTGACACTGGGCCGGCCAGTGACCGAGTGGTGTCCTGGAGGCGAGTGGGCCATCTTCATCGCGCTGAACTGCAGGAAAGACTTCCCCAAAGTCACACGGCAGAACAGAAGATGTCTGGGAGGAGCAGACAGAGGGAAGAATCAAGAGCATGAGCACTTTAGAAAGGAAATAGGAAATCAATTTCTCTTCAAGGTTTTGGAAAATTACACCACAAGGCAAAACTTTGCTGACAAAACACATTGTGCTGGGAAACATGAAGCCGCTTTAATGCGCTGTAACGGGATCTGATCTCACCTCTGACACATGTAGCACGACCTGTCCTTGTGGAGAGGGCACCCGGTTCCTCCGCCTATTCCATAAACGTACTGGTTGCTTTTAGAAGAGTTTTCCGCAAAGTAGATCCCGGCCCCGAACATTCCCCCTATGTACGCATGCCTTTCATCGAAGCCCTTGTGAATGATGGCGTTCACGAACGGTGACCCTGGGGAAGCAGAAATAAAGCATTTCCTCAAGGTTCTGTTGATCAGAATTAGGCTGCAACTAATGATTATTTTCATAATTCAATAATCTAACTATTATTACTTCAAATTATTGGATGAAAAATCCAAAGATGATAAAAAAAAAAAAAAAGTAAATAATATTAAAAAATAATAATAATTATTCCACATCCAGCCCAAAACCATGTGCAATCTGAAAGCAATGAAAACAAATATAGCAAGTGTATCTATGTAGGCTATGTGCAATTAAACATAATATGAAAAAACAGGTGTACAAATTAAAACGAATGCAAACCATTTAAAAGTAGAAGTAAAAAAACAAAACACTAGATAACAATCAAATAAAGAAAAATGATTACTTTTTACATGTAAAATGTATATACTGTTGTGTGCTGTCTATTGCAGTGAAGTCTATCAGATACTCGTTTGCTGTCAGGATGAGACTTTATGCAAAATGGAAACAACTGTGTGATTTTCAAATGTTTGCATGTAAGGATACAACCGTAAAATGCAAGGCTTCTGTTTGAATGGCATAATATGACACACCGTGGAAGAGCATGCGTTCATTGGCATGGTTGTGGTTCTCCTCAGAAACCTCCTTTCTGCGATGGGTGTATCTCTCCCACAGCTTCTTGTTGCACACCTTCTGGATCTGACCCGAAAGAAATTATTTGACCACTTTTTACCAAAATTTAGCATTAGTTCTGTAGATTAATGTTAATTGATGAAGTAAGGCATTCAGATCTCTTACCTTCACAATGCTGTATCTGTTGAAAACCCCACCCGCATGACCGCCATCCCTGTGTTCCCTTATCGTACTTTGCATCTGTTCAAAGAAACAAAACAGAAGACACAAGAGAACCCTAGTAAACAAAGCACGTCCTTGGTGTTTTAATAATTAGCTACTTGGTCTGTATGGCTTCATAAGCCACTTGAACATGTACATCCATTACTGGATTCTCCTGGTACACTTATAGATAAGAAGACTGTGATTATTTTTAACAAAATCTCTAGGGGCTCAGGCAGATGACGCACAAGGAGAAAAATGATAAACATGAAAAAAATCAGCACAACATCATTGAAATGAGAAACTCTACCTCCTCCTCAACCGACTGAAACTCCTTGTCGTCTGGAGACAGGTCTATCAGTATTGTTCCACTGTTGGTCGTGTTCAGGGTCAAGTAAGGGTTTAAACCTGTGATGGGATATAAACATAACTAAGCTGCAAACCAAAAGCTTCAGCATGATCCTTAAAGAGGTCATATTATGAGAAATCAAAAGCAAGAATAATTTAAAAAAAACTATTATACAGTTAGTTTGTAATATGAGCAATAAATCAGTTTTCATCAACATGATATGCCAATTAATTAAGTGAACTAACTGCAATTAAAGGGTTAGTTCACCCAAAAATGAAAATTAGCTTGTGTTTTACTCACCCTCGAAGCATCCTAGGTGTATTTGACTTTTAAAGGCCCCCTGTAGCGAATCCATGTGTTTTTGTAAGAAAAATATCCATATTTCAAATCTAATAAACACTTTTCTCTCACTTCCGCTGACTCTCATACACTGAAGCAGTTTTGGCAGATGATGTAAGACACACAGCGCTGCGTGATTAGTGACGAATGCGGAGAGAGAACAAAACCAAACGGCAGTCACGAATTAGAAGTACAAACCGAGGATTTGTAAAGAAAAATGTTGGAGAATTTTGATATAAACCAAGAGGAGACAGGTTTTCCTTTGCTAAAGTAAGGAAACTTTGCTTCTTTTGCTCCTATAAACAAACTCGCGAGACTAGCATATCTCAGAGGCGTGCGTACTATGCATTATATGTGCCAAGTCATCCGCCGGAACGGATCCGAGTATGACAGATAACGGAACTGAGAGAAAAGTGTTTATTACTTTTGAAATATGGATATTTTTCTTACAAAAACACATGGATTCGCTACAGGGGGCCTTTATTCATTCCCCGGAGCCGTCTGCGGCACGTTTTATTATGAATGTGCGAGCTTTATTTGACGACATGTGGACTGTTCAACTGCAACACCCGCTGACTACAACGATACAGCCAGGAATAATTTTTAATACAACTCTTAATACAACACTTGAAAGAAGAAAGTCATATACAGCTAGGATGCTTTGAGGGTGAGTAAAACACAAGCTAATTTAAATTTTTAGGTGAATTAACCTTTAAATGACATACATTAAAAGTAGCTAAAAAAAGGAATGTAGAGTAAGAAGCTTTAAATGTGCAGCACAGAAAAAAAACCATCACATTTAACATGAATTCTCAGAGAGAGGGTGGAAGATTGAAGTTAATGACTTTTGGTGTTAAAAAAACTTAACATTGTTTAACATTCCAAGTTATGAAAGCCGTTTCTGCCACTGAAAAGAAAAGGCAGTTGCAACTTTTTATCTCACAGTTCTGACTTTTTCTCTTCTCTTGCAAGTTTACATTTCGTAATTCTAACTTTTTTTCTCAGAATTGCGTAATATAAACTCACAATTGTGAAAAAAAAAAATCAGAATTGACATTTAAATTTGCAATTCTGAGAAAAAAATTAATATTGTGAAATATAAACGCAAAGTCAGAATTGTGAGATATAAACTTGCAATTGCGAGAAAAAAAAAAGTCAGAACTGCGAGTCTCACATCTACATCTCACATTACTTTTTTCACAGAATTGCGCAATTCTGACTTTTTTCTCGTAGATGCAGACAGAACTGTGAGTTTATATCACACAGTTCTGAGAAGAAAAAAAAAAGAGTCAGAATTGCGAGAAAAAAAGTCACAATCAACTTTTTCAAATGTTTTATTCAGTGGCAGAAACAGGCTTCCATAATAACTAGACCTTGTCCAGAGAAAAAACATCCAATGTTAAACAGAGATCTTAGAGGAAACAAGATCAAAGTGATTCTTAAACCCTGATTCTAATTAAGGATTCTCTCAAATGAACTCTTCTGGATGAAAGGAGAAGCAGCTCTTACTCTGAGGTCCACTAATAAGTCTCTCCACTCCTTTGATGATCTTGTGTCTGTGACCGTAAGCGTTGATGCCGATCTCCTTCAGCTCTTTATGGCCCATTTCCACCAGGACGTCCAGAGTTATCTAATGACACAGATTCGTATTAATTTCACACCTCTAGGCTCATGACTAATGTATTGCTCGCACTGATCAGTGATTACTTTACAGCGTGTTCTTCTAGTACATCTCAAGATTTCAGTCAGCCCGCTAAACATCTTTGGGGGAAATTAAATAAAGATTAGCAGATTACACATATTTATTTCTAAGCTGCTACAGGTTGTACAGGAAAGTTTGATTCATTCCAGTGAACCGGTTCATGCTAAATGGTTTTCTCTAACATATGTGGCATTGCCTGCTTCCTTCTAGTGAATCGGTTTATCACAAATGGTTCTCAAGTGTATTATTGGAAAGCCAGATTCATTCTAGTGAATTGGTTCATCCTAAATGGTTCTCTCACATATGCGGCACTGGAAAGTCACATTTTTTTCTAGTGAATTGGTTCATCCTAAATGGTTCTCTCAGATATGTTGCACTGGAAAATCTGATTCATTCTTGTGAACTGATACATCTTAAATGGTTCACTGATTCATTCTTGTGAATCATTTTACCCTAAAAAGGGCTAAGATATTTTACAATGCTTGTCATATTCCTGTTGTAAAAATGGCCCTGTTATGTGAAATGTTTTTAAGCTAAAGGGTTAAGGCTGTTGTGTTTAGGACAGTCATGGTTTGCTGTACATCTGCCCAGCACAGGACTGCTCAAAGTAATTTGCTTATAAGCCACAAAGTGGGACAGAGGATATGGTCAATAAATTTGCTAGACATTTTCAACAAGCAAAGGGCTATGCATGTGTTTTTTTTTATTGATTATACATCTACTGTTAAAACATATTTTAGTTTTAGTAGTGAGCAGAGTACTAATTCACTGGATTAAATTTTTTTTTTAACAGATAGACCACAACAAGTCTGTGTCAGGGGGTTAAATCAGACATTCTGTTTTTAAACACAGGGCCACCTCAAGGATGTGTTTTGTTTGTCTGTACAAATGAGATGCAAATGCAAAGCACAAATTATAAATTATATAAATATGCAGACGATATGGTGCTGGTTGCACTCTTATGGAAAGATTGTGTTAATTATAAGTATGAAGAGCATGTTTTTCAATGAAAAAACTGTAGTAAAGCAAGTTCTCTACTGATAAATGTTGGGAATAGCAGTTAGGAGAAAAGGTTTGGCTATAAGTGGAGATACAATGCACCATCTGAACTATGCATTCAAATTGTTACCACCTGGACGCCGTTATTGGATGCTGAAGGCAAAAAAAAAAAAGCATTATATAAACAACATTTTGCATAAAGCAATGTATAAACAAACCTCTGAGCCATATGCAAAAAGTCTTTTGAATAAAGGGTAGGACTGTAGTGTTTTAGGAGGGGAGAATGTATTATTATAATATTATAATATTATAATATTTATTTGATGTCTTAAGTATATAAAGTATAACTAAATAACTAACACCTTCACAGAAGATCCTGCTTAGAACATGCACAGCTGTTCAGATATTGTTGTTTTTCAAACTGCACTGAAGCTGTTGGTCAGTTCAGTATGATACTATAGAGTGCAATATTTAAATTTTTAAATATTTTAAACATTTTTGCTCAACACTGTTATTAAACGTTAATTTTATCTGCATCTACATGTCCATTTCCAACAAATAAACATGCAATATTATTACTAACTGCACTTAAGTTAGCTACTTTTTGTACTGTATTTTTTCAAAACAGTATATTTAATGTAGTTATACTACTTCAAATTATGAGTAGCTTTTAGCTTTGTGAGATAAAAGTTTCAAAGTAGCTTTCCCAAATCTGGCTGCAGGATAATAAAGAAGTGCTGTAGTCTGAGTCGAAGTCTAAGAACATATAGGCATGGTCTTATATTCAACTGTCTCAACTCAGACTCAAGTGCGATAAGGATTGAAACAAAGGAAAATACCTGTTCTCTGTCAAAGATCTCCAGCAAATGCTCCAATCCCAGGTTGTGAAGAAACTGGCCGATACTCAACCCTATAGCTAGACCTGTAAAAAACATCAGGTTAAAGAAAACTTTAAGCAGTCACAAAATGTTTCCTACAAGCAAGACTACACTAATGTTGCATAAACCCACCCTGCTCTTTCTTCTCTATGTCTATGATCGCTTCAGCTCCAGAAGGTGGTAGAAGAGTGCTCAGCTCAGGGAAGGTCCCAGACTGGCCCTCCATACTGGAGTCTGAAGAGAGCGGTGTGGGGCTCGAGTTGAGAGTTGATGGCACCACCGCCCCAGAGGCCGAGACGCTGATAACCTGGGGTTTATAGCACGCCGGCAGCGCTGAGGGGGGCATGGCTGCCGTGAGGAGAGCTCGGACATCGTCCGCCTAGAGAGACCGACAGTGCAACGTCAGAAAGTCCTGATGTAAGTGACAACAACTTGCAGGGCTCCCAAATTGACTGTTGCATTAAGTACACACTTCTGTGAGTGTCTGTCACATCTCAAGCATGTAGAGTGTGAGAAAAAAAATGCAAATAAGAAAACATCCGTAGATGAGAACAGCTTATTTCAAACAAGCAAGCTGTTGGCATGCATACATTAAAGAGATAGTTCACCAAAAATAAAGAGTCTGTCATCTTCCAAAACGGACAAAAACTCTCTCCACTGCACTATATTGAAGAAAAAAAGTGAAATGTGATAACTTGCGAAGTAATGCAGTATGATAGTGCTTTAAGTGTGTAAAATTTATTTACTTTTATTTCTATTTAAATGTATAAAAATGATACATTTTATATAAATGATAAAAAAAAAAAAAATCACAGCTATCTGCATCAAACTAAAACTTTGACTTTCTGAAGTTCTGAAGGCCTTGCGATATGTAAATTTGAGATATTTATAATATTTCAATATATCTTGCAGCCCTACTCTCTACCACGTCACACATGGACTTTTGTATATCCCAAAAATGTTAAAGTCTTAATTTTAACGATAACGTTATCGATTCTTAAATCTTAAGATTCCCAAGATGCTTTAGATAGCAGCTAATTTACACATTTAATTATGTATGTCTGAATAAATATCACAAGTTTTAATGACAACAAAGTTATGTGCAATGTAAATGTTTGTATACAACTGAGTTTTATTTGAGTGTTTATTATATCTAAGATATAGAAATTGAATTTAACAGTTTGGGGCTCTAAAGGTACATTTGAACCTTTAATATGATAGTAATGTACCAAATGAGAGGATTCCCTGCGAAATATCTTTCCTTGAAATGTACATGAAACAAACAATAAATTAATAAATAACTGTAGCCCAATTATAATTGGCACTAGCCATTGTTGGGCTGAATTTCTGCACTGTATTTTACATATTCACTGTATTCTATGTAAAATCATTTTCTATTTTTAACTGTTTTAAATTCATTTTAAATAAGTCAATTTTTAAATCATTTCCAATGTTTTAAAATTGCATGTTTTATGTTTTTAAAATTGCTTGTTTTATTTTTGTTATTCTTTTTCTTCATGATTATTTTACCTTCTTTTATGTAAAGCACTTTGAATTACCATTGTGTACGAAATGTGCTGTATAAATAAACTTGCCTTGCCTTGCCTTGGCTTTTAATTTTTGACACTATTTAAAAAAATAATAATTAAATGTGGAAATTAATAAAATAGTTATTTATTGACAAGTTAACCAAAAGGTCAGACAATGACTGATAGATTTATCAGTGGAAAAAAAAAGTTATAATAATTGATTAAATAAATAAATAAATAAATACATTTAAAAAATTGCTAGTTGAAGCCCTAGTTTGAAGAATGTTCAGGCTGCTCATCTCCGTGGATTTCCATAAGGTGCATAAATGATGACTTTAATTTCTGGTTGATCTATCCCTCTACACATCTTTCTCCAGGCATCAAACGGGCATCTTTTTCCACTCCAGACATCCACTGCTTGTGCAAATGTGCAGTATTTTCAGGCAATTGTGCATGGAATGATTAGTAAAGTAAAAAAAAGAAAAATAAAAAAAAAACACCAACCAAATAAAACAGACAGGTTTATGACATCATACAGTTAGAGATAATTCTCCCTGGCATGATTAAAAGGTGTTGAGAAGGCCTAACTGCATAGGTGCAGAAAATAAACAGAAGGATAAATAAGCGGAAGGCGAGAAGGAGAAAGATCTTCTTCCCCAATGTGGCTTGTCCAGTAAGCACACACAAAGAGAATACCGTCACGAGGTCCAGCGGCGACTGGCCTTCCTGGTTGCGGAGCGTGGGGTCGGCCCCGTGCTCTAGAAGCAACGCGCACAACTGGGTCCTGCCTTTCTGTGCCGCCTCGTGCAAAGGAGTGAACGCCCACTTATCTGTGGCATTGACGCATGCGTTGTACTTGATGAGCAAAGCGGCCACATCCACATGCTGCAATGAAACACAGGGAACGGTCGTGCTCTCGGGTTGCTGTCTCTTTCACTTTCTGCTGAATGTCGCTGCATGAATATGACTATGCACAGCACTGCACCTTTTCCCTTCCCCAACAAGTTATTATGAAATATGATGAGGTGAACACAACACCTGCACAACTATAAATAAAATCTTTCTTTTCTTTTTTTAATTTACGTCATTCCAAACCCGTATGAATTTCTTTCTTCAGCAGAAAGGTTTTGTGGTGCCAGATTTAAATTGGACAGCTGTGAAAACAGTGGTCTGTTTCTCATATATAGCTATTGTATGACTATAGTATGACAGGTATATTTATGATGCTTTTTTTGTCATGTTTGGTGTTTTACTCAAATTTATTCCTGTTCATTTTATGGATAGAAACTCCAAACAAGACTGTGAATAATTACTTAAAAATTCTCCTCCTGTGTTCGTTGGCAGAAAGAAAGTCATGCAGGTTTGAAAAGACATGAAGGTAAAAAATAATAACATAACATTCATTTTAGGTAATGCATTTCACTTTTTATAATAGTTCTATTTAATATTTTTTATAATATTTCAGATATCTGGGAAAAGGTTGAGAAAGGAAAACTGACTTTTACAGAAACAAAATGTTGATTTAGTTGACTTTTACGCTACAGACCATCAGACTTCTGTGGTTCAGTGAAACAAGGAATAACATGTATACAAATCTGCTTTCCCAATTGAACAAAACAACAAGAAGTAGTTCAACTGTGGTTAATAAACCAGAAAGAGCATGATGAATGTTTTTCTTCATTTCAGTAAAGACCAAAAGCTTGTAATAATAAGATTACATTTATGAGTAAATAAGACATGAAAATTGGCCTACTGTACATAAAATTACATATTATTATTAATATTACTGTTATTATGTGAAATAATACATTATTCCATAAATTTATTACACAACATTAATACCACAGGGCTGCTCAATGCTTGATTTGGATTGTTGGATGTAAAGTTTTTTTTCTAGTAAAAGCAACGCTATGAAGTTGTTCTGGGTCTGTCGGCCACAGTTTTAGAAGTCTCTCCCAATTCTTTCAATTACTTCAAAAGTCCTTACAGCCTACAACTGCAAAAGGACCAAACCCCACAAAGATATTGACCAAGCAAACAAATATGAAAAACATTGGGATATTTTTCTTACAAAACGCATCGATTCGCTACAGGAGGCCTTTGTTCACCCCCCGGAGCCGTGTAAGACACTTTTTTTATGAATGGGTGCTTTTTATTTCACGTCTTTTGGACTGAAGCAATGCAACACCCGCAGACTGCAACAATAGAGCTTGAAAGATCAAAGACTATTTTTAATATAACTCCAACTGGATTCGTCTGAAAGAAGAAAGTCATATACACCTAGGATGCCTCGGGGGTGAGTAAAACGCAGCCTAATTTAAATTTTTGGGTGAACTAACCCTTAAAGACTTTTTAAGGACCCGCGGAAACCTTAATAAAAATAAATGAATAATTGGCAATTTTGCTCATTTCATATAACAATATATATATCATTTATTTAAAAAAGAATTATTATAATATACACACTCAACTAAAGGATTATTAGGAACACCTGTTCAATTTCTCATTAATGCAATTATCTAATCAACCAATCACATGACAGTTGCTTCAATGCATTTAGGGGTGTGGTCCTGGCCAAGACAATCTCCTGAACTCCAAACTGAAAGTCAGAATGGGAAAGAAAGGTGATTTAAGCAATTTTGAGCATGGCATGATTGTTGGTGCCAGACGGGCCGGTCTGAGTATTTCACAATCTGCTCAGTTACTGGGATTTCCACGCACAACCATTTCTAGGGTTTACAAAGAATGGTGTGAAAAGGGAAAAACATCCAGTATGCGGCAGTCCTGTCGGGGAAAATGCCTGGTTGATGCTAGAGGTCAGAGGAGAATGGGCCGACTGATTCAAGCTGATAGAAGAGCAACTTTGACTGAAATAACCTCTCGTTACAACTGAGGTATGCAGCAAAGCATTTGTGAAGCCACAACATGCACAACCTTGAGGCGGATGGGCTACAACAGCAGAAGACCCCACGGGGTACCACTCATCTCCACTACAAATAGGAAAAAGAGGCTACAATTTGCACGAGCTCACCAAAATTGGACAGTTGAAGACTGGAAAAATGTTGCCTGGTCTGATGAGTCTCGATTTCTGTTGAGACATTCAGATGGTAGAGTCAGAATTTGGCGTAAACAGAATGAGAACATGGATCCATCATGCCTTGTTACCACTGTGCAGGCTGGTGGTGGTGGTGGTGTAATGGTGTGGGATGTTTTCTTGGCACACTTTAGGCCCCTTAGTGCCAATTGGGCATCGTTTAAATGCCACGGCCTACCTGAGCATTGTTTCTGACCATGTCCATCCCTTTATGACCACCATGTACCCATCCTCTGATGGCTACTTCCAGCAGGATAATGCACCATGTCACAAAGCTTGAATCATTTCAAACTGGTTTCTTGAACATGACAATGAGTTCACTGTACTAAAATGGCCCCCACAGTCACCAGATCTCAACCCAATAGAGCATCTTTGGGATGTGGTGGAACGGGAGCTTCGTGCCCTGGATGTGCATCCAACAAATCTCCATCAACTGCAAGATGCTATCCTATCAATATGGGCCAACATTTCTAAAGAATGCTTTCAGCACCTTGTTGAATCAATGCCACGTAGAATTAAAGAAGTTCTGAAGGCGAAAGGGGGTCAAACACAGTATTAGTATGGTGTTTCTAATAATCCTTTATGTGTGTGTGTGTGTATATATATATATATATATATATATATATATATATATATATATATATATATATATATATGTTTTTTATTTATTTTGAGAAAAGTCAATGAAATTTTACACCCAACCGAAGTTTTCAAAAGCAACCAAAAATAAAGATTACTTTAAAACAAGCACCTCTGTTTTAGAAAACAATACATTTTTTCCCCCTCACAAACTTTTTTGAGTAAAACTAGTATTTTTTTTTGTCATGTTAGATATATGTAGCTTTAATTGAGCAGCACTCACCCCGTAAGACGCAGCGTTGTGTAGAGGAATGAGTCCACCTTTATCCTGCGAGTTCACCTCTGCCCCGTGTTGCAGCAGATATTCAGCCACCTCCAGATTATTATAGCCAGCTAAACATACACATAAATCAAACACCACCATCATGAAAATATCCACTTTCATTTTTTTTCTTCCATATTTCAAGTATATTACTCTTAATTTGAGACCTTAGAATAGGACTGACATGATCACGAAATGTTGAAATTGTGTTTATGTTATGTACAGTGTCAGCCTGACACATACAGTTTAGTTCATTCAATTTATTCATATTAAACTTGGTTAAAAAAACCTATATGATTTCCTTTAGGGCTTTGCACAGAAATGTTAAATATGCATGCATATAATAAAAATAGAGGCTGTCGTTATCATTAATGTCCATTAGATAAGAGGTTTTCAAAATGGGGTCTGGGATCCCAGGGGTCCATGAAAAGGCTAAAAACAGGGTCAAATCTAAAGTATCAATTACATTTATTATAAACATTTTTCACAAACTGAAAAACATGCTAGAATTACTAGAGTTACTAAATTACACATTTCCAAATGCACTTCCTGCTTCCTGATTGTCTTCCCTTTACAGTTCCACAAAAAATTAATGAAAAGCGCAGATTGAAACTAACCAAATGCTAGATAACTAGATAGATACTGCCTAGATAAAGAAGCAACATTTTGTTGACCATCTTCATAGACCAACCTATTTTTTCATGACTATTTGCATTTAGCTGCAAGACCAGTCCAGAATGCAAATGTAGTAGGCCTTACAAAGCATGGATCTACAGATTCTGGTTTTGCGATTAAAAACCAGTCATAAATCCTTGATTTTGACCCCGGTACACTGATTCTTATTGGCTTGCTATGTCATATTCACTGTGTATTAGTGTTGCACGATATATGCAATTGAGGTCAATAATAACTGTCTAAAGCTGCGGTCACACTACACTTTTCATTCCATTGATTTGCATTCATATGCATGCGAATGCGTCAGACCGGAAATGCAAGCCTGTGCGAAAAGTTTTCGCATTTCACTGCATTCCAAAGTTTAAACTTGGTGAACTCTGGACTGTGAATTTTGCACGTGACAACGTGTGACCAACGGCAGATCGATACGTCACAGCATGACCTCCTATCTGAATTAAAAAAATTTAAATGTAAAACTGCAGCGCTGCAGGAAAGTGGAGTAGATTGTATGTTTTTACATCTTAGGTGTATTATTATTGTTTATGTGTTGAATTTAAGATTTTAAAAAGACGCTGCAGAGCATGACGTCATATCACGACCGTTGCAACGTCCGAACAAATTTCGCATGCTCAAAGTGCAGTGTGACTGCAGCTTAATTTGGCTTTATCCTTTTAGCTAACTAACCAATGTTGCAAACATCTATACAACCTATAGGCTTGGTAGTTGCTCACCATAGTCCTGTGGAGTGGCACTGGCATGTGATTTTTTTATTTATTTTTATTTTTTAAAGAGGGATGAAATGCTCAAAAAGCATTTAAATTTTTTTTTTTTTAAATAGCTAAAATAACTAAAAGCTCCATGTGAATCATTCTGTTCCAGTTGGTTTTTATCGTAGTATCGGTTCAGTAGTAGTATCAAGATATTTTAGTCCGGTATCATATCATATAAGTGAAAGCATCATACTCTGATCTACACCTACCTGCCAGGTGCAGCGGGGTGGAATGCCGTCCCTGCGTGTCTCGACAGTTCACGTTATCTGGAGTGCAGAGCTTTTTAACCCGAGCTAAGCAGCCTTTCTTGGCGGCGTCCAGCAGTGCTGCGTCACCCCTGAGCAGATCCTGAATGTCTGTGTCTCCGTCCTTCACCAAATCCAGAGGGGTGTTTCCATCACGGTTCTTCTTGGTTGGGTCGGCACCATGCTGTGTCAAGGAAGTACTTCGTTATACTGTAGTGAACATAGCGCTAAACAAAGTAATAGTGGAAATGATTCAAATGATTCAATTCAAAGACTGAACAGTGGATTTCAATCAAGAGTTTTTCAATACCCGAAGCAGCAGTTTGCAGATCTCATATTTGCCCTTGATGGCTGCCTCATGCAGTGGGGTGAACTTCCACAGGTCGCCCACGTTAACCACAGCACCATGAAGGACAAGGAGCTCAGCCACCTCATAATGCCCATAGGAACAGGCGTTGTGCAAGGGAACCAGACCACTATGTAGCAAACGACATGAGTTTTACTCAGGTTTCTTATAGAATTCAAGAAATTCTTATACTAATTACAGTAGTAACTAAATAAGCCAATACTATTTCTGGAAAATATTTTAATGTTTTACTATTTATTTAAGATTTTTATAGTTTATTTTAAAGTGCCCCAATTATGGGTAATGAGAGGTTAATATTTTGGTTTTGGGAGTCGCCAACAACAGGCTGACATGCATGCAAGGTCAAAAAACACTTTCATTTCTTATAATATGCATTTATTTTTACCTTATTTAGTCAGTGACTCCAAAACGTTTCGTTTAACGATTAATTTTTTATTTTTTGCGTGACGCTAATCAGCGGTGATTGGTCTGATTGGTCTCATTTTCATTTCATTTTCATTTCATTTTGCCTGTAATGCCTGATAAACAGCGTTTGTGAAGCTGCTTTGTGTACACCGTTAGCTCGGAAACTGCTATTTTTAATGCTCCAAAGGGGCACCTAGTGGCTAAAAATGAATTTGCATTTTCATTCAGACCAAAAGACCAACAAGTATGCTGGCAATATGCTAATTTGTTGATGTTGATGTCACAATGAAACGGCTTGGGATTCGTTTTAAAAACGACTCGTTTCAAAGATTCAGAGTCGACTCTTTCTTTTGAGAGACAATTACTTAATACCAAAGACAAAGACTATAGAATACCCAAGACGTGTCACTCGTATAGTTTTGAACGGGGAATAATGCAATGTTCAATATGGCCGCTTAACCGCAGGAAGCCCCACCTTCTGAATGAAATTGCCAATCGCTAATTGGTAAAGTCAGCGCGTCACTGCAGCTGCCGTTAGAAGCGTCCCGGTTGCTATAACAGTCTGAAACAGTCAGCGCGCTGAGACATGCTTTCAGGACTGCGCATGCGCACTGGCTGAGCTAGCCTGAAAAATATGCTTTTTATAATGCTATTCGAGCAAAGGTAGTAACATTTATGGGACAGTTGTTGTCAGATTTCTTTGGTGATTTCAAATATGAAATTTAATCACAAGCTTAGTAAACAGTTTTGGAGAATTTGATGTTTCCCCATTCAAAGAGATAGGAGTTGCACTTGCATGCGTTTCAAAGATGGCCGCAGAGTGACATGACTTGTCTTAAAAGGACTTTGTTTATATGTGATGCACTTTCAGATTTAAAACTTTGCAGGATGTTTTCATTCACTTAGAGCTGTGTTACACACTGCATGAAAGGTAATTTTCAAAAATCCATAATAGCGGCACTTTAATAATTAATTTCATTGTATTTTATTTATCTAACAATACATTTGTGGCTGTAATCTTAATTACAATTTTTTTTAATCTATTTTATTGAATGAGGTGCATGTCTGTTTCATGAGAGAATATGTTTGTGTCAATTTCAATAAATTTCATATCATATTTGATGTACTTTATTATTACTTTAATGCCACACCACTGTATGGAGGCCCAAACCGGCAGTAATGAAAAATCAGTGAATAAATGTAATAATAATACAAAAAAAAGATTAAATGACTTGATAAAACAAAGAAAAAGTAAAAAAGATTATATATATACTCAGGGCTAAATGTAATTAAAAATGAATTGTATTTTTTTTATAAAGTCATATATTCTATTATTCTTGTTCCTTTTACTACAATCTTTCATTCATTTATTTTCAATTTCTGCAGGTTTGGTCCTCCATACAAGTCATTCGCTCATGAGAATGCAGCCAAGTGAAACAGTAAGATGTTGTCTATTCATTGTTTTTGTATTATTTCATAGTAAACAGACTCATTTAATTCGATTCAGACTGCAAGCTCTAGTCAATTGTGGAAACATCATTTTTTTTGCTGTGGTTTTGTAGAGGTGCACATCTCACCCCTTGTCTTTAGCGTGTACATCGGCTCCGTGCTGCAGCAGATACTCCACCACAGCCACACGGTTGTATCCCGCAGCAAAGTGCAGAGGTGTGGACTGCCTTCCCTCAACGTCTCTACAGTTCACGTTCTGAAGAGTACAGAGCTTCTACATGGAAAGGTAAAAATACCATATATCAGACCTAATGCTGAAATCTGGTATAATCAAATTCATAATGATTTACAACTACATGGGAGAAAAAGTGTCCTTACCTTTACGACTTCCAGATCTCCCGATTTGGAGGCTTCTAACAGCTGCCTGTCTGTATCTGAGTTGCCTGTAAATGCTCCTTCTAGAAATCAAAAAACATTTTCCATAACTGCAAGCATGGCACTTTAGCACCTTACAGGGCTCACAGTGTGAGCGTTTCACTCGCATATGAGACTAAGAGTAGATGTGTGTTAACTGTAAAAAAAAAAAAAATTAGGAACATGTGGAAATTAAAGCCCCCATCTTAAAAAAGCAGTTGCATGACATTTAAGATCATAAAAAGCCTTAAATGTTTTAATGGTATAACAAATGTCTTAATTATTATTTATATATTCATTATTAAATATAGTGGACATATTGTTTCCTAATAAATTCAATCATTCTGCTTGTAAATTTCTCCTTGTGCCCTTTATTAAGAAAACACACCTTATTTATAAATACATAAGATACATTTTCATTGCACCCCTGAAGTTTTTAAAGCACTACTCAATTTTTCAACTCAATGTATAATGAATCAGCATGAACATTCTGCTAAATTTCTTTTTTTTGAAATTTCAAAGAAGAGTGTCATAAAGGTTTGGATGGACACGTAGGTGAGTAAATGGTGAATCTGATCTTAATGCCACCTTGCAGTATCTCCTGAATGCTTTCATTGGCGAGCTGGGAGGGTGAGAAGCCCTGTAGGGAGGTGATGAGTGGGTCACATCCAACACTCAGGAGCACACGACACGTCTGCAGATGGCCGCAGTGAGCCGCGCGGTGCAGCGCTGTCTGGCCCAAGTTATCTACCACATTCACCTGCACAAAACAACTACAACATGCTGACAGGAAAAATTTACAGTGCAAAACAGCAGCAGTGGTCGCCAGAACTTCAGAGTAA
This sequence comes from Cyprinus carpio, assembly GCF_018340385.1. Lineage (NCBI taxonomy): Eukaryota > Metazoa > Chordata > Actinopteri > Cypriniformes > Cyprinidae > Cyprinus > Cyprinus carpio. Next base: position 3,985,188 of record NC_056583.1, read on the forward strand.
AAAAATATGGTAGTTTAAGAGACACAGGATGTTCTTGGGAAATCACTGGATCATGTAGTATTACAAAAATGAAATGGTCCAATTATGATTTTATGTCCAATCATAGATTTATGTATTTTCATTCCTAGATTCCTGTGTATAATTGAGTATATTTTACTGCAGCTGTGAAAAATCTCACTTACCTTCGCCTCGTGTTTCACCAACACCTCGATGATGTCATTGTGGGACTTCTCAGCGGCAAGATGCAGAGGTGTGAGGAAGCTGTGTGAAAGATCCCGAAGTCATTACTGGATATGATATAAAGTCATGTGCTAAATCCTTTGAACAACTTGACTGACTGACTCACTCTTTATTCTTTTCATTGACGTTGGCTCCTTTCCGGAGCAGCAGTTCACAGATCTGTTTCCTCTTGGGATACGCCGACGTGGAGACACAATGCTATCAAAGATCAGTCACAGAAATCTCTTTTATTCACTTCAAGTCCTATAAACCCCTCATTAAAAATGTTCTTTGGACGCTCAGTGTTCATTTGTAGCACTCACAGGTGTTAACAGGTGGGAAGATAGCATAGCAGGTATTTTTAATGTCTTCAAATGTGGTTTATCAAACAGGATTTAGATATAATTGGATACTGTTTTAAGCATTTTAAATAAATTGTGATCAAAATAATTTTTTGGATGAAGTTCCAGAAAAAAAAATGGTTATACGTTTATGGTACGTAGGATTTATTTATCTTTTTTTTTTGATTGAGAAATTAATACATTTATTCAGAAGAAATGCATTAAACTGATCAAAAGTGAGAGTAAAGACATGTTAAATACTTAAATGGTGTTTTTTTGAATCCTGAAAATGTTATCACGGTTTCTACAAAATTATGAAGCAGCAGTATATCAATATAGCAGTTTTCAACACTAAGAATAATAATAATGATAAGAAATGTTTGTTGAGCAGCAAATCAGCATATTAGAATGATTTCTGACAGATCATGTGACACTGAAGACTGGAGTAATAAATTACATTTTAAAATATATTAATATAGAAAACAGTTATTTTAAATTGTAATAAAATTTCACAATATAATACTATTACATTTTTGATCAAATAAATGCAGACTCAGTGAACATAAGAGACTATCTAATAATAATTATTTACAGTATTTTAATGTATTTATTAAATGTGCTGATACCTATAATTATAAAAAAACTATAATGAAATGTGTATATATATATATATATATATATGTTCAACAAACCTATCGTGTGTGTGTGTGTGTGTGTGTGTGTGTGTGTGTATATATATATATATATATATATATATATATATATATATATATATATATATATACATACATACACATGAAGAGAAAGAGGTCCTTACTAGCGCTGTTTCTTGGGTTAGAGGGTGTTTGAAGTTGATGGTCTCAAGAGAGAGGTGTTTTTTAAAGCGGGCCATGTCTGCCTCACGTGCTGCCTGCAGCAAAGCGTGACCTCTGAACTCATCTGCAACAGAGAGCGGCACCCTGTCAGTCAATGACGACTCAAACAAAAGGAGAGCTGGTCTTTGTAGCAGTCACGCGCTTACATGCCAGGCGCTCTTTCAGCAGGGCGGTCGGGGCCAGATCGATGGCGCTCTTGTTGTGGCAGTTGAGGAAGTTTGGGTCGGCACCGTAGCTGAGCAGGAGTGAACAGACCTCTAGTCTGTTTTTTGAGGCTGCCTCGTGTAAAGGTGTGAACTGCCACAGGTCCATAGCGTTGACACAGGCACCATGCTGCGTAAAAATGAACAGATGGAGTCTACCACTTCAGCTAAAACCAACAAATTCAGAACAAGATAGCAGACAAATAAAGTGTGTATAACATTAAACAGACCTACCTTTACAAGCAACTCTGCTACCTCATAGTGACCATAAGAACAGGCGTTATGAAGAGGCACAAGATCACTGTTAACACAAGACCAACAAGGTTTTGTGAGTACTTTGTTGAGATTTTTTACTTTTGACTACACGGCCTTTAAATGAATGCTTGGATTCAAAGTTAAGTAAGTATTTCTGACACATTCGGTTTTGAAAGCATAGCCATAATTATACATGCTAACATTAGACTAGTATAATCAAATTAAATACTAACCTCATCTTTACCAAGTTACATCAATTTTTCAACCAAGGATGCACTGATACTAAAGGAATAGTTCACCTAAAAGTGAACATTTGCTGAAAATTGACTTACCCTCAGGCCATTCAAGATGTTGATGAGTTGTTTCTTCATGGGAACACTTTTGGAGAAATTTAGCATTGCATCACTTGCTCACCAGTGGATCCTCTGCAGTGAATGGGTGCCGTCAGAACGAATGAGAGTCAAAACAGCTGATAAAAACATCACAATAATCCACACTACTCTAGTCCATCCATTAACATCTCGAGAAGTGAAAAGCTGTGTGTTTGCATCATTAAAACTTTGGTTCTGGATAAAATATGAATCCTCTAATCCCATAATAAGGCTTTCTCTAATGAAAAAGTTGTCTTGTCCAGATTAGGAGCGAAATATGCACAGATCAAGCACTGTTTACAAGCCAAAACAATAAAAAAAATTGGTGGATTTTGATGTGAGAGGACTTTTTCACTGGAGGAAGCGTTATTAAGGATGACGGACTACTTTGTTCAGAGGTGATTAAAACACCTTAATGATGGATTTGTTTCTTACAAACATGCAGCTTTTCACTTCTCAAGACATTAACTGATGGACTGGAGTCGTGTGGATTACTTGTGGGTTATTGAGATGTTTTTATCAGATGTTTGGACTCTCATTCTGACGGCACCCATTCACTGCAGAGGATCCATTGGTGGGTAAGTGATGTAATGCTATTTCTCCAAATCTGTTCTGATGAAGAAACAAACTCATCTACATCTAGCATCTACATTTGCATGATACACGCACAAGCATACAAAAAAAAAAAAAAAAAAGACTGGAGTTATGCCTACAGTGCATCTTGACCCGTAGACTTCCATTGGGAGTGCTTTACAGTAAACACAAGTTTTATATGATTTATTACAAAATTAAGAGGATCTATTTATTTATTTATTTTTTATTAAGAGTAACTATTTCTGTGCTAACTGACAGCATAGAGCTGAACTGAATCTGCACTTTAAGTCACACTGGAGACAAACATCGTACCCTTTGTCTTTAGCGTGCACGTCTGCTCCATGCTGCAACAACAGCTGCACTGTGTGCACACGATTATAACCCGCGGCCAGATGCAGAGGCGTGGACTGAAACCAACAAACAATCCATTCAGAAACACATATGCAAACTATTTATTCAAACATTAAATGCCGGGCTACATTATGTATTTTATGTGAAAAGGGAAAACATTTGAATATGGTTATACATTAACAATTGCACTGTCAAGCAGGTATGGAGATAACATTAGCATATTTAATTCAATAAATCACCTTCCTTCCATCACTAGCGTGACAGTTCACATTTAATGGTGTGAGGAGGCTCATCAGTTTTTCTTCATTTCCACTTCTGTATAAAAGCATTGAGCGGCAAGTCAATTAAAGGAACAATGCGAGTCACGACAGCAATTCAGCTCAGCAATTTTCATCTCTCCTCAGGTCTCCTGAACATTACTGAGCTTAAATTGTTATTACCTTGCGCTCTCGAGGAGTTCATCCTTTCTATAGTCACCTAGATTTAAGAAAGAATGAAGTATATTAACATAAATGGAAATCTCATTTGAGCCTCACCAGGAGAACATGTCAGCCTGGAGTAAATGGGCAATTACTAGCCTTATAAACAAATAGAGAAAAGGGAAATGGGAATTATGGGAATCAGAAGCAAGTGTTTCAAAAGGATGTGCGGCAACTATATTGGCTAACAAATAAATTAGTAATACAAATAAAAGAAATCTCTTCATGTAGCTAAACAAACTGCTTTGCCTGTTCTCTTTCCATTTTAAATCAAAGGCGACCACTGCATTTTAATCACGATCCAAACAAAGATGTTAATTATGTGTTATTCAGATTGCATATTTTCGAAATCCGAAGCAAAAACAGAATGGTCTGTCTTTAACTATACTACATAAAAAATCTAAAAGAAACAGAAACAGCAGATGAGCTGGATGAGATGTAAATGTCACTCTCTGACAGCAGGTGGCGCTTATGGAACAGCAGCTGTTAATAGGCCGCTGCCCCTTTAAGACCAAATACATGGATCCAATATAATGATGCACATGCGATTTCAATTCCATGTTCGTGCATGTCTGAAATGTGGCTGTCCGAGTGTGTGCGCACAGAAAACAGCACGCAATAACTGAATTGAATTCTCTTTAGCCTCTTCATGTGCTTGAAGGGTTTAAAACGCTTGAATGTTGCGAGCCCTGAGACTGCAGACCAGTTCTGGATTAGAACTGGATCTTGATTCCAAACACTACCAGAGAAGCAAGCGTGAGGTTCGAGAGCTCACCGGTCAGCACAGCTTTGGTGGAGGGTTCAGCCAGGTCAAGCGCTGTCCTTCCATCAGTGTTTCGGATCGTTGGCTCAGCACCATGTTGCAGCAAAACTACAAATGACAAACATGATTTATACAGCTGCATTATACATTCAACTGAGATCCGAGTTTAATGTACTTTTCTCATCAAAACAAGTTGTTATGAAGATATTCCGTAAACTTTATTACTCGGAGGCTTTACCAATGCAGACGTCGATCTTGCCCTTGGTGGCAGCCTCGTGCAGCGGGGTGTAATTCCAGTTGTCTCTGGAGTTGGCATCGGCCCCATGCTGCAGGAGCAGGTTGACGACTTCAGCGTGACCAAACGAGCAGGCGTTGTGGAGCGAGATGAGGCCACCGTCATCACGGGCGTGCACGTTTGCTCCGTGCTGAAGGAGGTAGTCCACCACATCTCTACGGCCAAAACCTGCCACAGAAGAGTGGGCTTAATAGATGGACCACTTCCATCAGGAACAGATTCAACATTATGCTGTAATACTGGGATTTTCAGGGAACTTCTTCAATATCAATCACTAAAATATCAATAAAAACAGTTTTGACTGCCAATTTAAATAATGAAAACAACATAGTTGTGTTTATAACATGTCCAGTGGAGTAATTACTATTACAATTATAATCATTATGGGATGTAGGACTTATTTTCATGACATTTATTTTTTCTTTATAATCAATAGTCCATTTTTCACAATAGTTTACATTAAGTATATATTATAATGTTACTGGAAACATAACATGTGCATCCTTTTTTATAATAGAGAACCACAGTCCAGTTTATTTTATTTTTTAAATAATAATTGTATTTATATATATATATATATATATATATATATATATATATATATATACTTTTTTTTTTTTTTTTTTTTTTTTTTACAAATATTATAAATTGTATTTTTAATAATTCCTTTTAAATTAATATTTGTATTTTTACTTTATTAATTTGCTAAATTATTAATTTATATGTGTATTAATTTAAGCCTTCGGAAGATTTCACAATACTTAGACTAAACTAAAAGTTTAAAATATTAGTATTTGTAGTTTAGTATAAAACAACAACAACAACAACGTGTCTATTCTGCATTTCACATGTAAATATATTAATTACAATGTCAGTATGGGATTTCAAGTGTATCAGAAAGCTATTACATATTAACACACATAAAAACACATGGTGTTCTCAGTAGCTTACTTAATTATATATTTACAGTAACAAACAAAAACGGCAATTAATTCATCTCAAAGACCCAATAAATGATCAGAATTAAGCTAAGCTTTTGTCTTTTGTAATTGATTAATTATTAATGATATGCAAATACAGTTGTATTAGGGATACATTATAAGATACCAGTGATTCTGATGATGATATAGATCAAAGGATAGAACAAAAAATAATAGAAAAATAGAATGCAAGTACATGTTTAATTAGAATCTTGGTTTAGAAAACAAAACGACTAGAACGGAATAGGAAGGAGCGTCGCGCTCACCCGCAGCGAAGTGCAGCGGGGTGGATTTCCTCCCTGCTGTGTCCCTGCTGTTTACATTCTCCGGGCACACGAGCTTCTTCACCCGCTCCAGGTCTCCGCTCCTGCAGGCCTCGAACAGCTCCCTGGGCTCGGCGGACCCGGAGCTCTCCATGACCCCCGAGAAGCGCCGGAGCGACATGGACAAGCTATGGGCGGACAGTGGGAACTGCGGAATACACACTCTCCCAAAGGCTTGACATGAAGGCCGGAAAGAGGCGCAGAGCTCCACAGTTAAAGCCTTTCAATAACAGCCACCCAAGAGAAGAAACGATTCAGCTCGCGTGACTTTGGTTGTTACTGTACAGAGCTGTCAGTCCAGCTGTGTCTCAAACCACAGAAATCAAATAAACGGATAGAATGCGATTCTAATGCGCGAGGTCTTGGAATGGGCGGGGCTTTGACGGTCCGGAGCTTGTCTGAGTTTGCATAATAATCGAGTGCAACATAGTTAATTCAGAATAAAATGACAGTGTTAAACAGGATTATTCAATATATATATATATATATATATATATATATATATATATATATATATATATATATATATATATATATATATATATATATATATATATATATATTGAATAACTTATATATCATTTATCCTGTGGAGAAAAATAATGGTGTTTTTACTTCCTGACTGTTGCAATATACTCTCGACAGCGTATTTAATCAATGCCGCTTAAAGTTTCTCATCGTTATTGTTCAGATATAAAATGATTGTCCATACTGTTGCTGAAAGAGACGAGACGACGTTGTCACATGATAAGTGTTACTTTTCTCAGCGTTGGTCAAGACTGATCAATCACTGTCGTTTGTGATCACGGATGTCCATTTCTATCAAAACATTCATGCATTTAAACAATTATGTATTTTTAAGTGCATAAACATATGTAGTTACACAAACTACGTACAGAGATTTTTATACAGTGTTGTGTACTCGCTTGTCTGATCCGCCATGCGCCCCCTGGAGGAATATCAGCTGACTCGGAGACAGAATATGATTCCCAAAAATAATGTTTAGGAGCTCACTTGGTTTGAGATACAGCATAGATCTCACGTTACGCAATGTCAGGCAAATACTATATGTATCAGTAAAATCCTCGCATTTAGTACGCTGTCAAATGTAGAACACGGAAAAACTATGATATACGTCATAACTTCCATCATAATGAATGCGATCTATGCGAATGTTACTGAACAGTAAACAAAGAATACAGTTGCTGGTCATATAATTAGAATATAATCAAAAAGTTGATTTATTTAACTAATTCCATTCAAAAAGTGAAACTTGTATATTATATTTATTCATTACACACATACTGATATATTTCAAATGTTTATTTCTTTTAATTTTGATGATTATAACTGACAACTAAGGAAAATCCCAAATTCAGTATCTCAGAAAATTAGAATATTACTTAAGACCAATACAAAGAAAGGATTTTTAGAAATCTTGGCCAACTGAAAAGTATGAACATGGAAAGTATGAGCATGTACAGCACTCAATACTTAGTTGGGGCTCCTTTTGCCTGAATTACTGCAGCAATGCAGCGTTGCATGGAGTTGATCAGTCTGTGGCACTGCTCAGGTGTTATGAGAGCCCAGGTTGCTCTGATAGTGGCCTTCAGCTCTTCTGTATTCTTGGGTCTGGCATAACGCATCTTCCTCTTCACAATACCCCATAGATTTTCTATGGGGTTAAGGTCAGGCGAGTTTACTGGCCAATTAAGAACAGGGATACCATGGTCCTTAAACCAGGTGCTGGTAGCTTTGGCACTGTGTGCAGGTGCCAAGTCCTGTTGGAAAATGAAATCTGCATCTGCATAAAGTTGGTCAGCAGCAGGAAGCATGAAGTGCTCTAAAACCTTCTGGTATATGGCTGCGTTGACCTTGGACCTCAGAAAACACAGTGGACCAACACTAGATGACATGGCACCCCAAACCATCACTGACTGTGGAAACTTTACAACCTTCCTCCAGACTCTGGGACCCTGATTTCCAAAGGGAATGCAAAATTTACTTTAATCAGAGAGCATAACTTTGGACCACTCAGCAGCAGTCCAGTCCTTTTTGTCTTTAGCCCAGGCGAGACGCTTCTGACGCTGTCTGTTGTTCAAAAGTGGCTTGACACAAAGAATACGACAGCTGAAACCCATGTCTTGCATACGTCTGTGCGTAGTGGTTCTTGAAGCACTGACTCCAGCTGCAGTCCACTCTTTGTGAATCTCCCCCACATTTTTGAATGGAGTTTGTTTCACAATCCTCTCCAGGGTGCGGTTATCCCTTTTGCTTGTACACTTTTTTCTACCACATCTTTTCATTCCCTTCGCTTCTCTATTAATGTGCTTGGACACAGAGCTCTGTGAACAGCCAGCCTCTTTTGCAATGACCTTTTGTGTCTTGCCCTCCTTGTGCAAGGTGTCAATGGTCGTCTTTTGGACAACTGTCAAGTCAGCAGTCTTCCCCATGATTGTGTAGCCTACAGAACTAGACTGAGAGACCATTTAAAGGCCTTTGCAGGTGTTTTGAGTTAATTAGCTGATTAGAGTGTGGAACCAGGTGTCTTCAATATTGAACCTTTTCACAATATTCAAATTTTCTGAGATACTGAATTTGGGATTTTCCTTAGTTGTCAGTTATAGTCATCAAAATTAAAAGAAATAAACATTTGAACTATATCAGTCTGTGTGTAATGAATGAATATAATATACAAGTTTCACTTTTTGAATGAAATTAGTGAAATCAACTTTTTGATGATATTCTAATTATATGACCAGCACCTGTACACTCAAGTAGGGAAGAACTCGGTGCTGCCATCTGCAGTGCAGTACCTGTTTCGTTTTATTTTGCTTCCATAAAAGTTAAATGGACAATGACAGCTTTGAAAATTAAGTATCAATCCATTAAAGAATAACTATTTGAATTTTTAACCGCACAATAAAGCATTTAAATGTCTTCCTTCAATTTATGAGTACATCATAAAAATAATAAAACATGTCTGATATTACATACTTTATTTTGCTTTATACAAAACATTATTGTCTTTAATGTTTCATACCATAAACATTTATAAGAAATGTTTTCATATTATTTAATGAAAAAGAATTATTAAAATGTGTTATCTTATAATGTGTTATATTGTTTTTTACATAAAAATAACACTGAAAATCAACATTCAAAATGGGGGAGGTGGAGGAGGTGGTGGAATAAATTTTCCTCCAGTACAAGGAGGAGGAGGAGGCGGCGGTGGCACTATGGAGGCATTTTGTGGAGGTGGAGGTAGTGAAGACCCACTGTAGGCAGAGCTAGGCGGAGGAGGAACAGCCGTCTTGCCCTGAATGGGAGGTGGAGGAGGTGGGATAGGGACATTGTCTGGAGGAGGTGCTGGAGGAGGTGGAATAGCCATATTACCTGGGAGAGGGGGAGGAGGAGGAGGAGGAGGAGGAGGGTTTGCTGAAGTTAATGAGGTATTTTGGCCAGGTGGAGGTGGTGGAGGGGGAACCCAAGTACCTCCATACACAGAACTCGCTGGAGGAGGAGAGGGAGGAGGAGGTGGGGGTGGAGCATCTCCCATCTCATCATCTGCGAGAGGTGGAGGAGGCAGCATGGACAGGTGGGGATAGGCAGGTAGAGACGGGGAACTGTCAGACATGAGTGAAGGATGCGGTGAAGATGAAGAGAGATCAGGAGGAGCTGAGACGCTAGAACCCACACAACCAGGCACTGATGGAGGAGGAACTGCGATACCCAAAAAAGACCTGAAACCACAGCAACAATTGAGTAAATCAAAAATATATATATTTTTTTACCTAAAGCTATCTGAATATAGGGAGCGAAAGCCTTTTTATTACAAACCAGTTGAAGGTGGTGGGCCCCTGTGTGCCAAGTTGTACAGACACAGACTCCTCATTGTCTGTTTTTGGCTCTTCCCGGCGTCACAACATAATAAATAGAAATAAATATACAAAATCAGCAGGGGGTTTTGGCCAAAAATATTGTTGTGATAATTTTTTATTTTTTTGTTTTGTGTAATCTATTTTAAATATTGTTGATGATGATGATGAAAATGTGTGGGATTTTGTAATTTTTTTTTTTTTAATTTTTTTTTTTTTGTTGTGTTCATGATTCTTTAAAATGGAATAAATCTAAATGCAGCTAAAGCCCTTTTTAAAAGCTGCAAGTATATCGCATTATAAAAAATACACTACTTATTAGTGTAATATGTATAATTTCAAATTACATGTATTATTTAAAATATTTTTTATATCAGTAAATACTATTTCATTTTAAATATTTGGGATCAGTATCTGTAATATTTATCAAATAAGTCTTTTATGCTCAGCAAGACTGGATTTATTTGATCAAAATATATTGTAAAAACAATATTGTGAAATATTATAACAATTTAAAATAACTGTCTTCTATGTAATATCTTTTTTAAAATGTAATTTATTCCTGTGATGCGCAGCTGAATTTTCAGCATCATTACTCCAGTCTTCAGTGTCACATGTCTATCTTCAGAAATCATTCTAATATGCTGATTTGATCCCAAACTTTTGAACGGTTGTATATAATATGCAATATACAATATGCAATAAAATATTATATAAAATACAGAATGCTATGTATCTTAAGCCTAATGAAAACATTAGATCACATATTATTTAATATTATTTATAAAACATAATATTATTTTCTTTTAATTTAACCACAACAAGTGAAACAAAAAAAAACCCAGCAGTATAAGTAAAATGTATTATATATTTGGAAATATATTTGCTCACAGTTTTGCTGCCTTCCCAGTGGCCGTGGCCCAGTTTGTCTAAGCGGGTGTAGGATATGGGAACCCGTCTGTAAGCACGAAACGGCTCCAGGCCACTTGCTGGGGGAACCACCTTCTGAGTCCAGGGAACTTTTGACTGTTTGGTCAGCACTCCAATCTCTTCCCGGGATATTTTCTCCTTGTACATGTCAACTGTCTGAATGTGAATACAGAAATTAGAAGGTTATCTTGCCCATTTACAACTTTGTCAAGAGTATATGTCTATTATATGTCTAATATCACAAAAAATTAAACTGTGCTGAAAATGTTAAAAATTTACCATTACATCAGTTACCCACCAATGGATCCACAAGAAATCCACACCACTCCAGTCCATCAGTTAACATATTGTGAAGGGAAAAGCTGTGTGTTTGTAAGAAACAAATCCATCAATAAGATGTTTTAACTTTACACTGCTGCTTTTAAACTATGAGTCCATAATCCATAATAACGCTTCCTTCAGTGAAAAAATTCACCCCCCCCCCCATATCAAACTGTTTTAGACTGTTTTTGCTTGTAAACAGTGCTTGATATGTTTATATTTCTCTCCTGATTCAGACAAGACTTTTTTACAGGAGAAAATAATAATATGGATAGAGGACTCGTATTTTAGCCGAAAGCAATGGTTTGAAGGTAAAGATGTCTTAGTGATGGATTTGTTTATTATAAACACGCAGACATTACTTGATGGACTGAAGTGGTGTGGATTACTTTGATGTTTTTATCAGCTGTTTGGACTCTCATTCTGACGGCACCCATTCACTGCAGAGGATCCATTGGTGAGCAAGTGATGTAATGCTAAATTTCTCCAAATATTTTCTGATGAAGAAACAAACTCATCTACATCTTGGATGGCCCGAGGGTTAGTAAATGTTCATTTTCATTTTTGAGTGATCTACTCCTTAATTCAAGAGCACCAACCATTGTTTACTATTTCCAGCACTTTCCTGACTTGCCATCATTAATGACCAGCATTGTGTTTCAAGAGATTCTGCTGCTTTCCGTTAAGTGATAAGTGGAGCTCACCAGAGTCAGCAAGTTGACGGAGAACTCCATCTGCTTTAGCTGAACGGTTTGAGCATCTAAGAGCTTCAGCACAGATGTGGCCAGAGTGTTTATCTGGTATGTGACACTGGCCAGAGCCTGCGTGGTGAGAGCTTTGGACTCTTCAATGACACTTCTGGAGTCCTGCACCTAAAGTTAAAAAAAATATCATTTTCAATATTCAAACTCTTCTATAAAAGTTTTTTTTATAAATAACAATAGACTGAAAGAACTCTGGACTTGTAATTTGAGCACATCTGAAGCATTTAATCAAGTCAGCAGTTTGAACATTACAGACAAATGTGTTGTGTGTGAAAAATGCTATCTTTGCAGACAGCATATGGAGATATAAAGTACCAATGCATGTCTAAATAAATATAATAAATATACATTATACCGTTTAAAGGTTTGGGGTCAGCAAGATTTTCTCATGTTTTTAAATAAAAGTATCTTCTGCTCAACAAGGCTGCATTTATTTATTTTAAATACAGTATAAACAGTATCATTGTGAAATATTTTTATAACCATTTTCTATTTTAATATTTTTAAGATGTACTGTAATTTATTCCTGTGATGACAAAGCAGCCATTACTCCAGTCTTTAGTTGTCATATCCTTCAGAAATCATATACTGATTTGTTGCTTAAGAACCATTTTTCTTTTGCTATTAATATTTTTGTGGATACAGTGATGCATTTTAGGATTCTTTGATAAATTTTGTCGCATTTATGTGTCATAGAAATATTTTGTAACATAAATGTCTTTACTGTCACATATGACAGTAAGTGAGCTGCTGAGTAAAAGTATTAATATCTTAAAAAAAAAAGAATAACCCCTAACTTTTAAATATAATGCTGAATATACTACTGATTATTATTAATAATAATAAAGACCTACAGATGATATTATAGGGATATGAAATTAACATGCTGCAAATGTGCCGCATTCAGTTAGTATAACAGACCTCCAGGATACAGAGATGGATTTCAAGGTAAGAAAGGTTAAGAAAGTTTTTCATTGGAATACATACCACAGCCTTGTTTAGGCATGTCAGTACAGACAGCACAAAGCTGACAGAAAATACTGGAAAAGAGTGCAGTCTAAAGAAAGGTGTTTTCAGCAATCCATGTGAATTACTCATAAATTATGTACAGTGTATGGAGATGTAAAATGAATCCCTTTTTTAATGGGATACATGTATGAGTTTTGCAAATGTGATAAAATCCAGTTATTAAATCCGGTTAAAATCATTAAATAAGCATGTCTTCACTACACTACTAGACTGCTTAAAACTTTGTACTTTGTAATTTTTTAATCAGTACATCAGGCCTAATCTAAACTTAAAGTAAGACCACATAATTTCCAATAAGATCGCTAAAATACTCTATTTATTAGAATTTGGAGTGAAAAAAAAAATCCAACCGTATTACTGCAAATTCAATATATATGGAAAAAACAGTCTCACATTGAGGTTTTTGTTCTGACAGTAATCAGCCACCTTCTGCAGATTGCTGTGGTTGTCTAGAAGAGCTTTTCTTGCAGCCGGAGCCTCTTGCAGGATTTTGTCTATGCGTTCTTTACAGTTGTTGTCTCTCATTGTGCAGGTCTGCAGTATAAGCTGCTGGTTACGGATCCTCTGCACTGACTCTGGTAAGACTAAGCTAAGGTGGACTACAGAGCGACTGCAGTGAAGATGACAGGCACAAACATGTTGGTAGAGTGGGTGTCTGTGTAAAGTATTTCTCAGGAATCTTTAGTGTAAACACAAGCTTCATGAATGAATCTGTCTGTCATGTATCAATCTGACTATCTATCTGTCTATACAGTATCTGTTTGTCTGTATCTCTCTATCTATCTCGCCATCTATCCATCCCCTATCTATCTATTGGTTAGGGTTGGAGCTGAACTCTGCTGGAAAGTGGATCTCCAGGAGCAGGATTGAAGACTTAGGATCTAAAGAATTAATTCTCTCTAAAATGAATATTATGTGCAATGTTTTGGAACTTTTACACTACTTTCTTTTTGGAGCTTGACATCCCCTGGTTACTGTTTGCTTTTGCTGTATGGGAAAGAACAATGTCAACATTCTTTAGTAAATGAGGGAAGAATGTATATGTTTATTTTTATTTTTTATTTGTGCACTATAAAAAATTAACAATTTATAAAAAATAAAAAAATAAATATAAAAAAACATCCCTTGACCTATTGCTTTAAAAGAGAGAGAGAGAGAGAGAGAGAAAAAAAAGAAAAGAAATATAATTAATGTCATGGTCTGGCCACAAGAGGCCAGAATACAGCTAGCAAAGCACGAGTGTCACTTTGACTATTTCACAGGTTGTCAAATGCATTAAAATACACTTGCACCTGATAATAGCTTATAATTTATTGTGTTCTAGTGAGTCTAACATCTAAGTCTGTCCAGGAAACAAAATATTAAATATTTAACCATGCTATTAGACAGTAACCTGTTTCATGACCATAAAACTGGTAATTCCTCAGTAAATATACTTTTTTTCTGTGATACAACACAGAGAACTGTCAACCAGATACTTTTAAGATTATTATACCCAACGACTTGTGTGCTCCAGGGTCACATTTTGCCCCATGACTCATACTTTATGAGCAAAGTCTGTGTGCAGCTGGGGTTAAAATTATAATTGGTTATCATTATCACTTATCACAGTTACGTGTATCACGTTTGTTCCACGGAGGCAAATACTGTAATTTTCAATAATTATGCATGCAAAGATCTTTTATGCTGTATAAAGTGCATATCAGACTCCCGTCTGCATATTCGCAATACAAAAATGTATTTACAATTATGCTAAAACATTAAGGCTGAAACATTACAGGCTGTTAACTGCTCCCATGCCGACAGAAAAAGATCTCTGTGACTAATATCATTAGTGCGTGTTGTTTTATCTGCTGTATCCAGGGAAGTGGAAATCTGTTCCACAGGAAGACTGCGCCGCATGTAGAGCTATTGGAAGAGTTCAATGAAAGAAAAAAATCCATCCTGCAGCAACATTGCCTTTGTTTGGGAAAGGCCTCTCAAGAGTGCTGCAAAACGATCTGTCTGACCTTTAAGCGTAATTACATTTGCGAGTAAAATATAGCAGTTTAAAACTGCTGCAGAAACATAAATGTAAACCTTTGAATTTGTCCCATGGGTTGTTGTCAGAGCAATTTCTCGGGTGTAGGAGGGAAAAATATGATATATTTTTTTTACCATAATATGATAAAAATATTTTTTAGCTCCATACTAAATTGGATATTCAACTTATTATTAAATCCACATTTCAAGGGGACCCCCCCCCCAAATAACTACTGTTTATATTAAAGAACATACCAAATCATACCAATTTTTTTTTTTTTTTTTTTTTTTTTATCAACAATTTTTGTTTTCTGTTAGAATTATGGGGGAAACACCAGAGAAAATATACTAGCCACTGAATATAGTGTTGGTGGGGCCTTCCAATCAAAAAATATAAGAACCACTGTTCTAAACCAAATAATTCAGTTCTAAAAACCATCTTTCTCCACTGATGGTCATTGAAAGAAATTACAATGCATTTTGATGCCATTTTTTACAAGCGACATATAATTGGAAATATTAAGTTGGAAATCTTCATATTAAATTACATCATTTTTTAAAGACCCCCTGTGGTGGAAATCAAGTCTTCAGCGTTGTTTACATGCCTATCTGGTGTTTTAATATGCTTAAAGACAAACCATGTCCAAATTCATCAGTCAACACCAATGCTAAGTATTTTTTTCTTAAAACTACAGTGTACCAAAACAACAACAACAACAACAAAAAAACAACAACCCTGTTTTCTATGTCACAAACATTTAAGCAATCCCGTCAACTTGCGAGGCAGGGCTTTTCATATCTGGTCAAAGGTTTCTATTTACAATGTATTTTTGCAGCGTTGAGTAATATAGCCAATCACAGACATCTGCTGATTTCTTGAACACACAGGTGTTTAAGTAAGTGGGAATCCTCTCACTGCTCAAAAGTTCTGCACGCTCACAAATCCTCACTTTATAACAAAGTAGACACAGTGTAAATAAGAGTATAACTGTGTAGGGTTTCATGAATTATAACGAAAGAGATTGCGATAAACTAAGGCTGTCAGGAACGCGAAGAGAGAGAACTCAAACGCAGAGGATTCGTGCAACAGTTTATTGGGTACAACAAAAAAATACCAAAATAATCCAACGTGTGATGTCACACACACACAAACTGAAGCCTGGTGTAACAACTCCAGAGCCGTCCATACAGACACCTGCGGACACAGGCTGTGGAGACCACCTCTGGTGCAATGCCCAATGGGACGTGGAAAGCGAGACAGAGGATCTCGGGCACACGGCCAACGAAAGACTCCTCGTCTAGATGTCCTGAGCACAACAGCGGAAAAGGTGAGGAAACAGACACACAGCACAATAAAAATGACAACGCGAAATCTACTGACAACAAGGGACAGACACAGCAGAGAATAAAAGGGAGAATGGGAACTAGCAACAGGTGAGGACAATCAGCTCGTGATCTGCACACACCAGCGCTGAATTATCAGCGCTGAATGCCCAGGTCACGAGCTGCAGCAAATGACAGGACACAGACAACAGGGAAGCCGATGAAGCACCCTGAACCGTGACAGTGTACGCAGACCCTCAGGGACGCCTCCTGGCGTCCCCGGAGGACTCACCATGACGCCGATGGAATTGGTCAATGAGAGCGCGATCCAGAATGTCACGAGCCGGAACCCAGCATCTCTCCTCCGGACCATAGCCCTCCCAGTCTACCAGGTATTGATAACCTCTACCCCTCCGTCTCACATCAAGGAGCCGCCGTACCGTATAAGCCGGAGACCCCTAAATGAGTCTAGGAGGCGGAGGGACAGAGGTCTGGGGCTGAAGGGGGGAGCGAATGACGGGCTTTATCTTAGAGACATGAAACACCGGGTGGATATTCTTAAACTGGGGGGTTAAATTGAGTCGAACCGACACCGGACTGAGCACCTTAGAGATGGAAAACGGTCCAATAAATTTGGGTCCCAGTTTACGTGAGGGGGAGTTTGAGAGGAATGTCTTTGGAAGACAACCAGACCTTCTGACCGCACACGTAAAGTGGGGGCTTAGCACGGTGACGATCCGCCGACGCCTTGTTCCTGTCACCAGTCCGAGTGAGGGCTTCTCTGGCGATCCTCCACATACGGAGGCATCTCTGAATAAATGAGTGAGTGGATGGAACAACGGCGTCGAATTCTTGGGAGGGGAATAAGGGTGGCTGGTAGCCTAAACAGCACTGGAAGGGAGACAAACCCGTAGACGAGACCAGGAGGGAGTTATGTGCATACTCAACCATAGTTAATCTGGAACTCCAAGATGACGGTTTTTCTGCGGACGCCACACAACGCAAGACTCTCTCCAGATCCTGGTTAGCACGCTCAGCCTGACCATTTGTCTGCGGGTGATACCCGGAGGAGGAAAGACTCGCAGTCGCCCCCAGCTGTCGACAGAACTCTGCCCAAAACTTTGACACAAATTGGGGACCCCTATCAGAGACCACGTTCTCCGGGAGGCCATGAATACGGAAAACGTGATCCAGGACGATAGTCGCCGTCTCCCTCGCTGAGGGCAATTTGGGGAGGGGAATAAAATGTGCGGCCTTCGAGAACCTGTCCACCACAGTAAGGACTACCGTGTTGCCGCTAGACGGAGGTAGGCCTGTGACGAAGTCCATAGCTATGTGTGACCAGGGTCTCGAAGGGACAGGCAGCGGCTGGAGTAAAAAAGTCAGCGAACATTGTGACAGAAATGAACGGCATGAGTTGGGCTCACCGGAGTATGGAGCAGGTGGATTAAGACGAGGCTCCGCATGACGGGAAGCAACACTCTCTGGTTCGGACAGAGGTTGTACAACATGAGTCGCAGGAGGAATAATCTGAAGCCGATCAAGCCGTTCTGTGAGCTGGGTCAGTTGCAGTGACAGCTCCGAAAAAGCGTGACGAGAAGCGGTGATTTCCTCCTGCTGTCTACCCAGCAGTGTGCCCTGCTGCCTGAGGATTCGGAGAAAATCGATCTCCTCTGCTGAGTCCATAATGGTCAGTAGATTCTGTCAGGAACGCGAAGAGAGAGAACTCAAACGCAGAGGATTCGTGCAACAGTTTATTGGGTACAACAAAAAAATACCAAAATAATCCAACGTGTGATGTCACACATACACAAACTGAAGCCTGGTGTAACAACTCCAGAGCCGTCCGTACAGACACCTGCGGACACAGGCTGTGGAGACCACCTCTGGTGCAATGCCCAATGGGACGTGGAAAGCGAGACAGAGGATCTCGGGCACACGGCCAACGAAAGACTCCTCGTCTAGACGTCCTGAGCACAACAGCGGAAAAGGTGAGGAAACAGACACACAGCACAATAAAAATGACAACGCGAAATCTACTGACAACAAGGGACAGACACAGCAGAGAATAAAAGGGAGAATGGGAACTAGCAACAGGTGAGGACAATCAGCTCGTGATCTGCACACACCAGCGCTGAATTATCAGCGCTGAATGCCCAGGTCACGAGCTGCAGCAAATGACAGGACACAGACAACAGGGAAGCCGATGAAGCACCCTGAACCGTGACAAAGGCGAGTGACAGCTATTCAGTGATTACAAGGGGATCGCTCTTTGTACGCTTTCTAGGCTATAATCCGTTCAGAATTTGAATATATTCACTCACGGATTCTTTCCGGAAACTACAATGAATGACATAGTGATAACCATTTACCCAAGATTACCACTACCACTGTGTAGCGTTTACTTCCGCTAACTGAGTGAAAGGGGAGCAGATCCGAGCTCGTGCTGATTGAGTGGGGGCGGGGACTAATTTAAATATCTCCCCCCTCCCAGACCTGTTGCTTTCTGTGTTTCCGCCACGGTATAAAGTACCATGAAGATTAGGCGAACAGTCTGGTGATGTAAGCCTGCGCGTGTTTCTCAATACAAAGTACGCAAATTTTCGTCTTGCACCCTCGGTAGTTCTGACTTTGCGAGTTCGACTCGGGAGTGTGATCTCCTATGGACGGGACAATGCAAGTCCAGTAATTCTGTAACATCAGTCAGCTCGCCTTGGCTATTGCAATTTTCCTCATTGAATATTTACAATAAGATGAAATAGAATATCAAATACCACTGCCTCCTTTCGTTTTTATTTAAACATAATAATAGCCACGTTCAGGGAAATGTGTATATATACAGCCTACATTGAAACGAAATATTATATCAATTGCCTCTTTTTAGTTTCATTTTATCATATAAATAAATTGAATAAAGACCAAAGACTACCTGTTAGATTTACCCAAAACAAATTATATTTTATATTTAACCACTAAAGAGACATCAGAGCCAGCGGCAAATGTCAGAAGGACTAGCCGAGTTGCTCTCGGCGGATACATGAGCACTGAGCTCCTGCTGATTGCATGGAGCTGATCGTCTCTGAAATCTGCAAACACAATTTTAAATAGGCGCTGTCTTTATAAATAAACTGCAGATTTGAGTTTTAAACAACTACATTCTCGCCTGAAATACTTTTAAAACTACATTTCATGACACTTTATTTAGATCCTGGTTCTTGCGGTGGAAAGTACCAGCCCAAAGTCCCTCGTTTCTGGGTAAAGTTCCAGCGGTGTAAACGCAGCTATAGGTGGTCCTCTGCCAACTGAACAACTGCTACTGTGATGAATCCTAACAGATAGCTCTATCTAGAAGTTATAGACCACTCCAAAAATTTGTCA
The DNA here is from genome assembly GCF_018340385.1 of Cyprinus carpio. Taxonomy (NCBI): domain Eukaryota; kingdom Metazoa; phylum Chordata; class Actinopteri; order Cypriniformes; family Cyprinidae; genus Cyprinus; species Cyprinus carpio. Next base: position 4,004,882 of record NC_056583.1, read on the forward strand.
CACTCAGTTCTGAGATGGTCATGGAAATATCATCTTTAAAAGGGAAGAGATGCTGTTGACGTCAAAGGAGTCCAACCAAATCACGGAATTTTGGATCAAATTCATCCGCCACTTGGTAATACGGCTAATACTAGCACAATATTTAGCCAAGTCCTTGTTCCATGTGTCAGGCTGGTACTGCAGATCATGCTTCGGCTGCTGTTTATGCATTTACAAAATGATCAGTTTTCCTAATCAGCCTGTTATGTTAGTGGCTTTGCCTATACAACTGAAACTATTTGAGAACCACTGTTATAAAAAACTTTGTGTTTATACTGTATGTTGACTGATGTAAATAAGCAACAGGGTTTCACATTCAAGACATTCCATTGCAATCCCTCCTCCTGGCTTAATATACATTTGGTGGATACTCTACAATCACATTTCTTGTAATGTAAGTGAGAACCCTGCTGTTTTATGATTTTAACATACTAGAAAACATTGACGTGTCCAACAAATGCTCTGAGATGACTTCATTTAACAGGAATATGTGCAGCGTGAAGTGGTGCCAGCTGCAGGGTTTCCATAAACACTCTGGTAAGAAACACTGAACATTAATGTTTTCGATCAAGAGAGCTGCATGGGAGTTAGGACAAGCTGTGACAGCAGTTCTCTTTCTATAAGGCCAGTTCACCTAAAATCAACCTAATACATCCAAACAAACATCAGCTTATCATTTATACACATTCTTGATTGTTAGTCATTATTTTTATAACCGGGAGACTCCCATTCCAGGAAAAAAACAATTTCTTGTTCTGTTTATATCTGTATTGTGTCTCCTAGATATAGATATTGTATCCTGCTTCTCTCGAAATTCCTCTGATGTGTCTCCTCTTGAGTTTTAGAAAATATCTCTAAACTAGGAGAGATCTTTCTGAAAAGAATTGCCAAGGTAACCAAAATCTGCAGATATTTCAATTCACTGAATTACCTGAGCTGCTATTCACATTCATTTTATAGCTTTGTACTCTCACTGTATGACAAACAATTGTCTCATTTGTGTTTAGCTTTAATGTCTACTAAGAAATTTAAGGAAGTGGACACTTAACTGAGTTCAACAAATCTCTTGGGTTATGAAAAAGCAAACACTGTGCCAGTAAGACTTAAAGAGCATCAAGGGAGACATTTGAAGGAAACAACCAAACACAAACAGAAGAACTCAGCCAGAGATGTTCTCCATGTTGGAGCAGGTTGAGGTTGAGGTGTTTTCCCCAGCTCAGTGTCGTGCTAGTCAAAGCAAGCCCTTCCCTTATTTCTGCAGATTGGGTGTCGTGAGCAATCACAGCTCTGACACACTTCACAGAGTTCCATTACAGCTCCAGAACTGAATTACCAGCTGAAGTCACCGTGAGCTGGAGACTGAGCTGTGGATGTGTCTGTGACGAGCTTCTGTGGAAAGTTCATTCATTTCACATGCTCATGTATCTCCAAGTCAGCCAGACGATCAACAGATTTGTAGCAAGGAAATATGTTTTTCTTTATTCACAGATGCACATACACGTGGCAGGTTTGGTTTGATTAAAACAAACTCTTGCTCTGTTAGTGTAACTCATTTGAATAAGTGACCACAGTGCACTCCAAAAAAGTGGAAAAAAGCTTTCACTCACTTAACCTTATCGCAATCTCACAATGTTCTGTTATAATCAATGAAGCTCTTATTTACATCATGTCTACACTTTGTAACAACGAGAGGATACGTGAGCATTCAGGAAAAAATCCAGTGTTTAGAGGTGCATGAATGTTGACTAACCTGAATGCAATGGCCAGTCACAGGTGTTCAAGAAATCAACAGATTTGTCTGTGATTGGCTACATAGCTCAATGCTACAAAACCACATTGTAAATAGAAACTTTTGATGCTTTCCAGAGCACATACACAAATATGCACTGGATCCTGTATGCATTAATATCCTATTATTACAGTTTTAACCAAGGTTGCTTTGGACTGTGTGAGAAAATGGACATGTGGCGTGAGAGCATGAGAACAGAGTCAATTGCATGTCTCACGCTGAATGTGTGACAGTTGGCAGCCCTGATAGATAGCTTTGCTAATTTTATATAATACAGCCTTTAAGTAACACATGTTTTAACAGTTAATATTGACCACTCATATTGTACCGAAATATTAACAGTACAAGCACTTAAAGTAGAAAGATGTTTCTGTGTGTGTGTGTGTGTGTAACACTGTGGTATTTTTGAAGTAGGCCAACCTTGTAAATACAACTGTATATGATAATCATTTAGTGTACAAACAGCATTGGTGGTTTATTTTCCTGTTTTAATTTAATTGGCAACTTACAGCTGATTATTTTTAATATTACATATTAAATATTACATTTTTAACATTAGAAATATGAATAGTATGTTGCTTTCTCCATAGCTGACACACTTGTTGTTGTTGTTGTTGTTTTTGCAGCCTTCAACACTATAGTCCCCCACAATCTGGTCACCAAGCTCAGAAACCTCGGACTGAATGCCCCACTCTGTGACTGGGTTCTCGATTTTCTATCCTGTACACCTCAGGTAGTGAGGGTGGGTCAGACCACCTCCAACATCATCCCCCTGAGTCCCACATCGCCCCACAAGGATGTGGATGATACAGTGGTGATGGGCCTCATCTCCAACAACAATGAGGCTGCCTACCTTGATGAGGTAGAAAGTCTGACATCATGGTGCCAAACAAACTGTCTCTTTCTGAATGTCAGCAAAACCAAGGTGCTGATTGTGGACTTCAGTAGGAGGCAGCGGTGGATCAACATCCCACTCATCATTAACGGGACCCCAGTGGAGAGAGTGAGCAGGTTCAAATACCTTGGTGTACACATTTCCGAGGACCTGACCTGGACTGATCACATTCAATCTCAAGTTAAAAAAGCCAGACAACGACTGTACCATCTGAGACTCCTGAGAAAATTCAGTTTCCCCTGGAATCCTGGAAACTTTCTATATCAGGCTATAGAAAGTATATTGACTCAGCTCATCCCAGGATCATAAAGCCCTGCAAAGAGTAGTGCGCTCAGCTGAGCGCATCTCCAGAACTGATCTCCCCTCTCTGCAAGACATCCACACCAGGAGATGTAAATCTAGGGCTGTTAAGATCCTCAAAGACTCCACCCACCCTGGAAATCCACTGTTTAATCTGCTACAGTCAGGCAGATGCTTCCGCGGTCTGATGGCAAAAACGCAGAGGCTCAGAAGGAGTTTCTTCTCTCACGATATCAGACTACTAAACATGGACATTAAACACACTGCACTTTAGAGACTCTGCTAGTGTAGGGTTACCCAATAACTCTCTGCACACTGCACTTTTTTGAGATAAGCTAGCTATGCAACTCATCCTCACTGCACATTGTTTATATCTCTACGCATCATCTGTGTAGTAGTTTAATATATTGTGTATATTTCATTATTTGCACAGTCTAAAAATAGTATGCCAGACCTACATTTTGCTTGTTGTATGTCATATAACTTTTACATGACAAATAAAATCTTGAATCTTGAATCTTAAATCTTGTTAACCAGCTAATAATTTGTTTCTGTTGCTTGCCCAGCACTTTAGTACAACTTTGAAGTACTTAAACTGCACACAATACAAATACAAAAAGTGTCTAAACATTTCTAATTAGTGATTGTTCATACACATCTCTGTTCATAGCATAGTGGGGCATACAGCTTATTATTAATAAGCATGTTTTGTTATATATAAAAAAAGCCTTATCGGTTTTGTCTGACATCTGGACATGCCTAGTAGTTAATGTCATGATGACTGGTACTGTTTTTATCATAAAATTATGCAACTGTTGCAGTGCTGCAAAACGAATAGCTTTTCACCACAACACGAATAGCAATGCACAGCGTAAACACAAATACGCACTGGAGCCTTTACCAAATCTGTTCCAGCAATATCCTATTATTACAGTTTTTACTGAGGTTGCTTTTGAAATTAAAAGGTTTGGGACCATATCAGTACAGATTCTTCTCATTTTTTTTTTTTTTTTTTTTATATGAATGCAATAAAGTAATGCACAGTTATCACTGAACAGCAGCAATAATGATTTTATATTTGAATGCATATACACATGATTGATAACTGGATTAAACTAGGCTCAGGTTTCTCTAAGGTTTATTGGGTCAGTTTTTTTTTATTTACAGCATTTATTTGAAATAGAAATCTTTAGTAACAATGTAAAAGCTTATGGTATTTCTAAACTTTTGGAGGACACTGTATAATGGACTTTCAAATGAGACTGAGGTTATGTTTGCAGCACAAAGGGCTCATAAATGGTTATATTTTAAGCAGCTGGTGTCATTTTTCAGGACTGTGCAAATATAACAACAGCTTCGCATCCAATAGCACTTTTTTGCTGGTTGTTTCCACTAGTGTGCTGGATTGTGTGGCAGCAGTGGCTCAGAAAACATGACTGAAAGCTCATTAGTCAGTCACTTATCATCAGCCGAAGGGGAAAAAATGCTGCTCTCCGTAAAAACAAACAGAAAGCATATGCAATGAACATATTGTCTTGGTGTGAATAGGCCTATGTCCCCAACAATGGATGTTAAACAAAGCAGTAAGGAAAAAACAATGGAAACTGTGCTCACTCACATTGAGCTATAAAAAACCTGTATTATCTTCAAATGTACAATAAGAATGTTTTTGTACAAGCACTTGGGAGGAAATCCTTGTTTCCCTAATGAGGTTTAAATTGCAGGGTTGTGGTGCTTTCAGCAACAATGTCGTTCACATTTACTGCCTGTGTATTTTATTGCTGTGGAATAATAACAGTAGATTTTGCAAACCAGAACCACGTTTTAATCTCCAATGTTGTTTTACTGCAGTTTGGTTACGTTATTTTCTGGTTTTAACATGTGACAGTAGAGCCTAAACAGCGCATATCACAAGAATAACAGTGAAATAGAACAGCAAACATATAAACACATCTCTTCAGAGTGAAACAAGACTAGACCACAGACAGATCAGCACTGGATGTTTTATTAGACCCACAAAAATGTGTGCAGTTTTTATTATTATTATTTATTTTATTATTTATTATTTCATTGTGTGTTTTTATGCAGAGTTTTCATATTAATTGAATACATGATATGATTAACACTCAAAAAAACATATTTAGGCCTAAAGTATGTATTTTATGTACTTTAATTGCATATAAAATTGTGCGCACACACAAACATATTGCATATATTTGGATTACAGTTTTAACAAACTAATTAATATATTTTATTTTTGTTAGTCAGACATGGATGAAATGGACAAGAAAAAGGTAAGATTTCTGCACTCATGGTACAGTATATTGCATATATTTTGCAGCTATTTGCATCTATTTGATCTTATTTAAAAAAAAAAATCATATTTTCACAATAAATCTACTTATAACTTATAATCAGTATAAATGTTCATTGTAAAAGCAATTAAATTTATTGAGTTAAAAAGTTTGAACATGGCATGGATATATGATAAATATATAAACCCGGTTATATTGTGTATTTAAAACACATTCAATTTACTAGTAATATTACAGAAATCTTACCTGTTTTTGTTTTTATCTTTCATTTATGTATGACTGACAAATATACGTAACATTAAGTTTATTAGTTTATGTAAAAAAAAAAATGGGTAATCAAAAAAAAAAAAAAGAATTTTATATGTAATTCAAATATACAAAATCATATATATGATTTTGGTGGAAACAGCCAGTGCCGGCCCGAGCCTCTTGGGGGCCCTAAGCAGAATTTGATATGGGGGCCCCCCTCCCACCACGCGGAGTCAACTGTGCTTGAAGATTATTGACACAAATGTCACGCTATAATGTTACATTATAAATAAATACAGTGAGGTTATGTATTAATACAAAATAAATAATTAAAAAAAGATACTTAAAATACTTTATTCTTAAACTTCTGAATACAAACTGTCACAAAACATGAAATAAATAAATGTGAAAATGGGAAATGGTCCAACTGCTAGAATGCACTTTGTTTTTTGGAGTGAATTTGCCATTAATTTTCTCCAAAACTATACAGTATAAATATTTGAAACTTAATACAGTAATAATCAGGATCACTGAGAACAGGAATCAACTGAAAGAATGAGCAAACCTATAAAGCAAAGATTTTTATGAGTGTTTGAAAATGGGTAATGGTGCAACTGCTAGAATGCACTTTTTTGGAGTGATTTTGCCATCAATTTTCAAAACTATACATTAAATGATAATTCAGTAATATTCAGGGTCACTGTTAAAAGTAATCAATTGGAAAAATTAGCAAACCTTTTAAGGAAATCTTTTTACGAGTAAGTGCTTTTTATGAGAAAAGAGTGAGAATGCACATTGAGTTTTGGAGTGATTTGCCTTTAAATTGCACAGAAATTGTATAATAGATTTAACTTGAAAATGAATACAGCAATAGTCAGGGTCACTATTAGTTGAAAGGTATACACACACAAACACACACACACACGCAATACATAATTTATAAACATTGATAAATGATGTATATTAATAAATGTACAATACAAATGTTAATGTACAAAAAACAATGTATTCACAAACATTAATTCAATGTTCAAGTCATTTGAAAAAAAAAGAAATTGTATTATTTATATCATGACATAAAATAGCAATAAATAAATATTCTGATGTACCTTTAAGTTCTTTTTAGGGTTAAATGAAGTTTTATGCAGATTTTTTTTGGGTCACCCGTGAACTATTGAAAATATCAGCAAAACAAAAGTATAAAGGAAACGCCGTTATGACAGCTTCTTTACATCCATTTTGACCGCTCCCAGCACCCATACCGAAAGTGCACGATTAGATGCACAAACCAAACCAAAAAAAAAAAAAAAAAAAAAAAAATGCGCCTGGCTTGACCGTGTTCTTTTAAACCGCGGCTGGCTTGACGTGACGTGAGCACAATTTGTGCTGCTGCTGCACAAAACATACTGTAGTGTAAATAATCATGCAAATATACCTTTATCTTGCTCTTGTTTCTCTTTTCGGCACCAGAGGGATACATCCTTTTTTGTGACATGGATTATCATTTATTACAGTGACGCGCACTTGTCAATGCACGCGAGGTGTCTATGCGCAATTGCGCATGACTCAAACGCTAGCAGACACAGCAGCAGTTGTCAGCAAATCAGATTTTTTTTGTCTTGAATTATTCATTTATTCATTCATTCGTTCATTCATTCATTCATTTATATCACTTGTTTAAGTTATTTAATTTAACGGCCTCTACAAATATGTATTGTAATTGAAAACTAGAGACACAAATAGATAAAGTGTAATAAAATAAAAAAATTAAATGTGAATTCTGGATGTTTTCTTTCCATTTGTCTGAAAGAAGGCAAGTTATGGATGCAGAACAGTCCAAAATCTCAAAATTGTTAAGTGCATGAAAAACCAGTGGTTCTGCCTATAACGTCTTTCCTTAAACATGACTGTACAAGCTGACAGAAAGGAGTGTGAGTGTATTTAGAAGGCTCAGATTCGCCGTGTGTAACGTTTAACTTGCCAAGTGTCCTTGGCACAAGATAGCTCAGACTCTCTAAAGGACCATGCTGTTTTCTTTATTTTTCATACCCCCAAAAATGCCTAACTGGAGGTCATGCAGTGCAGATTTTTTCAGAGCAGACAGTCATTAGCTCAGTGAAGAACTTGGGACATGGTCATGACACCATAAGCTGCCCTAAGCCGTCCTCTCATAAAAGAGCGCATCACATAAATTCCAGGAGGATGACATCGTTTGCTCAAGGATTATGGACAGATTTTCCAGTATACACTCACGCACCTCTGCGTTCCCAACACAAGGAGAATGGTTCTCCAAGTCACATGCAAGAACAAATTGTTCATTTTCATGGCGACCCTCTAATTGCACAATACAATCTTCCCATCTTTCCCTGGGTTCCGCTGTAAAGTTTCCTGCACATAATCCACTGCACTGCCAAATTCAGAACAATATCGCAAAATACAACACGGTTATTTTCTTAGCAATGGTATTCAATACCACAACATCCATTCCAATGCTGAGAGACAGTTTCCTGTAAGAGGAGATGGACAACTTGTAGAAATATGACTGGGAGAAATTCCAACGCTCATTATAGCGGCTGTAGGAATGGATGTTAAGACTTTCAAGTAAAAGAGACAAAAAAAATGTAATATGCTATATGCTCATGTGAAATCTTTACCGATTTTTATAAAGTAAATATAAGAACATATTGTTAGTTTTGAATACAATGCCCATATGGAATTTTCAATAGAGAAAAATAACAATGCAGTTGGAGCAAATACACTAATAAAAAATGGTGTAGAAACAATTTTCACTCAGAAATTGCTAGCAAATTTCACAAATAATTACAAGGAATCGCCAAGTAACGAATTGAATTAATTAAATTAAACATTGGTTTTTGAAGGAAGAAGACTGAAATAATATTTTCTTGAACAACACACTTTGATAATCTTTTATTTACAACTTTAAAAAATATTTTTTGCCCCCCAAGTTGGCTGACTTGCCTTATAGGGCTTTGCTACAGTGGACCAAAGGATCAGTTTCAGTTTGTATAAATATTAAAACACTTGACATTCAAAAATGCTCTTCAGAGCCCTTCATGCAACATTGCAAATGTAGTGTGAGAAGCTATTTCAACTGCATCTACCTGTTTCTCTTACTGTATCTATCACTTTAAAATGTACCTCCTTAGTGAACAGAAAGCAATATTCTGCCTCTCTCTGGAGCTTTGCAGCTGTGCTACGTAATGCCTCAGACTGCCAGATCATCTACAACAACAACAACAGTAACACTGATGTCTTCAGAAAAGACAAAGCAGAAGTGATTGCATCATAGGAAACCCTTGTGAAAAAAGTAGTACACTTTAAAACACACTGTTACGATCTCTTTTTGAATCGCAACAAAATAAGGTAGTTACCACACACTGCAGCTAATTATTAAGTGAATTTATTTGTCCATGGAAGACAGAACAACATAGAATGTAAATATAAATGGTAATCAGTGTATCATCAGCTATGTAAGTGTGTAATCATGAAAGACAGCAATCCAACCAAACACAGTCCAAGAAACCTCCAAGAACAGCAACCATCCGCAAAGCAGATGGATCATGTCTCCCATATCTATCCCATAACATCTCTCCTCCGCTAGCCTCATGAGTAACCCAAAGTACAGTGCAAACAAAGACAGCCCAAGCTCAGATCACGCTCACTTCTCTCTCGCCATCTCTGTCCCAGTCTTTTATAGAGCGCCATGATTACATTCAGGTGTGCAACCACTCCCCTCAGCCAATCACCTGCAACTCAGAAATAACCGGTTACTTACTGGAACCTTTAACATCCATGGAACCTCTCCATTCCACAAAAGATTCTTTATAGTGGAAAAAGGTTCTTTAGATTAGAAAAAATGTTCACAGAAAAGTTCTTCTGGGAACCTCTTGTGAAAACCCTTTCGCAATTATGCCATTTTGTAACTGACCAAAATTTACGGTAAACAAAAATATACTTCACTGTAATTTCTACTAAAATGTTAGTCAGCACATCAAAATAAGTGAACTTCTTTAAAGTGTCAAATGATTATCAAAAAAAAAAAAGTTTTAAAAAAGTTTTAAAAACTTAAGTGTGATAAGAAACATAGTCATGAAATGTACTCAGTTTAAGTAGTTCTACCCTCCTCCGCTTCTTTTTTTTACAAGGGAAATATTAAATGTTAAAGTGACAATTCACCCAAAAATAAAAATGCTGTCATCATCATTTACTTCCTACGATGTCATTCCAAATCTGTTATATGGACAAAAACTTTTTTTTTCAACATATTTTCTTTTATATTGCACAGAAGACAATTTTTAAAAGAAAAATCTTCCAACTCTTCCAAATAGAAAGAAGGTTTGGAACGACATAAGAGTGAGTAAATAATGACAGAAATAGCATATTTTCTCTTTAATAAAAATAGACACAAATGCTAATATACAGTAAGAAGAGCTATACAATTAACAATCATTTGTTCTAAGCAGAACAAGGATAAATCTTTGAGTTTACATCCAGACTTTTGATTGAAAGTCTTGGAAACCTCAGCATACAGTAGTTGGAGACACTATTAAGATGTTTTCTGAAATGCATGCAAGATTACCAATGTCTGAGAAAACAACTGAGAGATTAGGAAATTATTTTTCTTTCTATAAAACCCAGGTGTCCAGAAGAAGTTAGGAGAGGCTGAAAGGTAGAGGGAGAGCCTGGAAGAGAGGAGGAAGGAGAAAGTAGGAGGGACAGAGAGAGAGAGAATGAGAGCAACTATGTGTATCTTTCAAGAGAGAGGGAGGGCTGGGTTAAACTGGCACTTAAAAGAGCCGCCTGTGATTGCTCTGTGCCCGATTAACAGAGGAAAGGGGGAAGGAAGGATGCAGTTAAGAAACAACCACTGGACAGGAGCATCCAGCAGTGAGCGTGTCAAGACGGATCCTCCTGGAACTTTCATTCCTGCACTTTTCCAGTTCCTCACTTCGCAACTGTGGTCCATTATGTACCAGGCAGTGGTGCTGCTGACTCTCATCAGCACGAGCGCAGCTCTGAAACCCGAGTGGAAACCGGGGGATTATCCTATGACAGTGGCCGGGGCTGAGAGATTCGTGAGCGACTACAACTCAACCGCCGAGGAGGTCTTCTACTTCAGCACAGAGGCCAGCTGGAACTACAACACCAACCTGACAAAGCACAATTCACAGCTGCAGGTACTGTGAAAGTCTATGTTTTAACAGACACCCAGTAATACTGCATGTAGTCTAACATGGTACAACTGCACAAAACTTGCTGGAATATGATCCACGATTGACTTCCAAGTAGAACGGTATGGTTCTGCTTTTTTTTTTTTTTTTTGCATATGGGACTGCTCTTGGATAGCCTGTAACATTTTATTTTATTTATTTAATGTTTTATTTGTTTAGGGACAGATACAATAAACATAGATGAAACCGAAATAACAGTCACCCCATGCGTGTATATATCATAGTGCTTGTAGCTGAAGCTAACTGCAACACTTATCTCTAGGAGGGCTTTTATAAATTATAGTTACAAACAGTTATAGTAAACAACAAGAAAAAAAAATCTAAATATGACTACGTTTGTTGCTGAATCAACCAAGATTTCATAGCTTATTATTATTATTATAATTTGCAGCAGACTTTAAATAAACAGGCAATGAATTCCAAAAATTTACACCCTTCACTAAGAGAACAGTCTGAGCTTTTATGTTTTTTTAACAACTGTGTTTTAACAACTTGTGACAAATCATCACAATTATATGTCTTCCACTGGGTTTTATTATGTGTATTATGATCAGCAGTGGATAGTTTTAGGACTCCTGTCAAGTTTCACTAAAGGGAGTGAGCAAGAATTGTGAGATTATTGAGTAACATTCTGCAGTCGTGTAACACTTGTAAGGACATTACTGATCATTTCATGTGTCTTCATTTCCTCGCTCTTTCACAGCTTATGAGACATAATTCTCAGCCGTAAAAATTAAGCAACTTTGTCTCTGACAAAATTAGACGAAAATGTTGGCATACTGTAACAACTACAGACAGGGGGAAGTTGAGTGCAGGATCTAAATGCAGCAGGTTTTCATTAATAAACAAAAGATGGTAATCCAAGACTCCCTATAGTTATCCAAAAGGTAAAGGTAAATGCACGTTACAGCTTTGTACACAAAGATGACTGATAACTCAATGAACAAACCGAGTGCTTTTAATACACACACTGGAATAACTAGGAAATAAACAAGACAGGTACAGTATAACTAATCAGAAACCACCAAGGACACACCTACTGTAAAAACTAGAAAAACAGGAACTAAACCAAACAAGACGTGACGAACGACTATGAGTAAAACTAATAATGAAGAAGTAGAGATGGAAGGGGGAGGAGGGCCAGGGACCACATCAGAGCTACAGAGAGACCCTCATGGAGGAGCCAGTGAAAAAGAAGCCCGTGATGGAACCGATGGAGTGGACGACTATAGCAGAGTCAGTGGGATGGAGATCCACGGTAGAGCCCAAGGAATTGTTGACCATAGCAGATCACTGGAATTGGAAACCTGAGTGGGAGACCAAACAGTCTCAGTCCCAAACAGAACCAGGAATTTAACCAAGCCAGACGGGACCGGTGGAAGAGGAAGGGCTTTAGGTGTGGGCATAGATGTGGGACTTAAATTCAATACGGTCAAGTCAATATCAATGCTATCAAGGAGAAACAATTAAGACGTTAAAATCACATTTGTGATTTTCTTTCCTATGGGATGTCAAGTGCTTTGCATTTCATAGTGCAAAACCTGTCCTAATCAAGTTATGCAATCAGACCACATTTCCAGTTTCCAATATTGATAAATCAGTAATTATTTTATGGACAAATATGGTGTGAACAGTCATCGTTAGTCACATTACTAGTATTTGCGACATTATTTCTAACCCAAAAAAGCATTAAACCAGATGTTAATTTGCGATATTAAAAAGTTGCGATATTAAAAATCAATTTCTAGTGAGTTTCAGACCAATGTTAAACTAATTAAATATTCAATATTGACAACATCAAAGTTTAATAAAAAATTTAACACTTTACAGTGTTTCCATTTGTTCAAATCAGTGAACTAAATTTTTTAACAAGAACTAACAATGAAGTCGTATTTTTATTAATTGACATGAACAAAGATTAAAAAATACAGTAATAAATGTATTCATCATTGTGAGTTAAAGAGATAGTTCACCTAAAAATGAACATTTTGTCATCATTTTCTCACCCTCATGTTGTTCCGAACATGTATGAATTTCTTTCTTCTGTTCAAGAATGTTGGTAACCAGACAGTTGCTGGTAGCCATTAACTTCCTTTTTTTTTTTGTGCAAAATATGGACTTCAATGGCTAATGCTGTTTGGTTACCAACACTCTTCAAACTATCTTCTTTTAGGTTTGAAACAACTTGAGGTTGAGTAAATGACAGATTTTTCATTTTTGGGTGAACTATGCCTTTAATGCATTAACTTAAATTAATAGGACCTTGTTGTGAAGAGTTAGCAAAACATCAGCCAATAACTGATATGGTACTGAATTTTGTGTGTCCCTATCAGATACTGGTAGAAAGAAAAGCTAATAACATCTCAGCATGGTAAAACAAGACGCTTACTAATACTGCTTCTCCATCCAATCTATGTTAAAATGGTAAGCACTTCAGTTCAGTTCAACACAGTAAAACAGAAGTTTATATAGACCGGATGCCAGTGTGATGAATGCAGAAGCGAGGTGGTCACCATTGCTCACACACACACACACACACACACACACACACACACACACACACACATGCCTCCTTCAGACAGCTGTCTAAACACTTGCTCACAACTTTTCAAATGGGTGCTGGCACCGCCAATGGCTCAAACTCACTGCTAAATATCCGAACCAAACCTCAAAAAAAAAAAAAAAAAGAGTTCCATAAAAAGAGTTGATACAGAGCTGGGCAGAACCTGAGCGATGCCTGTGTGATGTCTATTATTTCAGAAACATCAAACGAGGTGATCAAAGAGCCTCTGTTTCAGGCATCTCTACTGCAAGGCCAGGTTGTTTCTGTGAGGGGGACTCACCCTGACTGTGAAGATGAAGCAGCAATGTATCAAAAGCAACACGCCCGTCACACTCATTCCACAGAGGCCGCGGTCACAGGATGCCGCTCATGGTTGCTGGAGCAGGTATTTTTGTTTTCGCAGTCATCATGACTGTAGGCATCTTGGTGGTGTACATTCAACAGATGGTTGATGGAGGTTATGCTAATGTAGCAGATGCTGATGTGCTTTTCAGGCACTGTTGATGACTGCAGTCATTTAGAATAACACAAGCGAAATGCTGTTTATGTGTGCAAATGAAATTAGATGAGAACATTGGAATTTCCAACTTCCAAGCAGCTCGAAAAAGTGTGAGAGAACTTAAATTGCATTTATGGCATGTATTTTAGCAGTTCATGCATTCCCTGGGAATCAAACCCATGACATTGGTATTGCTAACGCCAAGCTCTACTGGTAAAACACTTATTATTAGACATTTCAAATAACAAACTTATGCAATAGATTTAATTTTTAGACAAAATTAACTGTTGAGTGTACAACTTAAATAAAATACTTAAAATCACTGAATATTACTTAAGGTAACAGTTATTTATTATTGTGATACTTGCAAAGCAACTGAATTACTTTTTAGAGTGTGAAGCAGTAGAACCACATTTGAAATTGACCTAAATCAGATGCCAAAAATCTAATCTGTGACAGATGTCTGTGAGAAAAACAAAAAACAAATTCAGAAGTGTTTATGTAAATGCTTTCTAGAGTCTGCATCATTCATGCAGAGAATTCCACAATCCGCTTTACTGCCATGCCACTCCCCTCCCATACATTAGAAACACTCCCATACAGCTCATTCCTCTCGCCTTCTTTGGCAGCGTGGCAATGTGTAGCACATAATTTCATTTCTGTAGTGAGTGAGACAAGTCAGTACATCAGATCAAACAGCAGAGGAGGCTGGAATCAGTCAGAAAATCTTTTAATTAGCCTCTTAAAATAAAGCTCTCAGAAAAGACCACACACTGGCCCTTTAAAAACAGTTTAGAACCTTCAAAAACACAATGAGGTGGAAAACGGGTACAGTCTGCTCTGAAATCTCACATTCCATCTGCCAATTAGACAACTAGATGATTTAGGACAACTAGATGAGCCCCAGAGACAGATCCCCAGTGAAGACCTTGTTTCCTAGATGGCCACTGGGACAAGACCACAGGAACCAGCTGAGTCCTCTGCACAATGCGTCTTTGCTGCAGCCTGGAACTGAACTGCTGGTTTCGTCTGGCCAGAGGAGAACTGGCCCCCCGACTGAGCCTGGTTTCTCCCAAGGTTTTTTCTCCATTCTGTCACTGATGGAGTTTTGGTTCCTTGCCGCTGTCGCCTCTTGCTTGCTTAGTTGGGGACACTTAATATTCAGCGATATCATCGACTTGATTGCACAGATACTATATAAACTGAACTGGATGATGACATCACTGAATTCAATGATGAATTGCCTTAAACTGTAAACTGAGTGTTTACTATTGTCATTTTGCAATATTGACACTTTCCTATTTAATACTGTAAAGTTGCTTTGACAATCTGTATTGTTAAAAGTGCTATATAAATAAAGGGGACTTGACAGAGGGAAGCAAAAATGTTTAGGGAGTTTGCTGGGATGTTTCAGAGCCAAGCGCATGCTTGATTGAGTTCATCACCCTTTTTATGGTGTCAGTCACATGTCTTTATGATGTTACTTTTTCATGTCAAGCCTTAAACCTTGCTCCCTATTCTGACTCTTGCATAAGCATGACAAAACAAATGGGACCTTGGAAGAAGAGGTGAAAAAACAAGAAGCTAGCTGTCTTTATCGCTGAGGAAAACCGAGTGTGGACATTCAAATAAAGGATGAGAGCTGACATCAGCTTGTTAATCAGTTATAGAAGCTCATCTCAAGTCAGGCAAACAAAAGCATCACCCCATGAACTATTGAGTGCAACTGTGTGACAGTGTCAACCCACCCTATGGTTATCATAACAGAGAAGGGATGCTGGGGTCAAACTATCCACAGCAGGATGTGGTAAAACATCAGGAAAGAGTGACACACCCAAGACTAGGATACAATAAACCTTTAGGAAGAATGTACACTAAATACGTTAAGAATTTTGACAGAAAAACATTGAAAAAATGCTAGATTAAACCTTGCTGTTGCCTCAACATACATGATAAATTTATAAACGTAAATTTACTGCTATAAAAATCTATTTTTTTTTTATATACCTTTTATAACTTTTTTTTGAAGAGTATTAAACTGAATTTCATTTAAACCAAAAGAATACATTACATATAATAACACCAAACATGTGTATGTACAGAAAAATATTGCTATTTTTTTTTTTTTTTTTTTGCAGGTAAAAATCTTCTGGTGGAACTTTGTGTGATGATGCAGAACTGACAATAATAAAAATAAATATGCAAGCTTAGAATGTTGCATTTTATGTTATTTAGTTCATTGCATTATTTTAGAGTTGTGTCACACTGAAGGTGTTTTGTGTTCCATACAGAATCCTGTTTTTGAACAATTAGTCTGTAAAAATCTTGCTTTAACTTTAACATCCTGACAAATGTACATCATTAAAAGTAATGATAACTCTCTGTTCAGCAACAGATTTAGAAATTGATTCATTAATATCTCAGGCAGGTCAGTGAGTTAATTCAGTGAAGGATTGATCAGATTCATTCAAACCTGTAACTTGTGATTCTTTTGAGCAATTAATTAAACAAATAATTTGTATGTGAATCCATCTGGATTGCTCATTTTTGCGTCAAAGCTCATGAGAACAATTCAAATAATTAATTCTGGTTCTCATCCCATTCATTTGGACACAAAATTACATCCACAACTTGGCGGTCATATATATGTTTTTTTTTTTAGTGATGGAGCACCACCTTTGAAAAGTCATGCATGCATGAAACATTGGTTAATTCTGTTATCATTTACTCACGCTCATGTCATTCTAAAACATTATGACTGTCTTTTCTCTTGTCGAACATAAAGAATATACAGTTTATTTTGAATAATGTTTGTAACGATAGAGGCATCTTATAATGATGTGATGAGAGACAGGTGATTGCAAATGATGATGAGGCCTGCAAAGGATTATGGGAAATGGAGTCCGGGGTGAATTGGCAAGAGTCTGGAATAGAGCTAGAGATTGTGACTATGTCTCAGTATTTTTTTGGCCATACAATGGAGGATAATGGTCACCGAAACTGTTTGGTTACCAACGTTCCTCAAAATCTTCTTTTGTGTTCCACAGCTCTCCACAGCAGGCACGCTACTATTTTATGGCATATGAACTAGCAGGTGCTTTATACCTCAGTCTATATTGTTTCAGGTGCTATTTGTGTTCCCCAAGAGAAATTATTTCCTGTCAGGATCCAATGAATAGACTGATGGATGGTGTGAACTCAGTTACCCCATTTCATTCCTTGTTGCTGCAAAAGCAATTGAAGAATGAAAGAAACTCAAATCTGTTCTAGGACTGAGCAAGAGCCAGAAATGATTATTAACAGAGAATGCAGAGAAAAATCATGGGAAGGGAAAGAGATATGGGAACTTGACGCAGTTATTAAGACTCAAACCCATTTCTTCTAAAATAGCATCATGATAAGTAAGAGCACATGCAATAACTGCTAGGTCAAGAGTAATTTATTGAAATACATACACGTCATCAACAAGAAATTGGATCCGCTTTGTAATGTCTTTCTGAGTGGAAACGTATAGCAAGTCAGTTATGAGCCAGGCTGTGCATTCTGATTCACAAACAAATGGCTCTTATGATCTGGTTCTTTTTAGTGAAGCAAAACTAAGCAGCATGACTAGTCTGAATCTTGAACACATGACTCTTATGAAGTGGTTCTTTTTAGCGTTTCAAAAACATGCAACGCGACCTGTGCACTCCCATTCACAATGGTGAATCAAAAACATAGTGTCACAGTGTGACTAGAGTAGTCTGATTCCCAATCAAATGACTCTTATAACACTGTTCATTTAATGAGCAATTCAATCAATAGTTCAAAAGACAAGTTTGAATCAGTCTGACAATCACTTACTGAACAGAACTGAACCGATCAGAGCAGTTACTGAATCAACATCTGTTGACTCACTGTAAGTTAGTGTTGTTTTCAGAAATGAAGGTTTGTATTAGTATTATTACAATTAATGAAGAAATACACAGGCTATATAAAAATAAAATATGTTCAGTTTTCATTTAATAAAATTTCATTAAATCATGAAAGTTAATTTAATTGACTTTAAATGAGAAAAATCCACAATACTTTTATGGATATTTATATAAAAAAAAAAACAATTATTTTTATTTTTTTATTGTTTTTAGATTTAATGAGAGTCTGTGGGTAATTTTGCATGGAATAATCAGACTCTCCTCATTGATTCCTTCAGGTTGCTGCGTCTTTGGAGGAGCAGGCTTTCACAGAAGCATGGGGTCAAAAAGCAAAGGCTACCTTCAATGATTCTCTCATGAAGACCTTCACTAATCCAGATCTGAAGAAAATCATCAAGGATATCAGTGTTCTGGGATCTGCCAATCTCCCAACTGCTGAGAGAGAGAAGGTGAGTTGACAACTGGAGCTGTGGAAGATGATCTTGACAAAGCAGCCAGATGTGTTTTGATTGCTCTCTTTGTTTTCTTAGTACAGTACCATTCTGAGCCAGATGGACAGAATCTACTCAACTGCAAAGGTGTGTCCTTCAGAGGAATGCTGGTCTTTGGAGCCCGGTGAGAAACGCTCCCAACACTTTGTTGATGTGTGTCAGTAAGGGTCAAAATGAAGGTGAAAATACACACAAGTATGCAAAATGAAGTGCAAGTGCTTGCAATACAACAAAAGAATCGTGTTTCAGATAGGCTTGAGGTTTGAAGCTTGATGCATGAGGATCAAGCTACAGTATAAAGAATGCAAAGGTAGCAAAAACCTTTGCAGACAGATTTTTACATTTAAAATAGAGAAGATTCAAACATTGTTTACATTCTCCAAAGGGTGATTCTGTAGCTTTAAAATACATTTATAGCTGAAGTTGCTATTTAGTCTATAATTAGGACAACAGCCTGATTGTGAAGATCATATTGCTTTTACACAAAAGTTCACAATAAAATAAGTTTATACTAAGCAACTTATTCATTTTTGTTCAGCCAACAAAATCTGAGAAACACAGAGTAGAGAATGATTCAATGACTCGCTCATAAAAAGCCATTTGTTTTGTTCCTGAAAGAATTAGTGTTTTGAACGCATTGAGGTCACATTTACCATTGTTCAGCAAATTTTTGTGAGCAAAAAAATAAATAAAATGCAGTAATTACAATAAGAATCAGAGCAATCTGGAGTTTCACTTGAGTGTGAAAGATTTCCCAATGCAGACAAGTTCACATTGGTCACATGACTTTGCAGTGCTGACCAACAGAAAGCTTCTTACCCATACAATGTTTTTTTTTTTTTTTGGCTATTGCTATAAATATATCCAGTGACTTAAGACTGGTTTTGTGGTCCAGGGTCTCACATTAATGCATGACCATATTTTAGATCCCTCATTCCGACCCCATACCTAAACTTAACAACTACCTTACTAACTATTAATTAGCAGCAAATTGAGCAATTTTTGAGTTTGAGGCAAAAGTCGTAGACTTGGCCATTAAAAAAAAAGTGTGACCTAACTTTGTAACCTGAGAAAGAATTCTTGTAAAATCCCCACCACTTGACCTCACTTGCCTTATTCTCAACATTTAACTTTACTAAATCTGCTTGAACTTGCACTTGAAGTGTTTAGCTTATCTTAAAAGGTTGCTTTTATCTGAAGAGTGTACCTTTGCATCCATGTCACAACACAACAACACAGTTTTTGCTAATAACATCATTAATCTCTCCAAAACTACTAGTTCGGGTGAAATCACATGTTTGTTCTAAGAGTGTTTCATTCATGTGGAAATTACTTGCTTATAAATGCAATGGATGTGTGCTTTTTCCCATCTCCAAATTCACATACACCAAAAAGCCACAAACATCCAAGATGTAGATGAGTTGTTTCTTCATCAGAACAAATTTGGCATTACATCACTTGCTTACCAATGGATCCTCTGCAGTGAATGGGTGCCGTCAGAATAAGAGTCTGAAAAGCTAATAAAAACATCACAATAAACCACAAGTAATCTATACATCTCCAAATGATCGTCTTGTGAAGTGAAAATCTACATGTTTGTAATGAACAAATCCATCATTAAGATGTTTTTAACTTCGAACTGTTGCTTCTGGCTAAAAATGCGAGCAATCCATCCATAATATTGCTCAAAATCTGTTCCGATGACGAAACAAACTCAACTACATCTTGGATGGCCTCTGGGTTAGTACATTTTATGTGAACTATTCCTTTTATTATTATGCATTCATGTTATTTATGTGTTTTTTAGAGCTCACAGAAATCATGGCTACCTCAAGAAGCTATAAGAGGCTTCTGTATGCCTGGGAAGGCTGGCACAATGCCTCAGGGATCCCACTCAGATCCATCTACCCCAAATTTGTGGAGCTCAGTAACAAAGCATCTCGGATGGATGGTGAGTGAGTAATTATTTTGGATGACTGGAGGGGGAGAAAGAAAAAGAATGAAAGATTTGACAGCCCGTTCTTCTTATCTGTTCTCCTCAGGCTTGGATGATACAGGCGCATACTGGCGTTCCTGGTACAAATCTCCAACCTTTGAGCAAGACCTAGAGAATCTGTTTAAACAGCTGGAACCTCTCTACCAAAACCTGCATGCCTTTGTCCGCCGAAAGCTCTACAACTACTACGGTCCTAAATACATCAACCTCAAGGGTCCCATCCCTGCCCACCTCTTGGGTAAGTCAATAGATTGTGAATGATAACTTGTTTGGCAATTGTTTGTCATGTTCTGACGAAAAAAAAAAAAGAAAAAAGTTCAAACCACAGTACAGTTTAAACCACAGTTAACTGTCTGGTTTCTACAACTGTCACTCAGAAGAAGAAATCTGTCTTTAAACTGAAAGATTTTCGATATTGACTGATATGAAAAATGTTATATATATATATATATATATATATATATATATATATATATATATATATATATATATAATGTATTATACAATTATTTTTAATGCATTAATTATGCCTTGTAATGCACCCTATAATGCATAGTTTGATCTCGTAAATAATTGTTAATACATTATAAAACTGTTCTAAATTAAATTATAAAATCTCTTCACTGTTACATCTTTAGAAAGTATAATGCATTAAAACACTGCAAACAACCAGTTTCAGATGTAACAAAGAATATGCAAATAATATTAAGCATTTATCTTTGGTTACAATTGTTTATGAGAAGATATAATAAATTAACTAATGTTAATTAATGAGACCTCATTGTAAAGTGTTATCATTTAGCATTGTTTTTACAAATAATGTTAAAAATGATATACATTTCCTCCATGGTATTAGACACAGTACATCATTAACATGTTAAATCTCACACTTTTAATATTCAACTCAGAATTCTGAGATTACACTTCATAATTTAGATTTTTTCTCTGAATTCTGAGTTTACATCTCCTATTTCTTTTTCTAAGACATTTTTTTCTCCGAATTTTAACTTATCAACAGGTAATTAAAAATTTACATCACATAATTCTGACTTTATAATATAATTCAAGTAAACTTTTTTCATGTTTTCTGCATTGTGATTATAATTTTTTATCATATCAAAACTATGTTTACTACACTGTGATCATCTTACATAACAATACATATCATATAAAACATACATACCATATAGAACAAGAAGGAAGTTATGCTCACAGTGATGTTCGAATTGTGTTTGGTTTCTGTTTCAGGCAACATGTGGTCACAAACTTGGAACAACATCTACAACATGATGATTCCTTTTCCTGACAAGCCCAATGTAGATGTGACGGACACTATGGTTGCTAAAGTAAGCTAACAGAACTACATCTTGATGAGTGAATAATATCCTGAGCGCACCAGAGAGCGATAAAGTGATTTGTATCCATAGGGTTATAATGCCACTCACATGTTCCGGGTTGCCGAGGAGTTCTTCACCTCTCTGGGTTTGCTCGAAATGCCTCCTGAGTTTTGGGACAAGTCCATGCTGGAGAAACCCACTGATGGAAGGGAGGTGGTCTGCCATGCCTCTGCCTGGGACTTCTACAACCGCAAAGACTTCAGGTACGTTAATTGTATCTCAGTAAAGTATATCATATATTGTTGCACAGTGGCAAACTGTGTTTTAGGGTACCTGATGCTTGCGGATTCCCTGTGGTATTCTATCATTCCCTTTGTGTGTGTGTGTGTGTGTAAGCTACTGTACTTGGTTACCAAAAAGACAACAGTGTCACTCAAGAGCATGATTGAGATTATAGTAATTGGGAAACATGCTTTATGTAAAGAAAAAAAAAAAATGTATTATTTCCAATCAAGCTATAATCTAATTGTGCATTTAGAATGCAAACAATACACAAATCACCATCAAAGAAATTCTTAAGTAATATAGCCATATGTGGGACCCCTGACAGAATCAAACAGTGCACCACTGTGACTATGGAGCAGCTTTTCACCGTGCATCATGAGATGGGCCATGTGGAATATTACCTCCAGTACAAAGAGCAGCCGGTCAACTTCAGGAGAGGAGCCAATCCTGGCTTCCATGAGGCTGTAGGCGATGTGCTGTCTCTGTCTGTCTCCACACCCAAACATCTCCACACCATCGGCCTCCTGGAACAACTGACCGATGATGCAGGTAGGTGAAAGACATTCAGAATGATACTCATCGTGTAAACCTAAAATAATGACATCATGATGACCTATTTGAAATTCCATAGAGAGTGACATCAACTACCTGTTGAAGATGGCTTTGGAAAAGATCACCTTCCTTCCTTTTGGATATCTTGTTGATCAGTGGCGCTGGGGTGTGTTTAGTGGACGAACACCACCTGAACGTTATAATGCAGAATGGTGGTACCTCAGGTAAAAAAAAAACAACAACAAAAAAAAACAACAGGGTCTCATAATGGAACATTGGGATCTGCAATGGATCACGTCTGCCATGTGCTTAAAAAATATACTTCTAAGATTTTAAGTACACTACAAGCACACATTTAATACATCAAAAGATGATGAGACATCAAAACTGTAATGTCAATGACTTGTGATTGTAATGTCTGATCAATTCAAAATCAAAACTTAATGTAAAAAATTGCTTATACAATTCAATTGTTAAAGAAAAAATAAACATATTTTTGCTTGCTTAATCTACATTCACTACCATTCAAAAGTTTGGGGTCCGTAAGATTTTTTACTTTTTATTTATTTTAAGAAATTAATACTTTTATTCAGCAAGGATGTATTAAATTAACCAAAAGTGACAGTAAAGTGACATATATATATATATATATATATAAATATCAATCAAAGTTTCCACAACAATATTAAACTGTTTTCAACACTGATAACAAAAAATGTTTTTTGAGCTGTAAATGTATATGTATATATGCATATTATAATGATTTCTGAAGGATCATGGGACACTGAGGACTGTAGTAATGTAATGTAAGTAATGATGCTAAATACAAGTTAAATCTTGTTGCATTTTGTGGGATTTTTTTCAAGCTATCAGCCAACTAAGTTAAGGTAATTGTTTGCAAATGGAAATCAACAGTACTTTCTCAAACTGAATATGAATATTTTTTTGTATTATTAGGACAAAATACCAAGGCATCTGTCCACCAACCAGACGTACACAAGAGCATTTTGATCCTGGAGCAAAATATCACATTCCTGGAAACACACCTTACATCAGGTGGGCTTCTGATCATGCCCATGCTAAATAAGCAATCAATAATCAAAACTTATGATGCACACAGAGAAGACAACTATTTTCTCTCTTATATTTAACCTCTTATAGATACTTTGTGAGCTTCATTCTGCAGTTCCAGTTCCATGAGAAATTATGTCAGGTGGCTGGACATACTGGACCTCTGCACAAATGTGATATCTACAGATCCAAAGAGGCTGGAGCTGTTTTAGAGTATGTACTGAATATACAGAGCCACTGCTGGTGGTTTGGATGAAACCACTGTATCATCACGATGAATGGAAGGTCTGTTAAGTGTTGTTTCATTCTGTTTGGAAGGAAAGTCTTGAAGGCTGGCTCTTCAAAGCCTTGGACAGAGGTGCTACAAGAGGCTCTTGGCACTGACAAAATGGATGCCCGACCCCTGATGAGCTATTTTAAGCCAGTTACTACCTGGCTGCAGGAACAGAACAGAAAAATGGGAGAGACGGTGGGCTGGCCTGATTTTAATTGGGTGCCACCAGTACCAGAAGGCTACCCTGAAGACATTGGTAAGCGACACGTGCAAACTATTTTTATTAGGACAGCCACTTGTTAATTTAGTTAATTATATATATATAACACATAACACATTAAATCATGCCCCTGACCTGCACATAAATGCACCAGATGAAAGTGTTATCTTTGATGCAGAGTTTCCGTATCCATGTTTTTTTAGGCTTTTGTAAATGTGTGCTTAATTGTATTGAATGTGCACTTGTAGTGTACTTGAAACCTTGAAAGTAAAATGAAAAAATAAATAAATAAAATAAAAATTACTTGCACATACAGTAATATGGAATTAATGAAATAACAGGCCATTTACAGTAAGTGTACCTAAAGAGTACACCTACACTTTAGGTTTTTAAAAAGTGGACTTTAAAGTACATTTTAAATCATTATGTTTTAATACTTTTAACATTTTGATGTGTTGGCTAACATACTAAAATACATGATTATAATTTTCACTAGTGTGTTCAGTATTACATTTAAAATAAATATATTTTAAATGTACTAAATTGAAACTTAGATGTATCATTTCAAATATATTTAAATAAATTAATTTAAACAGAAACATTAAAGTATATTTTTGTTTACCATTAAATGCTTGTCAGTACATTTAGCAGTAACAACAGAATTATGTAATTATAAAATTACATATGAAGAAGCATTATTAAGCATATTAAGTCCTACTTAAGTTGGTCAAACAAAAATCACTTGTAAGTTCAACTAATTGTTATTCTGTGTACTGTAATTTCACAGTAGTCTAAATTTAAATTTAATTGAAATGAACATGAAATTAAGAGTCTGAAAGCACCACGATCAGTTTGCACTTTAGTATATTGTTTGAAAGCAAAGTATTTCCTTAATGGTGAAATATGCAGTTTCTGAGCTACTAATTCATTTATCTTGAATTTTGGCTTGCAGTTCTGTGACTGCTTCTCAAACCTCTTTAGCAGTCAATGAACAATAAACTGGGTTGAGAGAATGTAACTTGACAGAAAATTTCTCAGAAAAATGAGCAAAACTCATTTTCACGTTTCTGAATGCCTCAGGTAAAATAACAGATGAGATGCTGGCCAAACAGTTCTTAGAGAAATACAACAGCACAGCTGAGGAGGTCTGGAACGCTTACACTGAGGCCTCCTGGACCTACAACACTAACATCACTGAAGCCAACAAGAAGATCATGGTGAGGCCCGGTCTGCTCTCTATTCTACAAACACCGCTCATTCTCAGAGTCTCATGCTGCAATTTTTGGCTTTAGCTGCAAAAAAACTTGGAGATGGCCAACCACACGAAGATCTATGGACTAGAGGCCCGTAAATTCGACACCAGCGACTTCCAGGATAAGTCTGTGAAGAGAATCATGACGAAACTGAGTGACCTTGAGAGAGCTGTGCTTCCGGAAAAAGATCTCATTGAGGTAAGACAGACAGACAGACAGACACACACACACACACACATAGAAAGACAGACAGATACATAGACAGACAGACAGACACACAGACACACACACACACACACACACACACACACACACACACACACATATAAATAGATAGATAGATAGACAGACTGTAGCGGCCCCTTGGCTTGAAAAACATGAGGCAGAGAGCTTTGACGGGTGTTTGCAGTTTTATTTAGCTTCGATGCAATCAACTTCCAGAATGCTGTGATTAATTTAGCTTTTTCCATGCTTCACAGCATTTCAATGCATCCTACTGCACCTTGTATCACCGTAAAACTACACAAATGAAACATAACAGAAGATAAAGTTGAGCAATACGTATACACAGTGTGAAATTCACAGTATTACATGACAATTTACACAAGCAAAGTTACCCCAACACCATTATCACAAAGAAAATAAGAAATAAACAAACTAACATGAAATACATGGTAAACAACATACCTCATCACACTATTGCCAAAGAGGGACACTAAAACACATTCATATATTTCAAATAAACTCAAAACTTTTGCCCTTGTGTGAGCTCGTGCAACACACGTGAAACCCTTCTTTTTCCTGTGCTGCAAACGTCTGTAACCAAGTTAACTGGCGCCCTCTATTGACACCTTCAAATCACCAATCATGTTGTGATAAATTAACTCAAGAAAACAGATTAAATAAATCATACATGATTCCAAACCTAGATGACCGCTCATAAATCAAGAATGTATAATACATTGACAAATCACTCTTTAGAAGGTGTCGGATGCAAGTGTGTCACCTATAACAAATCACTCACTTTCAAGTAGGACCACCAGCTTTTGAATTGGTCTCTCAATGATTGTTGGCTTGGAGTGCTGCTCTTGCTTACTCTTTGGTTCACCTGTTTGAATCTTAACTCGTCTAACCAAGCCATCACTCCCCTGCATGACTTCAACAACTCTACCTAATTGCCAACGGTTTCTCGGCAACATGTCTTCTTTAATGATGACAATGTCATTGACTCTGAGATTCTGCTATGGTATGTGCCACTTCTGCCGTGTGGAAATGTTCAAGAGATACTCTTTTTTCCAGCGGCTCCAGAACAGCTCAATTAAATACTGAACCCTGCGCCACCTTTTTGAAGCATACAGGTCTTCCCTTTGAAATTTCCCAGGAGGAGGGAGAGCAGTCTTAGACTTCATCAAAATGAGGTCCCTTACGAAAAAGATGTTTATTCAAGTGTACTATTAGTATACTTCTTTTAAACTAAAAATAAGAAAGTATGCTTTTAGTTTACTTTTTATGTACTTCTCAGAAATGGGCTTTATGTACTTCTCAGAAATATACTTAAAATGACATTTAAGTATACTTGACTTATACTTACAAAAATAATAAAATACTTAATAAAATAAACTTGAAGTATACTACTTTTTGGCAAGGGGTGGTTTGGGGTTAAAGGTTGCAGAGACTTGGGATTATTTATTTCATCGATTGTCAATGGACGACTGTTGATGATAGACATTGCTTCATAAAACAATGTTCTCAAGGAGGAATCATCAAGTCTACCTGGACACTTAGAAAGTGTGACATTCAGCACACTGCGAACAGACCTTATCTGGCGCTCCCAGACACCTCCGGTGTGACTCGCTGAGGGAGCATTAAAGACGAATTTGCATTGGTTTTCATTCAGAAACAACTCAAGTAACAACTCGATTGAATCAGCTAAGCAAGTTGCAAGTCGTTTCATCAGTGCCTTTGGTTACAAAGGTGTGGGTTATTCTGACCTCAGGGTCACCAACAAGTAGGTTATTTGAAAAGTGAGGTGTTGAATACACTTCTCGTTCCCATAGGAACTTGGGTCCTGACAGCCAGAATGTTGAGGATATATCTGAGGCATAAAGGCCCCTGGAGGCATGGTCGGCTGGATTCTCAGTAGTGCTGACATAAAACCACTGACTTACATCTGTGATTTCCCTGATTAATTGTACACGATTTGCAACAAATAGATGAAACCTTGTTGCTTCATTTTTTATATATGCCAGCACGACCTGCGAATCAGTCCAAAAGAACTCCTGATCGATCTTCATCTCCAGTTCAGTCTTTAACATAGCACTCATTCTGGCAGCAACTACAGCTGCAGACAATTCCAATCTTGCGATACTTAGAATTTTTGTGGGTGCAACTCTAGCCTTGGCCATTACGAGACTGCAGTGTACTTCATCCTTATCATTTTTGAACCTAAGGTAAGAACATGCACCATACCCTAGATTGCTTGCATCCGAGAAGTAGTGCAGTTCTGTCCAAATGATGGTACCAAAGGATGGTGGATGGTAACATCTGGGAATGCTGAAGCATTTCAGCTCCTGAAGACTACTTTTCCACTCCTCCCACCTTGGGATTAGGTCTTCAGGAAGGGTATAATCCCACCCAATGTTTCTACAGCACAGCTCCTGTAGAATAACTTTTCCTTTCAAAAGGAAGGGGGAAACAAACCCAAGAGGGTCATACAAGGAAGCAGTAACCGATAGGATTCCACGGCGTGTTGATGGGTGATCCTTTGGTTTGATGTCAAATCTAAAGGTGTCGTCTTTCACTGCCCACTGAATGCCAAGAATGCATCCTGTTACTTCAGGATTAAGATTGAGCGGTTTGGTGGGTATTGCTCATTCTGAAGGATCTACACAGTGTAAGACTTCCTCTTCATTTGAACTGAACTTATGAAGGTGTAAACCTCCATGCTTGCACAATGCTTGGGCTTCAATAATTAGCTCTTTAGCTTTCTGAATCGATGGGACTGAGATCAATCCATCATCCACGTAGAAGTTCTTCTTGATGAATGATGAAGCTGATGGATACTCAAACTTGCATTGTTCTGCTAAGTATTTGATGCCAAAGTTGGCGCATCCAGGAGAGGAAGCAGCGCCGAAGAGATATACAGCCATTCTGTATTACCGTGGTTCTCCCTGCAAATCTCCGTTCTCCCGCCATAAGAATATTAAATAATTTCTTTCCTTAGGGGGAACAAAGAATTGATGGAACATCTTTTCGATGTCGCATATGACGGCAACAGCTTCTTTCCTGAAGTGGCAAAGGACTCCAACCAAAGAGTTTATCAAGTCTGGTCCAGTAAGCAGTGTATCATTAGGGGAAATACCACGGAATTTTGTGGAGCAATCAAACACCATCCTCAACTTGCTTGGCTTTTGAGGGTGGTAAACCACATGATGTGGTTAGTACCATGCTATTTCTTCCTTAGACAGCGTAGGGGCATCTCCCTTGTTAAACATCTCCTCCATGAAGGCCTTGTAACTCTCATAATACTGCTGGTTGCTCTTCAGCTTTTTCTTTAAGTGCTGTAGTCGTGCAATGGCAAGCTTCTTGTTATTAGGCAGTAAAGGAGAGCTGATATTCTTGAAGGGAAGGGGCAGTGGATAATGTCCATCATCTTTATGCTGAATCACTAAGAAGGCGTATGAAACGGATATCATCCTGAGACACATGTTTGTCCTCTGGATTCTTCTCATTGAAGTTTGACTCTAATACTTTTCTTAAGACATCGTTTGCAGATGGGACTAACATTTCCTTCACTGATGTAAGGGAAACAGGTCAATTTAGCTCAAAGGGAATCATTTAAGATTTTAAAGGGAATTTGAACAGAATCACTGTTTCACGGCTGATCACTGAAACGGCGAGCGATTCACTGAACGAGCTGTTTAACATCAAATCTGCGCTGGATATTAATATCCAAAGTATAGTGAAAACACTATTAATTAGCACAGTAACAAGATCGGCAGTTTAAGACATTAACTTGTGAGCACAAAACACAAGATACTTCTCTTTTCAATATAAATAAGGCTTTATTAGATAAATCTAAGACATATAAACTAATCTAACACATAAGCACACACACTCACACATACGCACAAGTTGCAGGAGGATAGAACGTTAGGAAAGAATGAGTTTAAGAGAATGAAAATGTGAAATCCCAAGTTTACAGCAATACGTGAAATTGCATAGACATTAACAACCATCGATCACTTAATTAACCCTCGCATTGAGTTCATCAATTAGGTTAAAATTATATTAGATAACACCAGTACAGATCAGAGTCTGGAGGTACGTTACTTGTGATGCCTGTGTAACGGGGTTCCCTTTGTTGTCGCTGAAAAGGGGGTTTCCCGAGGTTGCTGATTGGCTGGAAGTTCAGTAGTCGTTGAAGTGACGTCTTGGGAAGCCCGTGGTTGGGCGTAGGCTGAAGATGCGGAGTTGTGGGCTGGTTGAAGTTGAACGGGCACTCGAGGTCAGACTCGGAGACACGGCGTTACAAAACTTAACTCAGAACACGAAACTCTCAAACCGAAAAGAAAAGAAGTAAAGTTTGACGAGACTAGGTGGTGTTTCTTCTCATCGTGGCTAAGTAGCAGCAGGCGTGCAGGCCGAAGCACGCTGGAACGGCGCTCGAAGAACGCTAAAAGTGATGACAAAGCATGACTAAAAGCTAAAGCTAAAAGCCGGCATGACTGATAGCAAAAGCTAAACGAAAGCTAAACGCTAAAAGCAAAGATTTGATGGTGTCCTGAGTATTTAAAACTGGCCTTTTGGCCACACCTCAAATGTTGTCTTGACCAATTAGATATTGTCTTTTCTCAGGGTGTTCCGATGTTTGTCCCACCCATTCATAAATCATATGTTATCTTATCAAGCTCGTGGTCCGAATTTTCCCGCTCTTGCAGGGTATAATTTGGACATGATTCCTATAAGAATATGATACATTTGACAAATAACTGATGGTCAGAAACGTTTCAAGCAAGAATATTTGAACACACACATACTAAACATGAATATGATCCCTTAAGCTATTCAAGAGTTATTTAAATAGACATACACAATAAGTGATTAGAAACATTAAAATCAAATGTGTCGGTTACATAAATGATATGGAGTTAAGCAATGGACTGATATCCATTTAGAAGTCTTTTTTGAGTTCATTTTGGTGCATATATGCATTGGAAGGCATTCTCTGTGCCATTCTGGGGAGTAAGGATATGTCCTGTGGAGACCAGAGGGGTTAACAGGTCTCCTTAGGAATTTCAGTCTGGTTTTGCTAGGTGGTGGGGAAGTCAATCCAACGATCTTGTTTACTCTCATGGCTTTACATGTGAGGGTCAGACTGTCCATCTCTTCGATTACTTGCCCCAAAATAGACAATCTCTTCTTCGAATTGAAATTGTCAATAATTGTTCTAATGGTGTTAATGTTGAAAGCTGTTCTGTGAAAGAGTTGGTTATCAGACTGTGGTGCTAGGAGTTGATTTTACAACATCCTGCCTTTCTGTGGAATTCGGCTCATGTTTCAACCAGGCTCCCGATCGAATCTTTAATTTGTCTGGTTCACGCTACACTGAGATTCGATGAACAAAGCTTTGGTTCCCTTGCCTGTCTAGATTCGGATTACAAAGGCCTATGATGCTCCATCCAAGCGTTGTTTTCTGTGCAAACGGCTCATTTTCACCACCAGTTATTACCTTTAAAGGAGCCAATGCCGAAGGACAATCATATCCAATCAACAAACCTATGTCACAGCTCTGAAGAGGTGACAACTCAGTAGCTATGTGCTTAAGGTGAGGCCATTGCAACGCTGTCTTTCTAGTTGGAATGTAAGCCTTGTCTACAGGAATAAAATCGCAAGTATAGGCTTGCGGAACCTGAATGTGTTTCTCACTAGGGAGTTCTCTGACCCTTAGGCCTCTGACTTTACAACTTGTAGTAAGAGTATCAGTAGCTGTCATAGTGCTAAGTCTCAACTTCACTGCTTCACTGCTTACATGTAGCTCATCAAGAAAATCCTTTAAAATGAAAGTTGAATCGCTCTGTGTGTCAAGTAGAGCATATGTGAGAATTTCATTTTGTGGCTCCTCTGCAGGTGAAATGAAGACAGGAACAATGCTAGACATAGCAGAAGCATGTTGCGTTAGGTCATGAGATGTGACCCTTAGGGTTTCCTGACTGGTGTCTTCTACAATAGGAGCAGAATCAGATTTCAGTGTACTCACATTGTCTTTGTCTCACTCTTCATGTAAGCAAGTTGGGTGGCACAGGCCACATGTACCACAAGTATGTCGTCTTTTGCAGTCTTTGGTGACATGCCCCTTCCTTAAACATCCAAAGCAGAGGTGGTTCTCACGAATGAAAGATCTTTTATCACCTGTTGATTTTGCTGCATAGACAGGACATTTGGCAATATTGTGCGTTTCATCCTTACAAGCAGAGCATGGTGGGGTTGGTTTGAATTCTGGTCTCTTTAGTGTTGGACCCTGCACTTGAGCTCTTGTGTTGAGAGACTTGGCTCTCTTGGGGAATCTCTCATCTGAAGCATTAGAACTCATCAAAAGTGAAGAGGTGACAGGATTGCAAGCTATCTTAGATTCCTTCTTTAAAAACTCAGTGAACCGTTTAAAGCTCGGATAATCACCAGATTCATCCAATTCTTCCACCATGATTTTGTTCCATTTACGCACAATCCATTCAGATAATTTCTTGAGTAGTTTGTAATTTTCCTCACAATCATTTAGGATATCCAAACCTTTTACGTGAGGAACTGCTTCCACACAGCCTTGTAGAAAACCTGTGAATTCTCGCAGTGAAAGAGGATCATTGGTGCCAATCTTAGGCCATTTCATAAGCCTTTCTCGAAAGGCTTTTTGAACAATGAAGGAATTTCCATATCTCTCTTCAAGAACCTTCCAGGCACCCTGGTATGCATCTTCTGAGTTTCTATAAAAGAATCCTTCCACAGCCTTTCGGGCTTCTCCAGCAAGATAGAACATCTCACTCGCAGAAATTGACTTGTGATCGATAAGTACGGTAAAGGATATTTTCAAGTCTATAAACTTTATTGGATCACCAGTGAAAGTTGTTGGTTCTGGGATGGGTAATCGACTTATACTCAGGGAGTTAATTAATGCTTGAGTTAAGCTTGCTGTCTCTTGAGTCATCTGTGCCTGTTGAGGTGCTTGATGAGGATGGAAAGACTCAGCCTCGGGATTTAGCTGGGGTTTGCGATCAGCCTCTATCCAGTTAGGTCTAGTTATTGACTCTTTTCTCCTCATAGTCTTCAAAATTTCCCTCAAAATCATTGTATACTTTTACGCGAGCTGCAGCCTCGTTCTCTCTCCTCCTCAAGCCTTAGGGACACTTCTGTTTCTCTTTGTTTAATTTCTGCTAGCATTTTTGCTTCATTTAACTTCCAGTCATTTTCTATCTTTTATAGTCCTACTTGCTGGTCAGAGATTTCTTGCATGGCCTTTGCTTGCTCTATTTTGGCTGCAAGTTCTGCTTCAGTATCAGCTCGCTTACTGGAAGTTTTGGAGGAAACTTTTGATTGGCTTTCTAAACTTGGTGATGACTCTGAGATTACGGTTAGTGTTTGTGCAACCAAAGATAGATTCATACTCATCTTTGTTTAATATTTGTTTCACTTAACAAGTTCTTTATGAATCTCATCAGAGGTTTCTATTCTGTAACTCACCAGATCACAAATTTCTGCAGTCAATGTGGCACAAGCATCAACTCTTTTAACAATTTCTGGTTTGCAGTATGATTGCGCAGCAAGGAAGCATAACACTGGTTAACTACATCTTGACTGCCTTGAATAGTTCTTTGGATTTGATAGAGATCTTCATGGGAGCATAAAGTTTTTATTTTGGATCTACTTTCCTTAGCTGACTGCTTCCAGGAGTCATAAGCTTTGTTAAAGGCTTTCTGATGCTTCTTTGCTTCCTGATAATGCATCTCCAGCCCCTTCTCTGTTAGACTTCCCTTTCGTGAACTCGATCTAATTTGTTGCCTTCATAGGGGAATACTTGAGTCCTCTGCTGGTAATGACATTTGACTTGCTTGCTAAGTGGTTTTCTTAGTTGTGTCTTCCATTGTTGTCTGTCTTTAACTATAAGGAGCAGTAACCTACTCGCATCAGACCTCTGTAATTTAGTCACTCAGTTGTGTAGCAAACATGTATATGGCAAATGTCATGCAAGAGCTCTACTGATTTTCAGCATTCAGACAATTGTAGAAATTATTTTGCATAACAACATATGTCAACATATAGACATTACATTGCATAAATGAAGTAAACGCAACCTAAACCAACATCTGAATTTAGTATATGCCTTGAGAATCACATGCACAAAGTAAAAATTCCTATTAGTAACCTTTAGTGATCAATCTTACAAACCTCTTTACTTTAAATCTTGAAACTCTCAATTTTACACTTTAAAATGTTTTTAAATGTCTGAAGTCTTCTTTTTATAATAAAAGGTTCAACTTGCAAGATCACATTTATGAATGAGAGGTGTATTTGTGATTCGTTTCATTTATCTTACTTTTAACTGAAGATAAATTCTGCATCTGTGCTTTGAATTGCTGTTCACTTCTAAACTTTGGATGTGCAGAGCTCTTGAGTTGGCCGTTCCACATGGCAATCAGTCTCTTTGCACAACCCGATGAAGTGTCGGACTCATGAGATGAAACAGCAACTCGATGCGATGAAAGCCTCAGATGGAGCGTCACCCTCACGCGATGAAACAGCAGCACGATGCAATGAAGGCCTCATATGTAATGGAGACCCTTACCAAAAAGTAGTATACTTCAAGTTTATTTTATTAAGTATACTTAAGTAAAGTTCAAGTATATTTAGCCTTTTTGTAAGTATAAGTCAAGTATACTTAAATGTAATTTTAAGTATATTTCTGAGAAGTACATAAAGCCCATTTCTGAGGAGTACATAAAAAGTAAACTAAAAGCATACTTTCCTATTTTTAGTTTAAAAGAAGTATACTAATAGCACACTTGAATAAACTTTTTCGTAAGGAGAGTTTTACTGTAGCGGCCCCCTTGGCTTGCAAAACATGAGGCAGAGAGCTTTGACGGGTGTTTGCAGTTTTATTTAGCTTTGATGCAATCAACTTCCAGAATGCTGTGATTAATTTAGCCTTTTCCGTGCTTCACAGCATCTCAATGCATCCTACTGCACCTTGTATCACCGTAAAACTACACAAATGAAACATAACAGAAGATAAAGTTGAGGAATACGTATACACAATGTGAAATTCACAGTATTACATGACATAATTTACACAAGCAAAGTTCTGCCAACACCATTATCACAAAGAAAATAAGAAATAAACAAACTAACATGAAATACATGGTAAACAACATACCTCATCCCGCTATTGCCAAAGAGGGACACTAAAACACATTCATATATTTCAAATAAACTCAAAACTTTTGCCCTTGTGTGAGCTCGTGCAACACGCGCGAAACCCTTCTTTTTCCTGTGCTGCAAACGTCTGTAACCAAGTTAACTGGCGCCCTCTATTGACGCCTTCAAATAAAACTAATTAAAGGGCAAGCGGTCATTACACAGAAAGACAGACAGACAGACAGACAGATAGATAGATAGATAGATAGATAGATAGATAGATAGATAGATAGACAGATAGATAGATAGATAGATAGATAGATAGATAGATAGATTTTATACTGATATACTGATATTTATTACATTCTGAAAGTCTACATTTTTGGCTGTGGTAACTGACAACAGATTACATTTCTTTTGTTGGAGCTGAACTTGGGCTTTTTGAAAGACTATTACTTCTAATTTTTTTCCATGTTCATAGTACAATAATTTGCTAGCATCCATGGAGACCCTGTACAGCACAGCCACAGTCTGCAAGGATGAAGCTAAGTGTCTACCTCTAGATCCAGGTGAGTTCATTTCTATTCATTTTTCTATACCATTTCAGAGTTTGGGTTCAGCTTTTATTATTGTTATTATTATTATTATTATTAAACAAGGATGCATTAAACTGATCAAAAGTGATAGTAAAGACATTTATAATGTTACAAAATATAATATTTCAAATAAATGCTGTTCTTTTGAACTTTCTATTAATCATAAATTTATCAAAAGTGTATATATATATATATATATATATATATATATATATAAAATTTCTGTAATAATATTTCACAGTGCTGTTTTTACAGTATTTTTTAACAAATAAATGCAGGCTTTGTGAACATGTGACTTTTAAAAACATTGAAAAAACTCACAGACTCCAAACATTTTTTAACACTTTTATATAAGATTTTAAAGAAATTGTTTTATTAGACGTTTTCAAAGTTATGCTTATGCTGCGCAAAAACTCACTGTGCTTTTTTTCTGTCTTTGTTATTTATGCTAACTGTAAACTATTCGCAGTAGAACAGTGAACAATGAAAGTGCTTTCAAAGTCTGTTTTTCATATCACAGCCTGCCAAACTGATTACTATAACCCCCTTATGCTGTTTTTGATGTGTTTGTGTTTTGTTTTCCAGATTTGAATAAGATCATGGCCGAGTCCAGGGATTATGACGAGCTGCTGTTCGCCTGGCAGGGTTGGCGTAATGCCTCGGGCAGAGAGCTCCGCAACAGCTACAAGAGATATGTGGAGCTTGCCAACTTAGCTGCAAAGAGCAATGGTAAGTGCCTGAAAATAAAACACTTTTTGTATGAGGATCTCTTGCAACACAAAACAGCCGGAGAAAGATAATATCTTTTAGTGAATTTAGTTTTCAGGCTACATTTTACAAACTTTTTCCAAGTGGCAATAAACAATGACTCATATTAAGAATAGTTCATGAGAGCTTTGAATGAAGCTCTAATGTTGTTTGGTTGTCCAATAGGTCACACGGATAATGGGGCATTCTGGCGTTCCTTGTATGAGACCCCCACCCTTGAAGAGGATCTAGAGGCCTTGTGGAAAGATCTAGAGCCGCTATACCTCAACATTCATGCCTATGTCCGCAGGGCACTGTACAAGAAATATGGACCAGAACACATCAACCTTAAAGGACCAATTCCAGCTCATCTTCTCGGTGAGAGATGAAATATACATACTGTAATAAAATGATTTTACTTTTTATTGTAAGATGCTTTGATTAGTAAATGTCTTACCAAAAACAAGTAATACATGTGACATGCTATCTAGACTAACAGAATTCCTCATTTAAAAACTGGCTTCGTTTTACTTCATGGGAATTTAAATTTGAATAGGAATCAGGAAAAATTGCAATTTTTAAAATAAATATCAACATAGAAAATCAATCAACAGAGGAATTTTGTTAGCTTCAGGTTTTATCCCAAACTTGTGTCTTGTGACAATACCATCTCACAGGAAAACGTACTGTAACTATTTTACAAGATGGCATTTTCATGTTATTTAATTGGAAATTTATGATTTTGAGACAAATAAGCATGAATGTGCACCCCTAAACATAACTATCACTGGGCTGGAAGCAGATCATATGAAAATGTGTCAACAGGTGACCAATTTGCCAAAATGTACTGTAAAATAACGATGAATTACCATAAGATTGTGTTGGACAAAACCTAAATGATTACACTTTTGACTAATTATGCCTATTTTTTCTGAATCTATATTCCTTACAATTAACGTCTAACTTATTAAAATTGAAGAAATTATATATTTTTGCATTCTGGGTGTAGTGTTGTTCCACCATTATCCACTACTGTATAAAAGTAGAGTAGAGTAGAGTAGAGTAGAACGCAGGGCTCCAGGCTAACATTTGACAGCAGTGGCAATGGTGCCACTAAGTTCTACTTTTTTTAATTATGTAAAAACATTTTAATTACTAAATTACTACATGTAAAGCACTGAGATGCAGATCAAATTAACTTTTAACAACAGTATTGCGCAAAAACCTAATTTT
Organism: Cyprinus carpio; assembly: GCF_018340385.1. Classification (NCBI taxonomy): domain Eukaryota; kingdom Metazoa; phylum Chordata; class Actinopteri; order Cypriniformes; family Cyprinidae; genus Cyprinus; species Cyprinus carpio. Next base: position 4,042,157 of record NC_056583.1, read on the forward strand.
TATATGGGAAATTTTAAATATTCTACTCTGTAGTATCACACTGAACTGACCGACAGCTTCAGTGATTATAAAAGAAACAATCTTGCTTTCTGTGCAATTCAGTAATAATTTGAAGAACTTTTTGATTTTCATGAGACTTTGTGAACTTCATACTTCAGTACAAAAAGTGTCAGACTTTGACAAGAAATTATTTCTTGATGATTTGATATTAATTGAATCCACGCAATGGGTTGTGGTCAGTCTTAGATCACTGGAAAACCATCCGGGGACGTTTTGAATACTCCTTACTCAAATCATGCTATTATTTGGGACACACAAATTCTAATTTTAAATACTACTTAGGATGGATAGTATGTGAATTGAGACACAGCAACTGGATTTATGGAGAAAGCTTATGGAGAAGTTTTTTTCCATAATATGGTGGTTGTGTGCACACACCGTGGACACATAATTATGTTCAAAAACAATGTCAAAGTGAATTATGCATAATATGTCCCCTGTAAACGGCCAGCAGCCTAATAAACCTGCTACTGTCTGTGTCATTAAAGTCCATCAAACAATAAAGAAAAGGAGAAAATCACTCACTGCTTTTGACTGAATAGCTTTAATAATAATAATAATATAATATATATATATATATATATATATATATATATATATATATATATATATATATATATATATATATAGAATTCATACAATGAAGACTAGTGTGCACCATTTAATTTCTACATTTGACTATTCAGCAGTACTATAAACCTGTATCTACACTTTTGATTTTGTTTTTTGTTTTCATTTTATTTTATCTTGCAATTTTTTTGTCTTGTCTTCTCTAGAGACATGATATAACAGTTTTATTCATCAAGCAGTGGATACCATTTTATTTATTTATTTTTTAATTTCTTGTGCACTGAAATACAATTTCTCATATATATTTTCTTTTTCTTTTTATCAGCATGTCCCCTTAGGGGCTCCATATTCATATGACAGCATCTTACTGTGATCTTAGTGTAAAACTCTACATTGTGCTATAGCCTTATCCATTTCAATTTAGAAGGCTTTATGTGTCTTCACACATGCTAATAGTGGGGTATTAATGTATATGTGTGAAAACTCATAGGTGAGGGAATCAATTAAAGTTTCAAACTGGTGCTCTGATCTGCTTCTTTTGTCAGTCTTTCTTTTTCTTTTACTGCCCTGTTTCTCAGTCTGACCTGCTGCGTTTAGGTCCAAACTGAATGCATCTCCATGTGATGCTGGAGGATAAAAGTCAGGGTCTAATTTGATCCTTTTCAGTTCGCTGCACACTGTTCTGCCATTATTCTCCCTTTTCCTTTTAACACCCTGATCCAGCTTAACAGTGTGAGATGGTCCAGGCTGTTCATCATCTATGATGTTCCCTTTCATTGGTGATCGTCCAGGTCTGACCTCAAAATTGTTGAGGTGAGACAGTCCAGGCTGTTCTTCATCTTTGCTGGACCCTTTCATAGGTGTCTCCCCACATGCTGCTGGTGGGGTACTAATATACATGCAAGAAAATGCAGAGGTGAGGGAATCAATCCAAGAATCAAACTGGAGGTCTGATCTTCTCCTTTTCCACTCTACGCTGTCTGATCTGCCAGATTTATAAATTTTTCGTTTAACACTCCATCTCATCTCAGCCTGACTGCCTGAGCTTAGGTCAGAACTGGATGAGTCTCCAAGTAGTGCTAGGGAAGAAAAGCCTGGGCTGAGGGAATCCATTGAATAATCAGAAGCAGAGTGGTGGTCTGATCTGCTCATTTTTCGTTCTCTGCTCTCTGATCTGCCAGAATTGCCCCTTTTTCTTTTAACACCCCGTCTCATCTCAATCTGACGACCTATGCTTAGGTCAGAACTGGAAATGTCCCCAAGTGATGCTGTAGAAGAAAAGCCTGAGCTGGTTCTGTTAGACATCTTAACTAATCTGGTGCTGTTAATCTACTGATTAACCGCAAACTGGTAGTTTATCAGAGGAAGTCTGATATTCTGACTCTACTGCAGTTATGAGCCTCAGATTCACCTGGTTTAAAGCTTCTGGAATGTTGGCTGTGATGTCATAGGTGTGCATCATTTGAATAATCCTTGTTTAAAAAACAACATCTGAACAGCTGTGCCTGTTCTAAAATGATCTTCTTTGAAGGTGTGTATTTGTGTGTGTGTGTTAGAGCTGTGTAATATGGACAAAATAATCACATTTCCATTCTTTTAATGGATATCGTGTTTTTATTTGAGATTTTGGTCATTGTTTTCTTTTGTTCACACATTACCTTCAAATTTGTATTTCAGTGTGTAAGACCATTTTCAGAATAAAATATGACAGAATGAACTACCTGATAAATAAAATGATCATAACTCTAGAACAGAGAAATACATTAATATTACAAGACAAAATAAACTTAATTCTGATCATAAAAAATAAATATATCTTACTGTAAGTGTCGGTACAGGAATTTAGTGTTTCTGAATAATCAAATGTAAATGTAAAATGGTGCATAGTCTTCATTGTATATATTAAATATACACTCGTTTTTATTGCAGCTGCTGAAGTTATTCAGTCAAAAGCAGTGAGCAATTTTAGTCTTTTGTTTTGTTGTTTTATTTGCTTTTTTGATGAAGATTGGGGAAGGTTTATTAAGTTAATTTCAAGACCTAATCCAATATCCTTACACATCTGATTTTCTCCCAATTGTTTACATTCATTAAAGACATAAACAAATATGTTTTACTTGAAATACTCTCTATGATGGGCATGCTTGACAATTTTGTGTGTATTTGACCATTTTAGTGAAAGAAGCTTGCAAAAGAGAGCTCAATTCAGCACTCTGAAGTGACAGACGGCTTTATGTGCAAATACAGTAATTAGTTTTTTCATTTTTCAATTTTTTAAACCTGAACAACATGAACAACAAGATGAAATCTACATAATTTCTGTCCAGATGTTTTTTTCTTCTTCAGGGTTTACATTGATATTCTGTACTTGTTTGCGGCAACTCCAAAGCAAACGACAGGATTTAATGTGCTTTCAAAACCATCAAGCATGTGGGAAACTGTGTGTAATTGTGTTTGTGCGTACGCAATGGTTCCACATGAATGGAGATTAAATGGCTTGGAATTCCAAGCCCAGTGGTTTCCTCCAGTTCCACCGGTCAGAGATAATGCTCCATCTCTCACATCCTGCCTTTCTTTTCTTTGTTCGGTTTTTCTCAGGAAATATGTGGGCCCAAACGTGGTCTGCTATCATGGACCTTGTCATTCCGTACCCTGATGCCACACAAGTAGATGCCACGCCAGCCATGATTGCCAAAGTAAGATTACAACTATAAACACATTCTTCAATCTATATCTATTCCCACAATCTGAACTCTTCTGAAAGCAGTGGCTGTTTATATTAAGTGTCAAAGAACATGCTGTTTACACTGAGTGAAAATAGTGGTACATAATCTTTGAACCAAGTGTTGTATCTTGTAGCATCTTGTTTACATGGAGTGCAAATAGGTATGATAGATACGTTTTATGCCACCATGCACATACAAACTGTTTGGAAATGTAAACTGCTATTTCCTAAAATAAAAGCAAAATACATAAATAACTAACTATGTCTTTTTCTAGTAATGTGCAATGGCATATGAAGGACACACATGCCACTCATTGATCAATATCTAACATACTGTACCTGTAAATGTCTGTAACCATGTTCTCTGATTGTGAGGTGCTCTTTGGTTCTTCAGGGTTGGGACCCCAAACGGATGTTCGAGGAATCGGACCGGTTCTTCACTTCTCTGGGTCTTCTGCCCATGCCTCCAGAGTTCTGGAACAAGTCCATGCTGGAAAAACCAACAGATGGACGTGAAGTAGTCTGTCATGCATCTGCTTGGGACTTCTACAACCGCAAAGACTTCAGGTACGTTAATCATATAACAGTAAGATGATCCACACTACAGCAGGTGAGGTTTGAGGTTTTAAAAGTATACTGTATATTTTTAAAAACTGTACTTGCAGAAATACTGTTCATTTGATGAAGGGAGGATGTTAGAGCTGTAAAGACATCTGGAACAAAAACTGTCTAGCCTTTTCCTTCCCACGTGCTGTCTTGTAAATTTCACTGTTAACTTTTCCCATCCTCGTACCATCTCTAGGATCAAGCAGTGCACAGTGGTGACCCTGGACGACCTCATCACTGTGCACCATGAGATGGGCCACGTTCAGTACTTCCTGCAGTATAAGGATCAACCCATCGCTTTCCGCGACGGCGCCAACCCTGGATTCCACGAGGCCATTGGTGACGTTATGGCCCTATCAGTTTCCACACCTAAACATCTTCAGAGCATTGGCCTGCTGGACAAGGTGGAGGACAATAAAGGTACGGCTCATACATCTATAAAGAAGCACATGAAATGCTAGTTCAAACCCTAAGTGTCTTACTGGTCTGTAGAAAGCACCATCAACTTCCTGATGAGCATTGCCTTGGATAAGATTGCCTTCCTGCCTTTTGGCTACCTGATGGACCAGTGGAGGTGGAAGGTATTTGATGGAAGGGTCTCAAGCTCAGAGTACAACAAAGAGTGGTGGAACATGAGGTGATTTTTCTTCTATTAATCCACACTGTTAAAGGGATAGTAGCTAGAGCTAGAGGAAAACGAGGACTAACAAAACGTGGATAAATAAACCAAAAGTAGGGTAAATAAACCAAAAGTAGGACTGTACACTTAATCAAATCGCAATATGGGCTACTGTCTGTGATTAATATGAGATCAGCATGTTCGTGGAAGTGACGGCGTGTCTTTGTGAATTACATACTGAATCACATGTGACACTTGTGGTGTTTTCAGCCTCTGTCGTCTTACTATACGAGGACATGAACACATGAACTTCATCTCAAGAGCCTCTCTGAGGCTACATTTACATGACAATGATGTAGTCAAAAACTTTTGACTTTTATTTGTGTTAAATAACACATAATTCTGTCTTTATCTTTTCGATGCCGTCCGACCATTCTCAGTCCTTGCATGAGCTCATGGAAAGAAGTAAATGAACATGAAGCCTTTTAGTCTGCTCACAAACTTCTTTCCCGTTTATTATTACATTCACACATTATATAGTTGCATTGCAAAGGGTGGTGTAGTGGTTTATCCAATAAGCATTGTACACTACACCATATAGGAATGTCTAGCAAACAAGGGGTTTTCCCTCCTGCTGCCTCTAGAGCCCGTACATCTGTATGTTATATAGAATGGAAGTATGGTCAGGAATTTCTGGACATATTAGGCATACTCTTGGCCAAGGATACTCTGAGCAGAAGGACAGACCAAACTCAATAACCTTCGGACCTATAGCCCCCGTCCTGGTCTGAACATCTGAACTCATGAGGAAATATGCATGTGTGCGCATACATTGAGGTATAGAAAGAGAACACAGAAGGGAGGAGGGAGCAAGACAGAAGAAAAGGAGTAAGAAGGGAGGAGGGATTGCAGAGAGGCACAAAACATCTGGCAGAGAGCATAAAATAATCTAACAATTTGGTAAAGTACTTTTTGGTAAAGTTTTTCCCTTGCATTTTTAAAAAGTTTCTGGTATATACGACAACATTTTCAAAACAATTTGAGTTTACACATATCCGTGAAAATGGCCAAAAACGCTTTATTACACATGCCAGGCCAGTAGTTAGCACTGTCACCTTGTTAGTAAACAGTACCTGTAGGAAAGTGATGATTATATTTTGTGTATGATTCGTCTCCGCTGTTGGTTGTAATATTAGTGAAGTGATGCCGCATTCCAGGCAACCCGTAACTCATGTTTTTCCAACCTTCTACCAGTGAAAGTGCACCGGAACGGCAGTCAAACCCGTGACTTCCCACCCGTGAACTCGTACTAGATCGATGTACTCCCAGTTCCTCGTTCTGATGTCACATAGCCCGCGAAACAACAATGGCAGCCCCTACGGATAATATTGAACGGATGCGGTCTTTATGCAAGTGGTACATGGTGAGAAATAGACTTTAGGACAATATAACGTTGCAATAAAATTAATAATCTAGCTACAATTCCTTGCACTCAGGCAGTTTGGCGTGACTTGCCTGGAACTCTACAAAGTCGTGAGTTGTGGTTTGAAGTTGTGACTTACGGGCTCAAAAACCTGCCTGGAACACGTCAACAATCCACACTTTGCTGAAGAAGCTTTAACTAACTCTTGAGCAGCAACAACAGTACCACGTACTCCACCATTGTTGTGTATGTTTGTTCACGCTTGCCTTTAAAATTGACATGTACAGTGCATGTCTACATACCTAACATGTACTACGCATGCGCATAATGTCACCGTTTTCAAAGATTCACGTTTTGGGTGTTTACACGGAAATGATAATGATAACGGTGGCGTTTTCAAAAACTTGCACTTTGAAACCCATTTTCAAAAATATGCGTTTTCAGTCCCCAAAAAGCCGTTGTCGTGTAAATGAACAGGCAAAACACATAAAAAATTTCTCATTTTTGGATTAAAATGTCAGTCACTTCACCCGCATTTCACCATAAAACAATTGTCAGAGTAACTTAGTGGGTGCTTTTGAAGAACTGCTTTGTGAAGCTTCGAAACCTTTGCGAATAATTTATTTTGAACCAATGGTTCGGAGCGCGTATCAAACTGCCATAGTCACGTGATTTCAGTAAACGAGGCTTCGTTACGTCACAACTGTTTAGAAATGTTTCTAAATTTCAGTGATTGGTATTCTTTATATTTAAGATTTTTAAAATTGGAATTAATGTATTATAATTTCAATAAGACATTTGCAGTGGGTTTGTAAAAGCTGTTTTTATGCATGTTTGGGCTGAGTTTTTGTTGTAGTTACACAAGCTGTTTCTCACTTCCAAGAACACATCTTTGTGAGAATTAAGATGCACTATGATCTTGTTGCTCAACTGACCATCCGAGCACAGTAGTGGCCAATAAATACAACATATAATATTGGTTCAACGGCTCTGATGCACTCAACTGTCACAGTTTTAATTGCATGGAAGGGGGAGGGGCTATCAGACTCCGATTATGAATGTCAAAATAACCTTATATAATTCATGCACTACATGGTTGAGTTCATAGTGCATAAATACATAGTGTATAAAAATGTATAGTGTGTCATTTGGGATGTAGCTAATCTCTGGTTTGTGTCAAAGGTCGCAAACATGTAAAAAAAAAAAAGTTCAGATTAACTTGAAGAAATTATAACAAATATATTAGTATTGTACAGTAAAATGTAGAATAATAATAAGATTAATAATACAGTTTATTTAAAAAATTTATATTACATAAATTTGTATTATTGTATTAAATAAATGCTTCAATACATCATATTGTCATTTAATTGATGCTTTGATCCATATCAAGGTATTGTTACACCGCTAGTTATTGTTGTTTGCTAATCAGTTATATAAACATTAAATCTGTGCAATATGTAAAGTTTGTACCAGAGCTAAATTTGTGTATTTTACTGTAACAGAATGAAGTACCAGGGATTGTGTCCACCAGTACCGCGCACTGAGGAAGACTTCGACCCTGGTGCAAAGTTCCACATCCCAGCTAATGTGCCCTACGTCAGGTAGACAACAAAAAATATATCACTAATGTGGAAATACTGTATCTTGCATCTATCATGTTACACAACTTGTGCAATCAAATAAGCCCTTGGATTGACCGTTTATTTGGTCTGGCTCCAATAGGTACTTTGTGAGTTTTGTAATCCAGTTCCAGTTCCACAAAGCCCTGTGTGAAGCCGCCCGTCAGCCAGCTCCACTCCACAACTGTGACATCTACCAATCCAAAGAAGCAGGGAAACTCCTGGGGTCAGTAAATCAATGAGAACTCAGACTGGTTCCAGATTTTACAAGCACTAAGAGCAAGAGTAGTAAGATTTTATAGATTCTCATTGATTTTTGCCTGTGAGTAAAAGAGCTCTACTCCCTCCTCCTCAGTGATGTGATGAAGATGGGCTTCAGTAAACCCTGGCCCGAAGCCATGACTTTGATTACTGGCCAGCCCAAAATGTCAGTCCAGCCTCTGATGGAGTACTTCCAACCTCTCATCAAGTGGCTGGTGGAGGAGAACAAAAAGAACGGTGACGTACTGGGATGGCCAGAATATGATTGGACGCCTTACAAAAGTAAGCCTGGAGTTCATAAATTGACATTTAAATGTTGGTTTACCGCTCAGTTTTCTGTTTTATTGTAAAACAAAAGTGCTTCAGCTGGGAAACTGGGGTGGCTTTCAGTTAAAAATAATCGAAACAGAGTCAAATTTAAATATTAGTTAGCCAATACCAAGATACTTTCCAAGATACTGTAGTTCCAACTCAATTTTAGACCACTGGATTTGGGTGATTCTTTAAATAGAGAAACAGGTTTTAACAACAACAAAGGTTCCATTTTCAAGGATGGAATATATTTTTCATATTTTTATTGTGTGTGTGTGTGCTTTTAAATCTATTTTAATATTGCAATTTTTTGGAGTGCTGAAACATAAAATTTGCCAGAATTTCTCAATTTTGTATTTATATATAATACTTTTTTATAACCATTTTTTTTTTCAATTAATTTGGTTTTGTATATGAACAATTTATTTAGAACAGAATCTCTGTTCCCAATATTGCTGTCACACCAATAATCTTATAATATAATATAATGTAATATAATGTTAGATATACAGTATATAAAACATAAAATAAAATATTATTTTTATTAGGTTTAGATTGTTATGATGGAAATGACCAGTTAAAAGATTTTAAAATCATTTGAGGTTTGTATTTGAAAATGTACATCTAGAAACAATCATTTCATTTAGCAAGTTTATCCAACTTTTTTCTTCAAAAATACAAAATGTCATTACATAGCATTACATGCCACAACATAGCAGTTTCTTTAGCACTAATAAAATGCTCCCACACTTCTCACCTGCTTGTTTCATTCACTTCAGTGATGGAAGAGAAGCCGAAAGCAGTCAGTTTCCTGGGTTTGAGTGTGGACGAGGCAGGGGCTATGGCGGGACAGTGGATTCTCCTGCTTCTGAGCATCGTCTTCCTACTTGGCATCATCTATTTAGCCTACAGATACAGGAAGACTAAACGCTTACAGGACAAATCAATGACTCAGACGGAGCTCAAGTAAAATCCTTTAAATAGGAATACATTCCATTCTTACCATGCAGTCATTACTTTTAGACAGAATCCACCTCTTTTTGAATGTAACCTATATTTATTATTTGTAGTCAAATTTGTTTGACTATGCAATGAATGGTGACTTGTAATTTATTTGTAAAATTTTTTTTTTTTAAATGTTTGACTGCTGTTTTTCAATTATTTGTATAGTCTTAACTGTGAGCATTTCTGATTGTTTTTACTGGTTAACCTTTAATAGAATATAAAGAATATAATAGAATATAAAGAATTATACAGATGTCGTGGCTTTGCTTAATTTCTGAGTTCAGCAACATTTCATAAAAATGAGCCTTCAGTTAAAAAAACACGAAACATTTTAATATCAGTACAATATTAAAAAAAAAATAAACCTTACAGATCATCATGTTTTTTTTCTTTGTGGACATACAGTATATTTTTTCAACTATATACCCAGGTCTAAGGTATACAAACACTCATTTGCTCAGAATGTAATGAAGTCTAGTGGTTTAGTATCCAACTCTACCCTCTAATAACTAAGTCAACCAATGTGGGCTTCTATCTGAAAGTTCACACTAATCCACCACTTGATTAGATTAAATTACACTAAAATATGAAACTCATTCCACATCCACCATTTAAGAATCTCATACCATGTTCAAGTTCAACAATGAATATTTTCAGTATTCTCATCATTGGAAGTGGGCTGATATGAGCTAAACTGAGCAGCCCTTATGACTTGGCAGTATATGTACATCTTCAAAAGAAATTATTATTAACATTTGTTCAAGCATAAAATCAACATTCTTTACATGTATGATAAATCGCACCAAGACAGTAGTACTATAGTAGTATCAATACTATACTATTTGAGAAGAGAAAAATATATTCTTAAAGGTAAAACAAAAATAAAGACATTAAACTGAAAATCTGAAATAAAGAGTGACTCGCAAAAACAGACAACGAATCTCAGTCATATTACAATACAAAATCAAATGAAACAAAATGAATGGCTCAAACAAAAAAAGTTTGAGGCAGGACTATATATTTTTTTGTTGAGTTGTATATAAATTTTGTTTTTTTTTTGTTCATTAAGTTTTTTTTTTTTGTTGTTGTTTTTTTTTACATTGCATTGCAGTAATAAGAATTTCATTGTGCTTAATTGTTATAAAAATTGCCTCACAATGAAAAAAAATGTGCTAAATTGAATTAAGCTTTTTGAATTAAACATTTTATTTATATATTTTTTTCATTTGAGATTGACCCAACTTCTAGAGATTTTACCCAACTAATTCTGACAGGAATGTGGTGGTTTGGGCAAACAATTTACAGACTTAAACACTGTAGTCTTCCTCCATGGAAGGAAGTAGCTGAAAAAAAAAATGGAGCAGTTCTTACACCGTGTTAAAAAATAAGCATCCCTGAAAATGCAACTGGAACTTGGAAATCAAGTCTATTTCCTCAGTGCTATTTGATCAGAACTGGTCTCAGATCAGTTCAGTATAAGTAAAAAGCCTCAAGGCTTTGGCAGGTAAACTATTATAGTGATATTAAAAAAAATATTTTAATGGAATAAAATTTAAAATGCAATTAAACACACTTGAAACTGAAATGTATTTACATATTCATGAAAATTTAAAACTAGGAAAATATATCAGTTGCTCTACTAAGTCAAAGATGTCCCAGACAGTACTCTTGCTTTGTTGAAAGCGGTTTAATGGTCTACAAATCACGATATTGCACTCAGACCAACAAACATTTCAAAACGTTCTCACTGCACGAGTGGCGGCTCCAAACGCTAGTGTCCAGTGTCTGTTGACTTGAGGCGGGGTTAATAAAAGACATCCTCCAATCATCACACTCCCCTGGCTCTGGACGGAGAGAGGTGAAGAGGTCAGTAGTAATATTCATGCATTTCTGTCCAGTTGATGACCCAGAGTTTCTTGCTCAGGCTGAAAGGCCAAGTTATAGCGCTCCTCTTTGCGTACTTTCACACCGTGGTACTTTGGCATTATCCTGTAGTAAACAGCCCTTTTGAAGAAACCACACTGCTCAAGACAGACGAGAGAATCAAAGAAACGTTTAAGGAAAGGGGCGATGGATATGCTTTGCAATGAAACTTTAAAAGTCAAAAAGTAATACGATTTTAAATGTTATCATTTATTCACCGTCAAGACAGCCCTATATTATTTCTTCTTTCTTTTTTTGTGAAACAAGATGTTTTCCATATGAAAGAGGACATGTGACTTGTGTGCTATATTTCAAGTCTTCTGAAGCCATTTTATAAATTTTGCAGCTATATTTTCTCATGTTCTTTGTTCTCAAACTTGTTGCATTATGATTGGTCATGTGATGGACAAGAAAAGTTGTTAAAAAAAAATTATGACACTTTTATGATGCTTTTTGTCATTTTTGGAGTTTGCAGTACTAATCTAAATCCACTTTTCTGAAAAACAGCAGCATGGAAATGCATCTCATTTTGTGTTTGAGAGAAGAAAATGCATAATAAATAATATGACAGGAGGGTAAGTAATTAATGACAGAATGTTAATTTTTGGGTGAATTATTTATTGGAAGGAATAGCTCACCCAAAAATGAACATTTGCTGAAAATGCACTCAGGCCACCCAAGATGTAGATGAGTTTGTTTCTTCATGGAAACAGATCTGGTGAAATGTAGCATTACATCACTTGCTCACCAGTGGATCCTCTGGAGTGAACGGGTTCTGTCAGAATGAAACAAATCACTGTTGTTTATAATCTATAATAACGCTTCCTCCATCCCCTGTTGTCCTCTCACATCAGAATCCACCAACATATTGGTTTTGGCTTCTAAACGGTGCTTGATCTGTGCATATTTGTCTGCTGATTCAGAGAAATGGCCTTTTCACTGCATAAACCAATATTATAGATAGAGGATTCATATTTTAGCCGGTTTGGAGTTAAAAATGTCTTGATGGATTTGTTTCTTGCAAACATGCAGCTTTTCCCTTCACAAGACATTAATTGATGGACTGGAGTGGTGTGGATTACTTGTGGATTATTGTGATGTTTTATCAGATGTTTGGAGTCTTATTCCGACGGCACCCATTCACTGCAGAGGATCTACTGGTTAACACGTAATGCTAAATTTCTCCAGATCTGTTTTGATAAAGAAACAAACTCATCTACATTTTGGATAGCCTGAGGGGAGGGGAGCAGAATCTTCATGCTTCAGTTAGGATCAGCTAAATTACAGTGTATACAAAAAATTGAAACATTTCATTAGTGGAAAAAAGTGCATGGAGATTCCCAGTTGAGCTAATCTGGGGATTTTTAGGGTTACTGAGCAAGACAGACAGAATGAGAAAGGAAGAGATTGTTATTTGACTCTGGCAGTGAAGGGATTACAGGTATGCCAGAAAACAGGCTTGCGAAGTGAAAAGTCAGAAAAAGCGTTTGTAACTAGACAGATCTCAAGAGTCTGCTTTACCGAAGGGCCCTAATGGTGCTGCCATAGGGGCCTGAGGGCCCCTGCAGACTCAGAATTCCTCCGTCAGCCTCTCTGTCTCAGAGGGCTGGATCTTTATTTCTGCTTTCTGGGATTTGGCCTCATACATCTCCCTCCTGCTTGCCCGTCGGAAGAAACCGCACTGTGGAGGAGGGGCGAAGCCCAAGGTAGGACATTAATTACTGATTTTAATAACAAGAGGCGGTGACATTTCACGTCAAGGGTGCACTGGGTAAAACTGAATTTCATGGACTGCAAGCATGTGGTTTAAATCTGTCCTGTCATTTGCATTTATTAACAGTCCCTGGTTAAGTTATAGTTTATAAATACATGTTTTAGGAAAAGTGCCTAACCAAGGTATGACCAAAATCTAATTTCATATAATGGTACTATTCAACATTTTGGGGATAGACTGATTTTTTATTCAGCAAGAACACGTTAAATTAAACTAAAGTGGCATTATTTCAAATAATTTGACAATATTACTGTTTTTACAGTGTGTTTGATCAAATAAATGCAGCTATGGTTAACAGAAGAGACTTTGAAAACTATTTTTCAAAAACATTAAAAATCATAAAAAAATCACATAAATGGTCCTGTATATATATATATATATATATATATATATATATATATATATATATATATATATATATATATATATATATAACAAAAAAGTCTAGCATCAGTAAAAAACAAAGCTTAACCCAACATTATACTCGACTTAAAAAAGAAAAATAATATTTATAAAATGTTGATGTATACACACGTGACACGTTTTTTTTTTTTTTTTTTTGAAATTTCGCATTTTTTTATTTGATCTTGATGGAATGTTGACCAAATATAAAAGCACAAATACCTTCCACAGGATGAGACTGATGATGCCTAATAACAGAATCCCTGCAACCGCGGAAACAATGATGATCCAGAGAGGAACTTCATACGGCGTCTCCTCTCCCAGCACCGGGTCAATGTTTACTGAAAACTACAGACAATTCAATTAGATGAGCCTTCAGCAATGCATTAGCAGTTACACTGAGAATATTTATAAGGATTGGATGATCCGAACTTTCACATTGTCTCATCATTTATTCACCTTCATGTCATTTAGAAGAAAAAATAAATATTTCAGATTAATAATCCATATTATTTCAAGCTCCGAATAGAACACAAAAGCACCATAAAAGTAGTCCATATGTCTTGTGCACTGTATTGCAAGAATCATAAGTCATTTAATCATTTTTTGTGAGGAACATTCCAATTTATGTCATTATTTGCCAAAAATCTTTATCTTTTCAGTAGCTCTCATATGAATGGTGCCACTGGCACAGCTAGCACACAAATTATTCAAATAATATAAAGTAATAAATATGCCTCATATTTTGCACTGTATTTTACATAAATATATCAAAACTGTTTCAGAAGTCAAGTCATTTTTATTTATATATCACTTTAAACAAAACAGATCCCAGTAATAAACAGGAAAATGACCATTGGTGTTGTTATTAAACTCAATTTCAACTGTAAAGCCGCTGTGTACAAGACAACAGTCATTACATGAATTTAGTCCAGGGTTGATTCAGTAGTAACAGTGTTGATGTTGCAAAGTCGATCAATTATAAAACAAATTTGTTTCACAGCAGCTCTACACAGGACTATAGTGTTATTGTTCAGCTCAGTTTAGTTTATTGTTGATTCAATTTAATTCAGTAACTATATCAATGTTGCAAAGTTCATCAATTATGAAACAACTTCAAATTCAGCTGTGAAGCAGACAATTGTATCATTATCCAGCTCAAGTTTTGTTCTTTTTTGATAGTGCCAGAGCAAAGCTTTAATGTTTCTGAAGATTAACTGTCTTTTAAACCTCAGTCCATATGGCCCGAGCACTAAATTATGAGATATTTCTGATTCAGTGCGTTAACGAGACTACTTTAATGGTGTTTTCACAGTTATTTTTTTTCAGTTCATGAACTATGAAGCGTCATGAGGTTGAGCAAATAAATCAATATTAGGTGAACTTTAATGTGAACAGCTCTGACCTCTCTGGTCTGGTTGTCCATCCTGATGGCCGGTTTATCCGTCAGCAGTCTCAGCGTGGCCTGGCCCTTCACTTCCACTCGCAGGGCATTGGCGTAATCCTGCCAGAGAACCACAGAGATGCATAGAGTCATTTAGTGAGCACCATTTAGTGGGTACTTCACAAACAGCTACTAATACAAACCTCCAGCAAGGTGCTGTTCCACACGCGTGACCGGACTCTGATCTCTGTCTGAGTCGACATGTTGTGCAGCGGGCAGGAGAAGGTCACACAGCGAGCCGTCATCTTTGAACACTCCTGAACAGAGACAAGAGCCATTCATATGATGAAAAAACTGGTGGGACACCACGAAAATCATTCCTCAGAGAGCAAACATCTGCCTCACCAGAAAATGGGGCACTTTACGAGGTGCCAGGACAGTGACAGAAGCTTCTGCCTGGGGATATCCGGATTCCACCGCTCTTTTAGACCGTTTGGTACCTCGATCTGACAGCTGGAAGAGACGATGTAGGACAACAATTGAATGGAGTGAATGAAAATGGAAATGAGTTACTGTGGGCTGCTGTATTTCCTCAGACTCACTGTGAGGTTGAGAGGGTTGACAATCTTCCCCGGTGGGACGCAGTGCAACTCTAAAGCTCCTTTGATCACTATCTCTGTGAGATACAGCAGCCATTTCCCATTGGCTACCTCATATGGCCATTCAAAGTCAATCATCAGAGTTCCCAGATCTCCCAGAGGTTCTCCTTGCATGTGCACCTGAAAAAGATCATTTTAATGTTTTTACACTTTGAACTGTTTAAAAGGAGCTTAAAAGAACTGAACATTCTGTCATCATTTATTCACCCTCATGTCATTCCAAACCTGTATAACTTTCATCTTAAAAGATATTTTGAAGAACGTTGGTAACCGAACAAGGGAAGTCCTAAGAGGCCATGGATTATTCATATTTTTCTCTCTTGTTTTTCGACTTAATTTTCTCGTGATCTCGACATAACAACATTTTTTCTCTAAACTCCACGACTGCGCCAACAGAAAAAAGAAAGTTATGCACATTTAGAAACACAATGAGGCTGAGTAAATGAAGACTGTCGTGAAAAGTGACCTCAAATCTCATTTTGGTCCATTTAGTTTTGATGTCCATCTACTTTTCATTTCACTGTTGTTTTGGGGAATCTGCACCAATTACATATTGCATTTATTATGTTTGTCTTCCTACTAATATTATAGCAGAAACATATAAAAAGTTATATATATTTTGCCCTAATTTCTTCATTTTAATGTGGCAATGATTAAACCCTTGAGCTTTTTCATCATCATTCACTTTTTAAGTACTGGCCAAAAACATTTACAACTGCACTACCGTTCTAAATTGAAGGTAATTGAAATTGTTTTTTTTTTTTTTTTAAGAATTTAATACTTTTATTCACCAAGAATGCATTAAACTGATCACAAGTGACATTTACAATAATTTCATATTAGTGCTGTTCTTTGGAAACTAAATGCCACTTTAGTTTCATTCATCAAAGAATCTTGAACATTTTATTTAAAGGTTTCCACAAAAATAGAAACTGTTTTTAACACCGTAGACTGGAGTTATGGCTGCTGAAAATTCAGCTTTGTCATCACAGGAAAAATCTACATTTTAAATTGTAATAATATTTCAGAATATTACTGTTTTTGCAGTATTTTAGATCAAATGAGAATATGAGACAAAAAAAAAAAAAAAGTGGATTGGATCAGATTTGTAAAAAAAAAATTAAACTACAATCATCTAAAAAATACACCAAAATAAAAACCATTTTTTGGTGTGTGTCTGAAGAAACCTAAAGCCACACTTACACGAAACACAAACTCCAGCGGACTCCCCACATCACTGATGCTGTTCATGGCAGATTCACCAATCACACTGCCACTGAACGTCGTGTCAATCACTTGTTTTTCTCTGAACATGACAGGAAAAAATGATAATAATCACAGAATCAAAAAGATTTTTATCATCAGGACTGTTTTTGTTTGTATGAGGGACATTCAAAAGTAAAATGTTTGGCTTCAAATTAACATTTGATGAACTTTTGTGTTTTAACATGCACAGATGAATCATTTATTCATTGTAAATGTTCAAATTTTTTGTTAATTTTTAAAATAAATCAAAGTACATACAGGGAGAAGGTAGTAAGGACCGTGTTCTTCACGTTAAGAGTGACAGAAACAGGATCCAGATCCTTCTGCTCACTGATACTGAAGACAAACACAATACAAATCAGCTTAAAGAAAAGGCCCGCAGAAATGCTTTAGTTCAACACTGTGCACTGAGGGAACCATTTTAGTTAGTCCAGACTTACGTGGAGAGCTGAAGCTGCGATTCAATCTGCTTTGTGTAAAGTGTAACACCAGAAGTCTCAAAGATGATTATCAAGGAGGTCTGTGGAGAAGGAAATCAGGAGTGAGAGCGAATTAGCAAAATAAAGCTGTACAGTCTGATCAGCTGAGTTCATTCAAATGGCCCGTGGAAAATGAGTCATTGGAGATGCTTTTTTAATTGACATGCAAATCCTCAGAAAGGTCACATATTGGACATGTTTTCTACCTTGTGATTGCTTTTAAATGGGTTTCCCAGATCGCATATCACAGTCTCGTCTGCGCTGCACTCAATACCTAAACCAGTCTGTAATAAAGACAAACCAAGAAAGTTCAGAACAGCATTGAGAACACTGGAATGATCTAATTAATAAGATTTAAAAGAAAGAGTCTCTAATAGGAAGTCACTTTTTGGCAAGTTTGGTAATATATAATATAATATAATATAATATAATATAATATAATATAATATAATATAATATAATATAATATAATATAATATAATATAATAAACTATAATATAATATAATATAATATAATATAATATAATATAATATAATAAACTATAATATAATATAATATAATATAATATAATATAATATAATATAATATAATATAATATTGATTTATTTTGGTAAAATAATATTGATTTATTTAAACTAGTCCTTTATATAGTTCAATTTAATTTTTATTCCATGTGCTACTTTCATTTATTGGTAAGCTGCAATAATGACAATGCAATCTGTGCATTACACCATAAATATAATATAATATAATATAATATAATATAATATAATATAATATAATATAATATAATATAATATAATATAATATAATATAATATAATATAATAGGTAAATTAATAATATTTAGCAATAATGACTGACTAACTGTACATTACACAATGAATATATAATATAATATAATATAATATAATCTGTTACACTTTACAATAAACGTCCTTAGTCAACCTCAGTTAACCACATTAGTTAACATGAACTAACAATGAAAAATTCTTCTAAAGTATTAATTAATCATAGTTAATGTTAATTTCAACATGTACTAATACATTTTTAAAATCAAAACTTGTATCTGCTAATATTATTTAATGAACCTGAGCTAACATGGATTAACAATGAATAGGTATAAGATTCGTAAATACTGTAACAAATGTATTGCTCATTGTTAATGCATAAACTAAGGTTAACTAAGGAAGGTTATTGTAAAGTGTTACCTGTAATATAACATTTGGTCAGTTGCCAATAGTTTATTTTGCAGCTGGCTAACTGTACATCACTCCATATATAAAATATATAATATATAAATATATTATTATATTTAGTAATATTTGGTTTATTTTGCAATAACTACTGGCTAACAGTACATTACAACATAAATGTAATAAAATACAATATCTAATATTAACACAATTAAATGTACTTATTATCTTTTGTGAAATAAATGCATTTTAAATTATATAGCAAAATTTTGTACAAACAAATGCTTGATCAATGGGAAAATCAATTCATAGCTCAACCAAGAACAATTGTTTATTTGAGATATTACAAAGCTCTTCTTTATGATTGTTCTTTTCTGAGGGATGAAGCCTGTGGAGGTGAGATGAATAGTGAAAGAGCGCCTCCGTGTGGACTCACCAGAGGGCGCACTCCTGAGTATTTGAGTGAGGGCGGAATGGTGATGCTCAGCGTGGCCTGATGGGCGTCCTCGGCCTCCTGCTTACCTCCATCCGGCATGTTAGTAACATTCACCATCATCACCAGCTTCTTAATGTTACTGTTGAACTCCATAGTCTGACTGAACAAACCAGCACATCCCATAATTCCCATGTGTATTTAAACATTAGTATTTGAAGAATAATGTAGCTTGTAAAATAAAATGTAAATTTTAAATTTAAAATAATATTAAAACTTTTTTTATATATTTAATTTGAATCTGATTCCAGGTGCTGCTTTCATGTCTGTCATATCTCTCTGTGGTGTGTTTATTTTATCACATAATTTCACAGAATGATTCAACCAAATAAATGACTTAATTATTTTTTTCCAATAAAAGTTTCCAATACTTTATTTTGTAATAATATAATATAATATAATATATAAAATAATATAATATAATATAATAATAATAATATAATATAATATAATAATATAATATAAATAATATAATATAATATAATATATATAATATAATATTGATTTATTTTGGTAAAATAATATTGATTTATTTAAACTAGTCCTTTAAAAGTTCATTTTAATTTTTATTCCATGTGCTACTTTCATTTATTGGTAAGCTGGTAAATTGCTGATACTTTATTTTGCAATAACAACTGGCTAATTGTACAGTACATCATTTAATGGTCAATTTTTCCTTACATTAATATGAATATAATATAATATAATATAATATAATATAATATAATATAATATAATATAATATAATATAATATAATATAATAATATATTTTATTTTTTTTGGGTTTTAGACTTCATTTAGTAAAACTATTTTAATTGAATAAATAGTTTTTAAGTGGCCACAATATAGTAAACACTATACTATTACCAGTAATATTCTACTCTGATCATTGTTTTACATGGCACATGTTACATTAATCATTAGATTTATGAATAAGCCCTACTAAAATTAAATGATAATAACTGAATTTACTCAAAAGACCTCTGAACTTAAATGTGAATAAATGCTGTTTGTGTACACATTTTCTTCCATCCACATTCACTAGTTTTCATGCAGCATACTCACCTGGGGAAGGGAATGTAATTCTCATCAGCAAATTTGGCCTTGAGCTGCAGGTTACTGCTACACGTGTTGTCAACACCACACTCCTTATGAAAGTTAATCTGAGGACAAACATACCAAAGCACTCTCAAGACTCACATCAGCAGGAACCTTCAGGCAGAGGTTTCCCTTCAGCTGAGACTGGTTTGTACCTCAGTTTTGCTGGTCAGGGTCTGCTGGCCGCTCAGCACAGGGAAAGCGTCCAGACTCTGCAGTGTTTGCTGTGCTGCTGCTTTCTGCTCGTTCAGAGAAACATTGAGAGTGAACACTATGGGCTGAAGTTTGTCCCTCACAGGAGTCTAGTAAGGGGGGAGAGAGAGAAAAACAACCCTATTGCTTCTTTGCATTCACTAAAGCCAGATTACTGGATCAGAATGGCATACTTATCCTATGCAAATTTTTTACATGCATTAAAGAAGTTATTATTTATGCATTATATATGTTGGCTATATATCCTGTGATTATATTATACATTATATTATAATGTAATGTAATCTTTTATGACATAAAAGGTTTTAGACTTCATTTATTAAAACTATTTTAACCGAATAAATAGTTTTTAAGTGGCCACAATATAGTAAACACTAAATCTAAATCATACTATACTATACTAAATCCTAAATCATCAACAAACAAACAAACAAACAAACTGATATAATATAATATAATATAATATAATATAATATAATATAATATAATATAATATAATATAATATAATATAATATAATATAATATATTTTTGTATGTTGCAAATACTTGATTATATAATAATAATAATAATAATTAATAATATATTTTTCGTATGTTTCAAATACTTTATTTCACGATAATAACATTTAACATATAATAACAATAACATATAAAACACTTGCAATATCTGTATTGCTATTATATTATTATTATAAAAATATTCTATTATTAGTATTATTATTAATACATTTATGCATACATTTATTTATTTAGTCATTAATTATTCATGTTTAAATACATATAAATTATATATACAATATTTATGTGTGTGATAGAGAGACAAAGAGAGAGTGTGTGTGTGTGTGTGTACTTGTAAGGGCCAAATGTCCTCACTTATATAGTGCAATAACATGACAACCCACTAGTAAGGACATTTTACTGGTCCTCACTGGTTCAAAAGGCTTATAAATTGGCCAAAACCTGTTTTTATTAAAATCTAGTGTTTGCACGTGTTTTTGTGAGGGGTAGATTTAGGGGTAGGGGTTGGGTGATACCTGATATAAAACCAGTGGAAGTCTATGCATATCCTCACTAATATAGTGAAACAAACACGTGTGTGTGTGTGTGTGTTGTGTTATCAGGTGGTCTCTCACATGAACAGAAAGTTCCAGCTCTTGACATGCGGGAGTGGAGAAAGACAGCAGGCCTGTAAATGTGCTTTGCTTGTTGTCCAGGAAACGAACTCGGGCGCCACGGCGATTCGGGTCAGCATCTACTGTGTACTTCACAGCTGATGCAGAGAGCAACAAACTCATGGTTAATCCAATAAAACCCAGACCAAACACTCCTGAAGCAGGCGCTCCACTTACTGATGTCCTTCTTGAAGGCTGTGTTTCCAGTGCTGAGATTGTAGCTGAAACACACTTTCACCTTTATGCTATAAAAAAAAATCAAATTTAATGAATTCTTACTACAGGACAATTATAATATGATAAGTTTATGACTAAATTATGCTGAAAATCGTCTCCAGGTTACGTATATGTAACCATGGTTCCCTGAAGGGAACGAGACACTGCGTCGGAAAACGCTATGTGAATGCCTTCAGCGTGACCATGCTCTGAATCACATCAATCAGTCAAATGGAAGGGCGAAACGTCATAGGCGGGTGACATAGCGACCAGGAAACTATAAAAGCATGTGAGGTGGAACCGACATCAGCTTCGAGGAATGAAGCAAGTGCTCACAGGGATGCTGAAAATATGGCCCTGAGACACAGTGTCTCATTCCCTTTGGGGAACTATGGTTACATACGTAACCTGGAGACGTTACGCTTCAGGAACTCAAGCTGTGTCGGAAAACGCTATGGGAACGAGTATGCCCACGACGCCAGAATTGCAAATCCCTGCCTAGTGTGGAAGAGCACAGCTAGGACAAGAGAACAGAAGAGCCAGGAATGGCTCGCATATCTAGGCCATAAAATCTGACAAATGTGAGGAGCGTGGACCATCCCGCTGCGTTGCAGATGTCCTGCATGGACAAACCTGCCAGGAAGGCCTTGGAGGCAGCCATACCTCGGGTCGAGTGAGCATTGACCTCCAATGGTGAGGGGAGATCAGAGGATGGCAATAGTAATGGCATCAATTATCCACCGACTGAGGGTCTGCAGGAAGCCCCCTATTAGGGGGGACCATAGCAAACAAGCAGTTGGTCCGCCCTTCTCCACAGGGCAGCTCTGTGGATGTATGCAGATAAGCTTCTGCTGGTCAGGCTCCCTGAAGGGAGGAGGACAGAAGGCCTGTAGCATGATAGGCTGTGGTGTAACAGAGGGGACCTTAGGGACACACCCCACATATCCCACATACCCGGAAGAGGAGGAGAATGAATTAATTAGTAAAGTCTTGTTTTTTGTTTTTTTGTTATCTTATGTTGTATGGTGTACTTTTTTGATGTTTTTATTACCTTTCTGGACATGGACAGTATATCGTACATACATTTTCAATGGAGGGACGGAAAGCTCTCGGACTAAATCTAAAATATCTTAAACTGTGTTCCGAAGATGAACGGAGGTCTTACGGGTTTGGAACGGCATGAGGGTGAGTCCTTAATTACATAATTTTAATATTTGGGTGAACTAACCCTTTAACAGCGGGAAAAGCACAATCAGCCCTCCAAGAGCCGACTGCGCAAGCTCTGCTCCCCATTAATGCTGCTAATTATAATATTAGGCATAATATCTTTGTGTAACTGATGCTTGTGCAACTGGCGAGCTCATTGACGCCCTCCGTATTAATCTCTTTGGAGAAAGACAGGCGGAGCGTCACGCCCTCTCCCTGGGAGGAAGGACCACAGCGCGGGCTTCCGAAACCTGGAGAGCAGGCGCCCAGATCTATTGGTTAGGGAAGAAGATAGGGACTCACCAGTCTACATTCCCTCGACCGGATCCATATGTGAAACCCACGAGCACAGCCACCACTCCGCCTTGGCAAAATGGGGCCGTCACTACGAGAAACGCTAGTGAAGGCCCCCTTCTCAAAGAGAGCCCTCTGAGAGTGAAGCAAGGCAGTAACAAAATGCTCGCAATGCAGGCAGTCAGTTCCCTCGAAAGCTGACTCTGAGTGCTTCGCTCCCAAGCCGACAACACACAAACTGTGTGTGTCCCAACCCGAAATATATCATGGGCAGGGAGGAACACACAGCCTGAACGCTGCCTGCTCGGCTAATGCTTCTTTTGACTGAAGCTTTGACATAATGCAGCTTATCAGTGGACAAACAACACTAAATAAGACTCACAAACAGATAGCGACTGACAAACACACAGAGCGCTTGCTGAATGACAAAAAGTTGACGCCGATTCCACCTCACATGCTTTTATAGCTTCCTGGTCGCTACATCATCTGCCTAGGACGTCTCGCTCTTCCACTGGACTAATTACACATGTGATTCAGAGCGTGGTCACGCTGAAGGCATTCCCATAGCGATTTCCGACGCAGCTCGAGTTCCTGAAGGGGAACGAATGCCTAAAATATTTGTTAGAATAGAAACATGTCCTCTTACCAGGAATTAACACACTGGTTTGGAATCACAATCTTTGGCTCTACTGTTAAGTTTTGGGAGAGGTGGATGACCGGACGAGCCCTGAAAAAATACCCATCAAACATCACTGGTTTGGAGGTTTGCTTGCAGAACAGATTGATTGATTTAAATGGCTATGACCAGCAGGGGGCCCTACAAGCATGCAGGGACCACATATTTGTTAGGTGTTAAAGGCTTAGTTCAGCCAAAAATGAAAATTATGTCATTAATGACTCACCCTCATGTCGTTCCAAACCCGTAAGACCTCCGTTCATCTTTGGAACACAGTTTAAGATATTTTAGATTTAGTCCGAGAGCTTTCTGTCCCTCCATTGAAAATGTATGTATGGTATACTGTCCACGTCCAGAAAGGTAATAAAAACATCATCAAAGTGGTCCATGTGACATCAGAGGGTCCGTTAGAATTTATTGAAGCATCGAAAATACATTTTGCTCCAAAAATATCAAAAATTACGACTTTATTCAGGATTGTCTTCTCTGCCGGGTCTGTTGTGAATGTGACAGCTGTGACTGTTGACGTACGACGCTGCTGACGTGTTCTCTGGTGTGCCCAATAACAAAGAAAACACGTCAGCAGCGTCATACGTCAGCGGCGTCACTGCAGTGTTGTGAACGCGCTCACAACAGACCCGGAAGAGAAGAAAATTATGAATAAAGTCGTAATTTTTGTTATTTTTGGAGCAAAATGTATTTTCGATGCTTCAATAAATTCTAATGGACCCTCTGATGTCACATGGACTACTTTGATGATGTTTTTATTACCTTTCTGGACGTGGACAGTATACCGTAAATACATTTTCAATGGAGGGACAGAAAGCTCTCTGACTAAATCTAAAATATCTTAAACTGTTTCGAAGATGAACGGAGGTCTTACGGGTTTGGAACGACATGAGGGTGAGTCATTAATGACATAATTTTCATTTTTGGCTGAACTAACCCTTTAAGGTTGGTAACACAAAGTACATGTCTGCTGCTTGCTAGCTGTTATTACTATAAATCATCCATTAAAAATCAATCAAATAGAAACTATATAAAATACAATATGCATTGTTGCACATACATTTATTATTTATTTATAATTTATTTGCAAATATAAATTTAATAAACAAATGCACAAATTAATAAACAAATGAACAACAAAAATAATAACAATACATTTGTTTAAATCATTCCCTCTGAATAATATGAACATCTATAATAATAATAATAAGGTAACACTTTAGAATAGGAAACACATATTCACTATTGACTAAAAGTTTTCCCTGAACAAACTCCTAATTTACTGCTTATTAATAGTGTTCCTGTGGCTCAGTGGAAAAGCATTGCGTTAGCAGCGCAAAAGGTTGGGTTCAACCTCTGCTCATGCAGAATAATACATTTAAATGCACTTATAAGTACTAATGAACAGCCAATATGCCAGTAATATGCATGCTAGTTAATAATAATAACTACTGGAGTAATTAATTGGAATTATTATTATTATTATTATCAATTTATTTATTTTTAATTTATTTGTAAATAAATAAATCTAAATTATATAAAATAAAATATATAACAAAGAAATGTTACAATAGTAATAGTTATAGTAATAATAAGTTTTTTTTTTTAGCAAATAAATAGAAATTAATTAAATTATACAAAAATAATAAATAAAATGTATAATAATAATAATAATAATAATAATAATAATAATAATAATAATAATAATATGTAATTTTGTAGAGACATTTTTGGCCACAAAAATGTCCACATACACTTATAAATTTATATTTGTCTATAGAGCACTAAAACGTTTTTTTTTTTTTAAGATCATGAGAAATATACATTCACTCAAGTGTGTCCAAACTTTTGATTGGAAGTGTATGTGTGTATATAAAATCTATATTTGTATATTTATGTGGCTTCTGTGTTTGGAAAAAGAATAGTTGAAAATCCCTCTGAATAATATGAGCATCTATAAATTGGCAAACACTGCTGAAAGACTAAACCTCAAGAGAGCGATGCGGTCATCCATGGAGCCCACCAAAATATCAGGATAATCATTTCCATCCATATCCATCCCTCCACTGAGAGAGTAGCCGAATGTCTGAAAGCCACTGGGACCTAATGATTTCCCCTCAATCACCTAAGAGAAAGTCACATTAACTGTTCAACATAGAGTAAATCCCCCTCTTCTTATTCTCAAGGTCCAGATATATCTGATATGGTTCATTTATGTATGATGACGCAATTATCAATGCCATGCAACAGTAGGTAATTGTAGAAACGTCACCCAAAAATCTTAAATGTATATATATATATCCCAAGATGCTTGCTTTACCTGGCTGGGCTCCTTAGTTATTCCATTTTTGCTCCCCATCCATAAAAAGACTTTCCCAGAGTCTTGGAACGGAGCGCCAACAGCTAAATCTGAATGAAGAAACCAAGACACAAACCCTGGAGCAACATGATTTACCCTCCATGGCCTCCAGATGGCAGCATTATAACATCTATTACATAATACACTACCACTCAAAAGCTGCATTTATTTCATCAAAACTACAGTTTTTTTTTTTTTTTTTTTTTCAGGACTCTTTGATAAATAGGAAGTTAAAATAAATATTTTGTAAGATTATTTATATATATATATATATATATATATATATATATATATATATATATATATATATATATACTGAAACCTAAGATCTAAATTAAAAAATCAAAAAATCTTATTGACTCTAAACTTTTGAATAGTAGTGTATTTTTGTATTTATTTATGTATATTCATATATATTTATTTGTGCATATTTATTTTTAATATTTATTATGCTTATAAAGTATAATAATAATTTATACTTTTTTATGTTCTGTTCAAATAATTGCATATTTATAACAATAAGTCTGTAGTCCGCGTTACCTTGAAATCCATCCTGATTGATGTCCCCCACCGCAGCAACAGCAAATCCAAACCCTGAGCCTTTTTTACCCTTCAGAACCAAGCTGGCTTTTTTCTGGAAGGATCCGTTCTCGTTCATGAAGATGTAAACAGCTCCTCCCTCCTCCTTGTTGCGATCAAAGTAGAATGGAGCTCCAACGATCAGGTCGTTCCAGCTATAACAACACGCAACCACACAAATGACATGTTATGTCTAAATTATGAAAGTCTATTTTCATAGAAGTCTTTCATAGCTTTAGTAAAGAATGAGGAACCTGTCATATAAAAGCATTCAGCCGTGTATCTGTTGACAAGCTCAAGAGGAACTTTGCAAGGGAAAGTTAAACATTCTTTGGTCTACTTCCTTTGTTTTGACTTTCAAACTCAGTGAAGCATTATACAGATCAGTCTCTGTGATGATAATGAATTATTATTATTATTACTGACAAGTTTCACAAGTAGTACAAAGCTGTGTGACTTATATGACTAGTATTTTTTGTGCAGTGATTCATTGAACCCCATAGACTTTTACTGCACAACTTTGTGTTCTACTGAGATATTACATCAAACACGTTTAACAGATCAGCCAGTTATGGCATAGATAATACAATGATTAAGTTACACCGTGACCTACTCGTCATTGTTGAGGTCGGTCACCGCCAAGCAGCTGCCAAAGTATGACCCTATTTGTTCCCCTGGGATGGTCATCACTGGGTTAAGAACCAAACCTTGTTTTTCTGCCAGGATCACTGAACCTCTGAAATTGTCTCTGGGAGCCCCCGTCACCACAGTGTACTTAGAACGATCCAGTAACTTAATGTCCTCCAGCACAGAGTAACCTGAAGAAAGAGATCAGCCAGTGTGTGACCAGCAGTGAAGCTACTACAAAATGCATTCAGTCAAATGACTATTGAGAAAGCTATTCTATTTTATTTTATTTTATTTTATTTTATTTTATTTTATTTTATTTTATTTTATTTTTATGCTGACAGAATATTCACAATTTAAAAAACAAAAAAAACAACAACAACATGTATACTAAACTTACAAAAGCATATAAAAGCAAATAAAAACATACTTAATATAACAATGTTTGATCAAATTATTATTAAACAATCAGTAAATCAAAAAAATAAATACTGCACATATTAACAACAAAAACATAAAAATGTACTTTAAAAATACTGATAAAATTATTGTAAGATTCCTGATTAACTAACACTAAATCTAAAACATATAAATCTATTATGTAAAATGAAACAAATTTATTCAAAAATTACTGATAAAATTATTTTAAGATTATCAGTCAATTAGTCAAACATTAAAACAAAAACACTACAATTAACGCATTAATACATTTTTGCTAAAATTATTGTGTAATACTATTTGCTATATAGAAAAAAAGACCTAAAATGCTATGGAGAAAACAATATTTGATCAAAATACTATAAAATGATTAAAAAATAAATAAATACTACACAAACAAACAAACAAAAAAAGTTTGATTTTTTTTTTACAAATATATGATAAATTAGCACTAAATAACAAAACATAAAATTATCTCTCTCTATATATATACATTTACATAAATATTGATACATTTATTGTAACTAACACTAAATAATTACATTAATATTAATAATTATAATTAATATTTAATATTATTATTATCATTATTAGATTAATTGGTTATTACTAACTAAATTAATTAATAACACTGAAAATTTGCAATAAAACAAAAACACTAATTAATGCATAAAATGACATTTTTTGGTAAGATTATTGCATAAGTGAATATGAATGAATCAGTGAATATTTTTTAACTCCCTCATGATGATGTTTCATATTTTATTCTCTACTCACTGGAAAAACCAGGGCCCGGTTTCCCGATAACGCTCACTCTTAGCGCGGTAAGAAGACTCGAAAGATATATCTTACCAAAATTGTTTATGTTCCTAAGTGTGTTCCCCGAAGTGTCCCTTAGGAAGCTTCTTAACATGCTGCCTCTTACGTTCGACGTTACAAAGGCGCTGTCCCAAGTGAAGGTGCTGAATAAGTTGGCATCGATTGCTCAGGAATCGATTTTCCACTTCACGCGAAGGTGCATTACGGCGTTAAGAAAGACAACACGTTCTATGCAAATGAAACATTCCTCAAATTATTCCAGTAACATTTATTTTAACATAGTTATCCGTAAAATATAGACTATTAATTAAATTATCAAATCGTCAGTAATATGTTCACACGATATGTTGTGACGGGTTGGACGAACCGGGTATCCCCTCGCTAATCATCCACCCTCCTTATCCCGTTGTGCGACTTGTGCCGCTTCTGGACATGGGTTTAACGACTTCAAAAAATTATGTAATACACTTTTATATTAATGGTAAGGTACTTTACAATCAGAATTCCCCTGCATGACGCAGAAGGGCGTTGGTGACAGTGTGGACGCACCTCCACACCGAGGTCTTGCTTAGGCCGTAGCCCTCTCCCACGACCTCGATGAAGCTCCCTGTAGCAAAAAAAAACTTAGCGCTGCAAGCAGCTGGACTTCAGGGCTTAAAGCAAAATTCCGCCGCGTTAGCCTGGCAAGCGCATGTCTGAGAAGGTCCAGCAGCTCCATAATGAGTTGTGTTGGGAGGCGATTTTTTTTTAATATAGCACGTCAGGCAAAATGTCAAAAGTGCTTAAGTTTTGCCGAATAAAAAAATTGACATGGACTAAACAGCTCCGCTGCCGGCGCCGTCTTTGATTCAATACAAGGTCACGTTGGATCACTGTCATAGTTGGTCGCTTACTGGACACCACCATGCTTACCCATTTATAGATCTTAGCCATTTAGAGCCAAATTGTTTGCCAGATTTTAATTATCAAAAGGGATTGCCAATTTAAACGCTTTAATGACATTACGAAATAGCGTAGGCTAATTACCACCATATTAGTTCTCATACCAAATAAAGTCAACTTCATAAATAGGCCTGTACAGAGGCGTGTCTACGTGGTGGCCAGGGGTGGCACCGGCCCCCCCCTGAAATTTGGCTGGCCAGCCCAGGTGACCACCCCATCCACCCCACCCCCCCACCACCACCACCAGATGTCTTGCGATAGACTTGTTTTAAGTAAATTTCTAACTGCATCAGGCAGTGGCGGATCCTGCCATGTGTAGCTGCCTACGGCCGCTTTATTTTTTTCTTTTTTTTTGGTTTTGGGGTGTTTATGTGGTGTTTTTTTTGAAGTATCGAGAGCGCATAATGTTACGTGATCCATGTAATGCGCGAGCACGAATCTCCACTCGCAAGTGGATTTCCTTGGCTAGGGGTGGAATGGGCCCCCCCTGAAATTTGGCTGGCCACCCCAGTATGAATTGGCTCTGCTTGTGCTCAAAGATTACGTGTATGCTCAAACGTTCTTGCATCACTGAAGACTAGAAGCGCCTTTTTTTCTAATTCAGATGAGGAGTAGGCTTATCTCATTAAATGGAAGCAAGCTGATTATAGTCAGCCTTAGTTATTTATTTTATTAATATCCTTCTTATTTTAGTTAAGTGCTTAACTTATAAATATGCATTTATTCAATTGTTTTATTAAGTGCATTTGTATTTTGTTGTTTTCGTATAGTTTTGCAATAAAAGCGTATTAACCAGGTTCCAGAAATAATTACTGATGGTGCTTCTAAAATTAGTGAGGGTGCTCTAGTCTTAATGCGCATTTGCACATATTTTCTCCCGTCTATTGCTTTGGTCATCATTGTGTCAATCACTGCTACTTCGAGAGTGAATCCCACATAAATATGCAGATGTCCCCCCCCGCCAACCTCTTTTGAGCCAGTGCCCCAGACTGGCCACCCCATTTAAAATGCTCTAGACACGCCCCTGGGCCAGTATCCATTGCGAACATATTTTATTATTAGTCTTAAAATGTCCATAACATAAAATCATTTTTGAGCCACAACATTGTCAACATACCATAGTTGGACTTGTACTGCGCTGCGCTGATTTCTAAAGATAAAGTGGCGGCGACTAGCGTCTCGAGCTCAAACAACGCTAAGAGAGAGCTTACGAATGGTCCAGACCAACCTTACGAAAGTGTGACTTACAGAAGATATACTTAGCGTACGAACGTGTCGGGAATCGTGCCATAACATTAAGAGAGCGGTTAAGGAATAGGTTAAGAACTACTTAGCGATTACTGAAACAAGTTACTCTATTTAGAAAACAGCTGAGCGACTGAAACATTATTATTATTATTATTATTATTATTATTATTATTATTCCCCAACATTGTCAACATGTGATTCAAAACCAACAATAAAGTACAGTACATACCTATGTAGATGTTGAGTTTGTCCTCGCCTAGCTTACCGAAGCTTATTTCATTTGCATCTCCGGCAAAATCAAAGTTGGGGTCTCTCTCTTTCATATGGACGGTTCCTATATGACCAGAAGAATCCCTTTTATTAACTATATGACCCTGAAGGATGATCTTTATATGTGATAATAGAGAGCTGACACACCAGATTTTCTTGGTTTTCCCGTACTCACCCTGCCACACAAAGCTGCCAGGCGTCCCAAAGTACACGTCATTCTCCGTCATGCCCCCTGAGATGCCCATGTTACACATGCCCTCCAGGTTCTGGTCATAGTTGAAGTCACAGAGCTCGTAAGTGTCAGACTGCCAGTAATCAGTCGGGTCATAGGTCAGGTCGTTGCCCCGCACGTAACATTTGCCCACCATACGCTGATGCTCTTCGGCGCCCAGCAGTTTTTTTACATAGCGATGACCACATGCCTGCCAACATGAAAGAAGAGATGAACAGAAGTATTTAATGACTCGATGATTTTGAAAGAGGTCTCTTCTGCTCACCAAGGCTGCATTTATTTGATTAAAAACACAGGAAATACAGCAATATTGTGAAATATTATTGCAATTTAAAATAAATGTTTTCTATTTGAATATATTATAAAATGTAATTTATTCCTGTGATGCAAAGCTGATTTTTCAGCATCATTACTCCAGTCTTCAGTGTCACATGCTCCTTCAGAAATCATTCTAATATACTGATTTGCTGCTCAATTATTATCAGTTATTACTGAATAGCTATTTTTAATAATTGTTATTATAATTATCAATGCTGAAAACAGTTTTAGCTGATTAATACGTTTCTGAAAGCCATGCTACATTTTTGTTTGATGAATAGAAAGCTCCCAAATAAAAGTACTAATTAAAAACAAAAACAAAATCCCATTTACCTAAAACTTTTGAATGGTAATTTATTATGATTTCCACAAAAGAATATCAAAGCAGCAAAACTTTTTTCAACATTTATAATAATAAGAAATGATTCTTGAGCATCAAATCAGCATAAGAAAATGATTTCTAAAGGACAATGTAACACAGAAGTAATGATGCTGAAAATTCACAGAAATAAATTGCATTTTAAAATATATTCAAACAGAAAACAGTTATTTAAATTCCAATAATATTTCACAATATTATAACTGTATTTTCAATTAAAATAAATTCAGCCTTGGTGATCATAAGAGAATTTCAAAAACATAAAAATATCTTAAATACTACAAACTGTAAAAGTACAGAACAAGTCATGAACATTGTCCCAGCCCACGTAACGAAAGAGGGCCCACTAAGGTAATGAACTCTACTCCTGAAAACAGCTTCAAGCTTATTATCAACCAACATCACCTAAAACAGCTAATCAAGGTTAGTTGAAAATTACAGGCAGGAGTGTAAAAGCAGGGTTTGAACTACACTGAGAGAACAGTGGCCTGAGTGCATCTGACCCTCTCATTGAGACCAAAGAAGGGATCCATTCAATTTTGTCTGTCGATTTTAAGTGATGGTCTTGCCTTTGCAAATAAACAGTCTATTATATATATATATATATATATATATATATATAAAGGAACCAAAGATGCATCTGATCTCACCAGCACATGTCCTCCATTCCTCTGACTGGCCACGGTCACTCCCAGCCACATGCCCTCCACCATCTCTGATGACTGCGCTGAAGGAGAAACAAACTCCATCAGACAATGGTTTATCCCTCAGTCTGCCCACAAAGAGCATTTCTCTATATGTAAATCTGAATGATGAGGTAGCAGCATGCTCAGTTGTTGGCTTGAGGGAGATTCTCAAACAGAAACAATACCATTAGCAGTTAAGTGCATGTTATTTACACTTAAATGAAAACATTGTAGTTTAAATTGATATGAAATTCAATTAGTTGAACTTAAAAGTGTTTTTGACCCACTTAAGTGGGATTAAAATCAATCATTATATGTAATTACTTCTATTGTCTTTCAGGTATGATTATGCCAAATGTACAGTATTGACAAA
Organism: Cyprinus carpio; assembly: GCF_018340385.1. NCBI lineage: Eukaryota > Metazoa > Chordata > Actinopteri > Cypriniformes > Cyprinidae > Cyprinus > Cyprinus carpio. The sequence continues at coordinate 4,075,092 of NC_056583.1, forward strand.
CATTTATGGCAAAATAAAATATACTTTAATGTCATTTCTATTGAAACTGGCATGTCATGTATTGAAATATATTTGCAATAAGACATTTGAAATGAAGTTGCAATTTAGTACATTTAAAACATTAAGCTGTGACACTTGCAATGAAAAGATAAATGCTAGAAATCCAGATTTACCATGAACTCAAAAAATATCAGATTCTGAATTCTTTAAGAAATCTCATTTTAAAATTTGCTGAAGCAAAATTATTATTGGCTAATGCTAAAGTCAACACAATATGCTTGAGTTTTGGAGGAGCTGAGAGATAAGAGGAAATCTATTCAATGTGTGTGTGCAAGACATGATGCTATTTTAGACCTAGCATCTTCTAAGAAGATGATTTGCATTATACACTTAGAAACGCATCTAGGGGACATAGTTGATTATGCATTAAGATTGGTTGAGATAGAAGCATCCTGATTTCATTTGGGTAAAAATAATGAGTTAAGGTATTTTCTCTTTGTCGCACTCTTTAGTCAACTTGAATGGGTGTATGACTGTTGACTATTTCTTGCAAGAAATAAGTATTCAAAGGACTTTCTGCCTCTTGCCTTATTGAAATAAAAAATTGCCACAAAAGGCTTGTTTTAATTTTCACTTGTGTCTAAAACAGGAGCAGGTAATTTGACAAATAGATAGGACTGTCCGAGTCCTAATATATGTAGATGTTAGACACATTATCTAATCTGTGAACTGAACGCTCTAAATTTGCCATAGTTCTTTGATATACAGTAACACTGTGAATGATATTTAGCTTCTAAAGCTAATATAACATCATAAGTAAACCATCTACACTACCATACCATTTTTTTTTTAAGAAGATAACTCTTTTATTCAGCAAGGACACATTAAATTAAAGAATATTATAAAATGTATAATGTTAGAAAATATTTTTTGTTTAAAATAAATGTTGTTCTTTGTGTTCATCAAAGAATCCTAAATAAAATGATCATGGTTTCCACCGAAATATGAAGCAGCAGAACTATTTTCAATAAGAAATTATAATAAGAAATGTTTCTTGAAAAGCAATTTTTTTTTCCTGCTTTAAGCATAGATTTCTGATAAGTTATATGAATACCTACGTGGACTGATGAGGTCCATCCTCCTGCAGTCATCCTGCTCGATACTGATGGGACAGTAATACACGGCTCCGGTTTCATTAATATTGAATTTGCTGAGTTGGGGCTGGGCTTTTTCTTGGGGCGCTCCGGCTAAGAGGCTACAGAAGAACAGCAAACACTCAATTAATAACTTACATCGATAAAATTAACATTTTTCAGAATACAATTTATCTATTTTCTAAATGCACTTTATATTGTGAACAATTCACCAGTGTATATGTTTCATTTAAACAAAAATTGACCAGGACTTCTCCGGTCTGTGTAACGCTTCACAGTTCAATTTTCAGACCATGGTGCAAATACAAAAAAAAAAATTAAACCAAACATTCATTTTTGCATTTTTTTTCAGTTACTCCATAAATTAATAATCGACATTTTCTCTCTTTTTTTCAGTTTACTAAATTGTGACCTAAGAAATGATTATTTGAATAAAAATCAAAACAAATTTCTATTTTTTAATTTTTTTTTATCTTTAATTTGTGCTGTGGGCTGTACCATTAGCGTGGGGGTGTGGCTGCAGACTTTTCACAAACGCTTAATGTGGCTTAAGGTATCCTACTAAAACAGTGACATTGGAGGATGCGCACTATTAATAATAAACATATAGGCTATTATTTACAGACAAGGAGAATAGCCCAGAATATGAAAGTAAACCGGAGATCTAAAGATTTATTCATAAACATAAGCCGTGGAAATTTGTCTAAATATATATCTCCGTGTAATGTTTGAACTGTAAAATCTAGGCCTACATTTGATTATAACTGTTTATAAAATATTTGCATATAGGTTTTTTCAGCAGGCTACAACATTACCAAGAATTATGTAACTTGGTGGCAGCTGATGCCACTGCCACTTTCAAAGTCCCGCAAGTCTGTGGCAGGCACCAACAACTGCGCCCATGGAAAATGGCAGCTGAGCATGGCAGAGCATAAAAAATTACTGTATAATGTTTTTCAAATATAGCCTTTATAGTTCAAACAATACCCTGAGATATATGTAGATGAATTTTTGCGGCTGGTGTTTATGAATAAAGCTTTAGCCTGCGTTAATAATGTTTATTGAGTTTGGTCATTTAAAAACGCTAAAGGTGTAAACATGTTTCGTTTTGGTTCTCAAGCAGGGAAAAACAGGAAGTGCAAAAACTGGCTAATCATAGAGATCTTTTGTAGTGCATTTTTTATTATTTTACTGAATTGGTGTTATCAGATACTAACGCAATATGAAGAAACTTATGAGCATCAAATGAGACAATGTCATACAATGTTGTAATTACGACTTGCCGAAAATAAAATCTATAGATATAAAATACTTAAAGCATATCACAATAATGTTAGTTTAAACATTTAACCTATATAAATGTGCACTATTGGGTGCATATCCAATCATTTGTGTGGAGAGTGGAAGCTGAAGCGCGCTTCAGGATATCAACAAATTAAATACGCCATCATTTTTGATCATAAAGGCAAGAATAATACATTGTGCGGAACTGTAAAGGGTCTATTTTTATTTGTGTGCACTCACAAAATCAAGAAAATGTTGTGCTTTTGTAAAATAAAGAAAACAAATAGGATGCGCTTGCCTTTAATTACTCTGTATATATCGATGAATTTGTCAAAGAAATGGCTTTAAATTCAAATTTATTTATAAAGCCTTTTTAACATTACAAATTGTACCAAAGCAGCTCCACAACTCCAGTGAGCAAACCAAGGGATTTCACTTACAACACACATAAAAAACTAGACTGCTTGTAAGAGAACATTTAAACTGATATGCATTTCTAATTATTAAACCAATAATCTGGAAGTTTATTCCATGTAGACTGTATCAGTAACATGTTGCTAATGTGTCTGACCGTTGATGTTAACAGTCACTTTACTTACATTTACATTTATTCATTTAGCAGATGCTTTTATCCAAAGCGACTTACAATTGAGAAATTCAACTAGCCATTCATCATAAAGAGGCAAGTAAACACAGGTAGTGCTGCTAGTAAGTTTCATGTGACGTCACACAGTGGTGCGGCCGCCATTTGTAGGACCGAACTTTTGTTATGCTCCACCTAAATTTTTGATCTTTGATCTAAGTACAGTTATGTGAGTCTAGAATGTTTACGCTGCACTAAACTTTGATGAACAACACTCCAATCCGCAAAATAAAAAAAAAATAAGATGAAGAAGAGGAGGATGACGGTCCAGCGTATAAAAGGAGAAAGGTTTGCAGTTTTAGTTTCCACATTCTTATTTTTATGGATGTAACTTAATGTAATTATTTCAAGGATGTTCGAGTAAAGAGGATTTGTTTGTACTATTAGTATTATAATTCTATAGAAGAACGTTGTTTTCAAGATGGAGTTAGCTAAATATATAAGCTAGATGCAGTGATTTTTACGATGACAATGTACTGCAATCAAATTTATACGCATCAATATGTCTAAAACCATTTGCAGTAACTGTGTTCTGCTTTTACAGATGCTAGTTAGCATACTTATACAGGTGCTCATCACTACCAAAACACATGTAACTGACTACAACAAAACACAGAATCACGGTTTTGTTGCTAATTTAGTTGCTTCTTCACTTAGCATGTAGATACATACAGGAATAACAGAATATTTCTCTTAAATGTGCCACGAATGTTAAAATGTTAACATTTAAACTATGTTTTATAGTAACCAAGAGAAGTGTCATCACAGAAGAAATGGGAGACGTTACTCCTCAGACATCTGTGAACACTGAGCAGTGCTTGGAGTCAGACAGTGGACATCATCTTTATTATACTTCTCTGACTGGACTAGCAAGGAGCATTTAAGTTCAAGTATATGTCTGCACTGACCATGATTATACTATGTAATATAATGTTTTCTGCAACAATTGGGGGGAATCTTAACTGAAGAGACAAACTGACCAACAGGAAGCTATGGATCTACTGAATGTGCATTTTTCTGCACAGTGATGACTAGTGGACTAGTGAAAAGTGTTTCTACGAATTTACTTAAAAGTATAGTAAACCCAGAATTCTGTCATCATGTACATTATTACATAATTTTCCCCTCGTTTTTTTTTTTTTTTTTGTTTGTTTGTTTTTTTTTTGTTTAAACCCCTGACTTTTGTTTTTCTGCAGAATTCAAAAGAAGATACTTTGAAGAATGCTGGTAATCAAAACCAACAGGTTTGTTACGTGTATACGACATAAAGGGAGTAAATGATTTGCATTTTGGGGTAAACTATCTCTTTAATTAGGATGATACACACTTTAAATTTCAATCATACTGGACATAGCCACTTAATGTGCTAGACTTAAATGGGTAAGTAATGATAAGTAAATGGTCTTTCAAAGATGATATGCTTTAATAATGGGTTATATATATATATATATCGAATATATATATATATATATATATATATATATATATATATATATATATATATATCCTATATATATAATATATATTATATATATATATATATATATATATATATATATTTAATTTCATTCAGTTTGGTGCATTCAGTTAGACCTTTAGTAAGAGATACTTTTGCATTATGTGCTCTTTACAGGTGCAGAAATGAAAGCTCCCAAGCAAAGAACTCACTATACTAAGATGTGGAAAGACATGCTGCACAATGACCCACAATAAGCAACAACCAAGAACAGTATTCACTGATTACCTTTAAAAAATTATTCATAGTAACATTTAGGTAATAATTATTTGACCAAGCACAAAATGTTTAATTCCAAAATTTTGTTATTTACCAATGTGTTTTTCAAAACACCTTTTAAATTTGTAATGAATGTGGAGGAAATTTTATTTCTGTCAGAAATATTAAAATTATTTGCTTCACTGTACTAAAGAGTGTTCTTTAGACTGTCTCTAAGTGCTTGAGTTTTTGATGAGCTGAGAGAAAACAGGAAATCTATTTGTGTATTGTGTTATTTTAGTTCCCTTTCAGTCGGTCACTCTCGACGCCACGTCGGTGACCGACGAAAATGGGATCTCGCTTCGATAGAACAATCTACTTCGAGTGTAAACTAAATGAGCCAATTCACATTGGCATGCAATTATTGCATCCAGCTGCCGCTGATCACAGCGTGAGTATAATAAGGCAGCAGGTGCAATGCATACCAGCTTTTTGCTTCAGAGCTGAGCGTTAGTATCGTTCTGCTCAACTGTGTCTGCTGTAAACTACGAGTTCAGCCCACTCTCGGAAGCTTCGTGTGTTGGCGAGACGGTGCTTCAGCGGTGGTCGTTCCAACGTCGAGTGGATTGCACACTTCAGGCTGCACTACCCCCTGTCGTGTTGCAAGCGGCCAATTCCCCTGTGCGCCTCAGCACTAAAAGAGCATTTCCTAAAGAGCAAATTTCTCTAAAAGAGCTTCATGGGTGCGTCTTTGTAAAGACGATGGATCGTCCTTATAAGGATGCCGTTTCACCCGTGCGTTTCTGGGTGCGGTCGTTACCTGGCAACGGGTGATGGTCACGATCGCTGCCTCACGTGTCTGGGCAAACACACTGAGGTAGCTTTCGTGGATGAGTCATATTCCCACTGGGGGAAGGTGACCATCACAGAGCTGCAAACCAGGCTCCGCAACCTTCAAAAAAGGGGGCGGAGTCCCTTTGCCGCTGCTGCGATCTGGGGCTCGTTCTGGCGGCCGACAGACGAGAACCACTTCCAGCAATAGCACGGGCGGTTTGAGGATTACAGTGGTGGCAGACCCCGCAGGGAACCAACCCTCTGGGGACCATCACTCCTCTTGCATCTCCAATCCAGTGGAGTAATCCAAGGAACGCGCTGGGCACTCTTCAAAGATCGTACCAGCGGTATCCAGTGGGCCTCCCCCTGACCAGATGTCGATCTCAGCATTGGAGGGAGAGCTGTCAGATGAAGATTCGGCTGCGCTGCCGCCCTCTGGGATGGTGGCAAAGCCTGAATTGGATCCGGAGATGACAGCTATGCTTTCCCAGGCCGCAGAGAGGGTAGGGCTCGAGTGGAAATCTCCACCGCGTCCCGAGCCCTCGAGGCCGGATGATTGGTTTTTCAAGGTGGCTCACGCTGGTTCTGAGAACCTTGGTGCCTTTCTTCCTGGAAGTGCATGATGAGCACCTTTTACTGCCAGAAACCAGCCGGTGGGCTCCTCCTCCCTCACCACCCTCGATGGCGGTGCAGTGAATGAGTATTCTGTGATTTCCCCCAGTGGATGGCCAAACACCAGACCTCACTCATCCTCCTCCTTCACCAGATGGCAGCAGCGGGCGGTTCGAGAGCGTCAACGAAGGCCCTACTCACGCACCCTCTGCCAACCTGTGGAACCAGGTGATCCTTGCACCCCACACTCACACCCCTCTCCGGTCCACTCACAAGCCGGCCGAGTTGGGTCCCTGTGTTCCACCTCGCTGCCCCACTGCAGGTACGGCCTACACCTAATAGGGGCGCAGGCGGCTCGCACAGGGCACTGGAAGGGGCAGCACCCATGGCACTTTGGTAGGGATCCCATTATTTTCGTCGGTCACCGATGTGGCGTCGAGAGTGACCAACTGAAAGGGAACATCTCGGTTACGTATGGTAACCCTCGTTCCCTGAAGGAGGGAATGGAGACGCCACGTCCCATCGCCATGGTTGCTGTACCACCACTGAGACGCCGGGTCTCCGGCTCGACTCCTCAGCGAAAACCTGGTATGCATTGTACCTGCTGCCTTATTATACTCACGCTGTGATCAGCGGCAGCTGGATGCAATAATTGCATGCCAATGTGCATTGGCTCATTTAGTTTACACTTGAAGTAGATTGGTCTATCGAAGTGATATCCCATTTTCGTCGGTCACCGACGTGGCATCTCCGGTTCCCTCTTTCAAGGAATGAGGGTTACCATACATAACCGAGACGTTTCTTAGACATCCTGGCTACTTAGAAAATGATTTGCATTAAATTCTTATAAACACATCTGGAGGACATAGTTAGGCACATTAAATGGACATATACTGTATGTTTAATATGCATTATGATTTAATGAGATCAAAGTATCCACATTTGATGAAGGTATACATGTTGAGTTTGGGTGTTTCCTCGTTGTTGCAATCTACAGCCAACCCTGAATGACTGTATGAATGTAGACCTTTTCCTGCAGGAAAATAAATATTCAAAAGACTTTTGTCTCATACCTTTAATTGAAATGGAAAATTGCCACGACAGTTTTAACCTTTATTTATTAAATGTTAAAGTCCAAGTGTACATATATCCTAAATGGCTCATTCATTCAAGTAAATGCATGGGTAATTTTGCAAAATGTGTAAAATATTTTATCTACACTTATTGTATAACTGCTGTTTCTTGCTGTAATTGCATGGTTTTGTAAATACATTTTCCTCCTGCGAGCTTGGTCAAGCTAGTTATTTAATGGACTTTAAGAATTAAATGTTAATAAATTTAAGTCATGTTATTTATGTATTATAATCTATAGAATGAAAATGAAAGTAAACGTTTTCTCTAGGTAATATTATCAGTTTTACAGTAAATTAAATATTAATGAACGGTACAGTAGATATAGAAATTAAACTGGGCTAAGTCTTGCGTGCTGGTGAAAATCATTGTTTTCTGTTGTTGGTGAAGTGTTGATTTGGTTTCCGATCACCAAGGAGAGGTTATGCAAGGTCCTAAAGATGGTGGCCAAAACAACAACAAAAAAACAAAATCACGTGACTGAAACCCATGAATATAAAGTTTCAGACATTGTTCAGATTAGTACAAGCACAAGACAGGAGGGATTAAGGAAAGAGACAGCAAAGGTTTTTTTATGGATTTTTTTTTTTTTTTTAATTAACATTTTTTTAGCAGACGAAGTATCGTCCGACAATATTTCAGAAATGTCAAGCAATGTCGAACTGCACAGCCAACCGGGTTGAAGCGCTATGACATTTGGTACAATCGCATTGCAATGGATAAATGTCCTTGTGGGTTCAAACTTATTCCTTTATATAAAGGTTCCGTTTGACTTTAAATGGTTTGGAAATTGACACATAATTCATATGGACTATGATATGGTGCTACTGTAAATAATTCCTTTTTTATTTTTGGGGGAAAACAAGAGAAAAAACCCATAAACGACCATTCTATTACAATTTTTTTTTTCTGGGAGTAGATAAATTCATCAAGTTTATGGGCTTCATTTTTACAGTGTTTTCAGTGTGTTCAGCTCTACAATGTTTGTTTGTTGCACTTCTTTTTTTCTCAAGCTCCTTCATTCGTGTACAGATGAACCCAGGAGTCGCTCAGATCTGTTGGTCCTCTGTAGAGATTTCTGTACTTCCCTATGAGAATATACAGCGCTGGGTTCATGCAGCAATGAGAAAATGCCAGAATCCTGCAGATGATATATGCAACATGCAGCTGATAATGTTCGCAGGGATCAAAATCATAGATTGACATGAGCACGATGATGATATGATAGGGCCCCCAGAATATGAAGAAAGCTATAACAATGCACAGCACCAGTATCACAGTCCTGCATTTCTGCCTGGTCGACATTGACATGAGGGTCAAAAGAATTTTGGTGTAACAGAAAGCAATGATTGCAAACGGGACGACGAACAGCAGAATGAGCTGTGCATAATATACAGCCTTTTCGTCATACATACTGGTGCTTTCACAAGAGTATGTGTTGATATTTGCGGCTGTTAAATCTCTCCGACAAGCAATCAAACTTATGATCCAGGCACCAATGCAGGCCACTTTTGAAAATTTGAGCCTTTGACTCCGTGTTAGCCAGTAGCTTCTGAACACAACCACAACAAAATGGTCGAGGGTCATGGCCGTGAGGAGGATAAGGCTTCCGTAAATGCCTACAAAATAGGCCCCGGTCATGATCTTGCAGGCGACGTCACCAAAAACCCAATGATGAAGAAGCTCCACGCACCAGAAAGGCAACGTCAGTGTGAACAGAAGGTCAAAAAGAGCCAAACAGAACATGAAAAGGTTGGTAGCCCCATTCAGGCCTTCGTAGCAGGTGAGCGCACACACGAGGAAGCCATTTCCAAGGATGCTGAGGCAGAAGATTGTGGCGTAGCACACGCCGGTGATCATTTTATAGTTGTCGACCTCACACATTGAGATTAGCACATCATCATACACATATGAGTAATACTCATAAGAGCTGCCGGTAAAGTTGATCGCCTCCATCTAGCATAAAAATAAATGCATTTTACCACAATGCAATTTTTGATACTTGCATGATGTAGAAAATTTCAAAGCAAGCAATTACAGTCAAAAAGCCATGCAGCTGTTTCATCTTGCATCTTCGTAACAGTGCATTATAGTAAGAATGAAAGAACATGAAATGCCTACCTCAAGGTCTTGGTTGACTGGGTTGTATAAGGAAAATAGTCTAAGTGACAAGTGAACTTCTGTTATTGTTGTAATTTCCTTTTGCCTATGCATGCAGTTTCATTGCAGCATGTGTTTTCTGAGAAGCTTAGAAACCTTTTGGCCAGTTCCCTTTATATTTATATTTGTTTATTTATAGAGAATTTTAGCAATTGCCAGGTCCTTAATGCATACAAAATTATTCTGAATTATATTTCACTGAAATGCAGCTTTTTGTGAGTCTTGATTCCAGATCAAATCCAGAAATCCAGCGTTAGCTGTAGTGTAACGTTTCCACCTGGTGTCCTTATGCTCTTTGGTCACCCACTGTAATCCTCCATCTGCTGTCCCACAGACAGACATTGTTTGTGTTTAGATTGGCATGTTACCATACTACTTATACAATATTTTTCTGCATGCACTGTGCACTAGGTACAGCATTCACATTTAGTGTATACATGGAATACAAAAATGTCTTCTGCTTGATTCATTATTTGCTTGGACTGCCAAAAGTTTGATGCTTCTTATACTAAAAAGGAATACAAGTGCAAAATAATGATTTGTATATTTTAAACATGACCTATAATGTAGTGATGTTTATGTTTAAGCAGATCTGCACATTGACCTTTGAACCAAGTTACTGCTTCCTTTCAAAACTCAGAAATGATTGTCAGTTGTTGTTAGCTCTACTATGATGTTCACGTGTGAATTGTTATTGTTATTCAACATGTCATCTCGTTCCATTACCATAAGAATCTTATGGGTTTTGTTGTGGTTAGACAGAAACTTGTGTAATTTATACAAAGTTATCCACATCATATTTCATGCTCAGGTCTCATTTCAGAATGCAAGGCTTTTGTGTCTTCCTTTATGATTTAGTTGAAGATGTCATTAAAGAAAGGATGGGCTTTTATCCACTACTGTCTGGTGCACCAAAGGCTGGCAGACACTCTTCAGCAATGTCTTATTAACTACAAAACCACATGGTAATGTATTCAAGAAAAATGTAAACATCTTAGCAGGAACTTGTACAGGATGATTGATGCATTGCTCAAAATGCATAGCTTTGTTAAAGTACAAAACTCATCTGTATTTCCAGTAAATGTCTAGTAAAATGTGTATTACTTGACATTAATTAAAAATTAACATGATAAGTAGTAATGATGATAGAATGTAGAAGTATGACATTCTAGTATAAATAATAGCAGTAAATCATGTGACCCAGGTTGTTATAGGGTTACTAAAAGCAAACAAAAAACATAAAAAACTTTAGTTACTTGCAGTAAACATTAAATAAAGACAGCATTTCTTATTTTGATGTTCCAAAACAAATAATACTGAAATAATTTTTTTTAAATACAAACTATGTAGTCATATTTTAAAAAGCAGAACCACAAATTACAAAAACAAAATTATTAAAACATTAACTAAAATGAACATGAAAATAGAAAACTACAAACTAATGAAAATATGATAATTACGGAGCCCCGCACATGACATGCAAGAAAAAATAAATAAATTGTGTGCACGATTTACTAATTCGTTCCCTCAATGTACTAAAACATGCACACGATTACTATTGCGTTCCCTCAAATTTACTATTGCGTTCACTCGATTTGCTAAATCGTGCGCACGATTTAGCAAATCAAGGGAACAAATTAGTAAATCGTGCGCACAATTTATAAATCGAGGGAACGCAATAGTAATCATGTGCACGTTTAAGTACATTGAGGGAACGAATTAGTAAATCGTGTGCACGATTTAGCCTACTGTTTTTTTCCTGCATGCCATCTGCAGGGCTCCGTAGATAATATCTCCATTATAGTAAAATAACACTGATGTGATGCACATATGCCTGAGACTTACAATCAAACATGTAAACAACCATTTTGGTGGAAAGCACAACCACATTTGGCTTTAAAGTGTGGTCAAAAATTCACACGCAAATTCTTGCATGAAAAGAGACACATGCTCTGCTACCCATCTTTAGAAGGTTTAGAATATTTCAGCAAATTAGTCTACAATAAATTGCAAATAATTGATTAGAATAGTAATTGGTATTTATTTTGTTTTTGCACATGACACAACATAGTCATTTGAATAGAGAATGTTAACGCATTACTGCAAAGCTGCTCTTTATTTAACAGACCTGAAAATGTTGAATCAGAACAAACTCATTCACGCATTAATTTCTCTTCCTCCACCCACTTTCACTTCTCTAAAACAAGAAACTTCTTGTCTCAAAGAAGCATGCATACATGAAATGTCAGCTATTTTTATTGTTATACTGACAATACAGTGTTTTTTTATGTTACAAATGGAAAGCTAAACTTACAGAAATGGGCAGGGTGTAACATCTCTGCGAAACAAGCATTCTGAGAACTCCAGTCTTGTTTATGAGTGGTAATGATTTTTGTTTGTCATTCACAGTGAGTGGTATTATGAACGCAGTCCCTTCCTGAAGTCCCATCTGAACAATGATATCATCAACCACCTGTATGAACTCACTGAGGTCCAGTTTGATGTAGCATCCCGGGGTCAAGATTCAAGATTCAACATTTTTATTCATCAACATACGGCACGCGAGTACGGAGCCCCACACATGGCATGCAGGAAAAAATAGTAGGCTAAATCGTGCGCACGATTTACTAATTCGTTCCCTCAATGTACTAAAACGTGCACATGATTACTATTGCGTTCCCTTGATTTACTATTTCGTTCACTCGATTTATAAATTGTGCGCATGATTTACTAATTCGTTTCCTCGATTTGCTAAATCGTGCGCACGATTCAGCAAATCGAGGGAACGCAATAGTAAATTGAGGGAACGCAATAATAATTGTGTGCACGTTTTAGTACATTGAGGGAACGAATTAGTAAATCGTGCGCACAATTTATAAATTTTTTCTTGCATGTCATGTGCGGGTCTCCGTACGCGAGCAATAGGGAAAACTGCATACTGACATACATTTTGAGGTAATAATTTCTCATATTCACACAGCCTGTTAGGAGCTAAAAATACTATTAAAGTGTGATAATTAACTTGCACTAGTCTACGGATGAACGCGCGAACGCTGCACATACTAGGCGCTTCAGATCAAAGCCTCAGCGGTCTAACACCGTTCGTCAATGTCAAAATGACTGAGATGGCCAATCAAATCAAAGTAGGCGGGGTTTACTGTTGACAGAAGTAGAACGCAAAGCGTCAGTTTAACATTAGAGGCCCCATTTACACTGCATGGTTCAAGTGACCCAATTACGATTTTTTCCTCTCATGTGGCACAGATCGGATATGACCAGTGAACGTGTAAGCAGGAAAAAAACGCATGGATTCCGATTTTCTCAGATCGGATTCAGGCCTCATTCATATGTGGTAATAAATCGGATATGAATCGGATACGTGCATTTGCGTGTGCCATGTAAGGAGACAAATCGGATATTCCCAAGTAAATGCGAGTCGTACGTCATTAAAAAAGTGACGTCAACTCAGGTGGACACCACCAACAGGGCTTGGGCGCAGCGTTGCATTCTGGGACGTGGCGGCCATGTTGATGGCGTCGTGAATGTAAACATACAGCAAGTCGAACGAGAAGAAACAGAGTTGGGAGAAAAAAAAATATGTTAAAATCGCGAAAAGGTTGTGGGATTTACAGGGATACGCTAAGTAGGGATGCCAGGGATCGGTATGTGGACAAAATCGGTACTATTAACGGTTTGGATCAATATGAAAATCCCAACAAAGAGTGGAGCACCGACGACGAGTTGCTGCCGCACTTTTGCATTACAGATATCTTCGGCTACCTTGTTTGTTTTGTGAGCGCCTACACTTCAGAACATTTCCGAAGCTACAAGTCATTGGAGTCTCATGTGCAGTTCACAAAAGGATGGGTTAAGGAGCTGCAGATCATAAAGCCGGCAAACAGTATACAGTAATCCGGACAAAGGTAAACTGCACTCCGCCTAGTTGCTAGTTTAGTAACCGTTAGTGCTAACAACCATTCACATGTACTTTTAACTAACTTATGTGTTTCAAAAGTTTAGTTAGTAGCTGTCCACCCTCCCCGTTTTTTTTTTTTCCGGGGTTCTCATGTATTTGAGCTCTTTTCCCCTCTGTCTTCCCGTTGTAGTATTTTCCTGTAAAATTATCCCGTTAGCCCTTCCATCGGACCTGTCAGTCTTTGTGCTGTTGTCCTGTTGCTACACAGTTGCCCTTCCAGCAAAACAGATATTTTCAAACCATCGTTTTGCTTAACGTTACTTGAAAGCAACCTTAGCGTGATATTGGCCTTTTTAAGATAACAGCGTGATTGTTGTGAGAACACGATTTCACACCAATGTAAGCAAAGTCACGTTAGACATAGCTTCACAATCTCGCTTAGTTAATGCAGCAGTTTTTTAGTACGAATTTTTGCTGTCAGCAGAGGGATAGCAACAGAAAAATGAATGTAGAAATGTTCCGGTTTTTTGGATGAGTAGCCCAGGAAATTTCCCTTATTTTCAGTGTTTACTTAAGCTATATAAATTAATATTCAGATATTATACCTCACTTGGTCTCCGTGGTCGCACCTCCAAGCAGGAAAACAGTGGCAAGTTAATCCATTTTTTTTCAAAGGGCGATTATGTGTTGCGCTATTACACCCCACAATACAGCAACGGTTTACCATGGTTGAAATAGATTTTTTTAATTAATCAAATTAAGACACACGGCTGAGAGGGAGTATGTCTAAACACTGCGCAGTAGTCCGAGTAGCAGTAAAGGAGGCCATCAGCATGGCGGCCACGTCAAGTAATGACGTCACGACGCCCAAGCCCTACTGAGAGCACATGACTTATTATAGGCGCGATGGAGGACGAAGGATACACACAGTGGAGCAATGCGGAGGTTTCATGTCTTTTAAGTCTTTGGGGCGAAGAGACAGGCAAAAAATTGCAGGCAAAAATGCAGGGTTGTTACAGAAATAAATCCGTGTTTGAAGACATTTCACGAGATATGGGGAGGCACGGTTTAAGCGCTTTTTTCTCTGCCGTGCCGTACAAGACCAATGTTTTGCTGATTTTTTTGTTGACTTTTCAAAATATTGTGGAAAGCAAAACACTGTATAATTTTATTTGCATCTGCATCCATTATATTTCGTGCTGTTTTACTTCCTTTTCCGGGTCAGAACGTCTACGTTTGGTAGTTTCAGCAGTGTATAGTGTAAGTGGAAAAATCGGATACGGGTCACTTTTAAAAGATGATGTAAGCGGGTCGTCAAAAAAATCGGATATAGTCAGAAAATCGGATTTGGGCATCAAGACCTGCAGTGTAAATGCAGCGAGGTAAGATGAAGCTGCATATCATTTAATATTATTCAACTTTTAACGATACGTTTTATGATAGAAATGTTAAATAACCGACAGCTATATCCAGTGATGGAAAAAATGTTCTCAAATATGGCCATTTAGAGAGAGAGAGAAAGAGAGAGATGTGTAAATTGTCTGCGTCTGTCTCTCTCTACAAACAATGAAGCTGAGTTTAGTTACTTAAAAAACAGCGATTTTGCCCCCCTTGTTGCTGAGAAATATAATGTAGCGATTCAGTATCGATTAATAAAAGTCGCGTGGCAGCGGTGACAAGTTTATGAGCTTCTATATGTTACTTTTTTGTACTTTTTTTGGTTTTGTTGGCACAGTGGTTAACCATGTTAAAAATGGCCTGTCATGACGAAAAGGTTTGCCGACCCCTTATATAGAGAATATATATAACCAGCAGTGAAATGTGAGTCTGGTCCACTCCATGGACAGTGCAATTATTAAAGAACACAACACAGATGAAAATATACATAAATATATGTATGGTATGAAAGAATTAAATAAAAGTAAACAATAAAAATATAAGAATAGAATATAAAAAAATATATTGTAGAATTACATATAGAATAGAAAATAATGTGCATGAAAGTATACTGTAGTCTTAAATATTAAGATACACAGGAATGTACAAGAGGCAAATGTGCAAACAGGTTGTGGCACTGTCAATATGTCAATATGAGGTAGAGAATGATGAAGATCTTACTGATTAAGTGATTATTAAGTGGAGACATGTAGATGTTAAGAGGCTGGTTTTGAGTTTAGGAGCCTGATGGCCTGGGGGAAGAAACAACTCCTAAGTCTCTCAGTTTTTGCCATCAGGCTACAGAAGCACTTACCAGATGGCAGCAAAGTGAAAAGATGGTTACTAGGGTGGTTGGAGTCCTTGATGATTTTAACAGCTCTGCTTTTGTGGCGTTTGAGGTAGATGTCCTGCAGAGAGGGGAGAGCAGACCCTGAGATGCTAAGCTCAGCTAAGCGCACAACTCTCTGCAGGGCTTTGCAGTCCTGACTGGAGCTGTTCCCATACCACACTGAGATACACTGAGTCAACACACTTTCTATGACCCCTGAATAGAAAGTTTTCAGGATTGCTGGTGAGACCCTGAATTTTCTTAGCTGTCGCAGATGGTACAGTCTTTGCCTGGCTTTATTAACCTGTGTTTGAATGTGGGTAGTCCAAGTCAGGTCCTCAGAGATGTTTACACCAAGGTACTTGAAGCTTCTCACCCTCTCCACAGGGGTCCCGCTGATCATAAGAGGAGTATAGGGCTGCTGCTGTCTCTTCCTGAAGTCAACAATCAGCTCTTTAGTTTTGCTCACATGCAGAGAGAAACAATTGTCCTGGCACCATGATGTAAGTTTCTCTACCTCATCCAAGTATGCGGTCTCATTATTGTTGTGAATGAGGCCCAGAACCACAGTATCATCAGCAAATTTGATAATAGATGTGGAGCTGTGGGAAGACACGCAGTCATGTGTGTAGAGAGAGTAGAGCAGGGGACTCAGGACACAGCCCTGTGGGGCTCCTACGTTCAGGGTGATGGAGCTGGAGATGAACTAGCCTACTTTCACCACTTGAGGTCTGCCAGTGAGGAAGTCTTGAATCCAGTTGCAGAGTGAAGAGTTTAGAAGCAAGCTTGATGGGGACTATAGTATTGAAAGCTGAGCTATAGTCAATAAAAAGCAGCCTTACATAGTTCCCTTTATTGCTGTCAATGTGCGTGTGAGAAAAGAGTGCATGACATGAGAGATGGCATCTTCAGTGGATCTATTGGGGCGATAGGCAAACTGGAGAGTGTCTAAAGTATCCGGGATGGAGGAGCAGATGTATTTTTTCCAGTCCCTCAAAGACCTTCATGACTATTGATGTGAGGGGAACTGGACGATAGTCATTCAGACAAGAGGGTTTATTGTTCTCAGGCACAGGGATGATGACAGCTTTTTTTTAGAGGAGGTGGGAACCACCAAGGTTGCAAGAGACTCATTAAAGATGGATGTAGACTTCCAGTTTTGGATGCGAATGGAGTAAATGCGTCTACCTCGTGCTTCCTGTACAAATCTTCTATTTTATCAGTTTATAATCCTCTACCGGTTTATTTTCTCCGAATGTAATGAGATAACAAGTTTAATATACATGGAAGCAGAAAATGGCATCCAAATCAACCAAGCATGTGAAGAAAGACACAAGTAAAGACAACTTGATCGCGGCTCATGGCGAGATTAGCATGTCAGCCTTGACTAGCTTATTGGAAGAACATAGAGTCCCTCTCTCCTCTGCTTTCAAAACCGCTTTTACATCCTTAGAGGCAAAACTTGAACTCGTCCAGGCTGCGGTGTCGGACCATGGACCACGAATAACATCATTGGAATCCAACACAGACTTCCTCAGCGAGCGAATTCACTCTCTGGAAGCGGTGTGCGCCGATCTGACTGAGAATTATGCTAAACTCAAGGCCAAAACAGCAGACCTGGAGGGCCGCAGTTGGCGTAATAATATCAGGATCATTGGCTTACCGGAGTCTGTTAAGGGTCCTCGGCCCACAGTGTTCTTTTCTGAGATGCTGTCGGAAATTATGGGCGAGCAGATTTTGCCGTCTCCTCTGGAACTTGACAGGGTTCATCGGGCTCTGATCGCTAAGGTGAAACAGGAAGGGTGGCCGAGAGCGGTAATAGTCTGTTTTCATCGGTATCAGATCAAGGAGGCTGTAATATGTGAGGCTCGTAAAAGAAGAGGATCCTTGCAGTACTGTGGCAACCCGATCGCCATTTACTATGACTACAGTCCGGAAGTTCTGGAACAGCATGCTCAATATCGAGGGGTAATGGCAGAGCTTTACAATCTTGGTTTTAAGCCATCCCTTCTTTTCCCCCCGCAAGGCTGAGGATCCTGACTAAGGAATGTGAGCAAAAGATGCTTGCATCGGTGGATGATGCCAAGGAATTTTTGACGGCTCACCGTAGTGCCACTTCACTGTTCAGTAAATTTGAACAGTGGGGCTTATGATCTTATTTACTTTTTTTGTGAAGTAGGAGCCCTCTGTACAACATAGACTTAACTGCGCCAGATCTTCTTGAGCTCTCTGACATTATACAAACGGTTTACTTTTCATTGAAAGTGTTTTGCATCATGCGCTCATTTCTACGTTTCTAATGACTGATTGATGCTGTGGTATTTGATCTGATACCATCGTTGAATCAGATTTGTTGTAAGATGTATCTCGTTTATTTTTTAATTTTTTCTTGGGTGCACAAGTACTACTTGCAAGAGTTTGATTGCAATTTTTGTTTACTTTAGGGGAAATATATATATATATATATATATATATATATATATATATATATATATATATATATATTTTACATTCTCATTTATTTTGATTTGCCCTGTGATCATTATATTGATCAAATGTTTCAGTATGATCCAAGGATCGTTATGCCATGGGTCTGCTCGTATGCTAAGCATACTATTTGATACTGTAGTGTTATCTATGTGTTGTATAATGAGGATAATTTGTTTTAAGGGATTGAGGATTATATAAGGTAAGGTGGAATAAGGAAGTGTTCAGAACACTTAGTTCTTGTTTTAGTGGGTAGTTTTACTGTCATTGTAATGTTCTATGAGGGTTGGGTTGATTTTGTGGGTGGGTTTGGTTTCGGTATGAGATGGCATCGTGCTGACTTTACTACTTTTATGTTTGCTGTTTCTTTGTTGATGTTATTTTAATTTTTGTAATTCTTTTATTTTCATTCTCCGATCACAGACTTTTGATAGATACTCTAATGGGTAGAGAGTTGAGATTTTTGAGTTGGAACGTCAAGGGATTAAACCATCCAGTTAAGAGAAACAGAGTTCTTGCACATCTTCGACAGCTCAAAGCAGAAGTTGCTTTCTTGCAAGAAACCCATTTACGCATCGCAGATCACAATCACCTCAATAATGGTTGGAAGGGGCAGATTTTTCATTCTTCTTTCCAGGCAAGGGCAAGAGGTGTGGCTATTTTGATAAATACGAATGTACCCTTTATATCAAATGATATTATATCAGACAAGAATGGCCGTTATATAGTTGTTGTAGGCACGCTATGTAATAAGAATGTAACTTTAGCTAACTTTTATGCTCCTAATTTTGATGATGTCGGTTTTTTTAAACATTCTCTCTCTCTTATTCCTGATTTAAACTCAAATTCTCTTATACTTGGGGGAGACTTTAACTGTTGCCTTGACCCAGTGCTGGACCGTTCATCATCTAGACCATGTGCTGCAAACAAATTCTCCATTTTTCCAAATAATTATTTTTCTGAATATGGTATATCGTATGTATGGCGGCGTTTGTACCTGAAAAAAACAGAGAGTATTCTTTTTTTTTCAAATGTTCATCACTCTTACTCTCGGATTGATTACTTTGTTCTGGATAATGGTTTAATTTCTAGAGTTCAGTCTTGCGCATATCAAAGTATTATTATATCGGACCATGCTCCTCTTACTCTTGATCTGACCTTTCCAAATTTGCCTTCACCTAGGAGGAATTGGCGTTTCAATACTTCATTCTTGGCAGAGGATAATTTTGTTTCCTTTGTTGCTGACCAAATTCCTTTTTTTCTAACTGTTAATAAATCAGCAGAAGTTTCAGATTCAACAGTATGGGAGGCCCTTAAGGCATATATTAGAGGCCAAATTATTTCATACGGTGCTAATAAAAGAAACCTCTCTAAAGAAAAGCAAATTTCACTTGCTAATGATATTTCAAAATAAGATAAGCAATATGCTAGGTCTCCCATGCCAGATTTGTATAAGAAACGTCTTAAACTTAAATCAGAGCTTGACTTGCTTTCAACAAATGAGATAGAGGACCTTTTGAGAAAAACCAGGAGTGTTTTTTATGAAAGTGGGGTAAAATCCGGGAAAGTTTTAGCTAATCAGTTGCGAGGGCTATGTGCTAAACAAATTATAAGTGGTCTTCGTCTAGATAACGGGGAGGTCACAACTGATCAAAACACTATTAATGACAAGTTCAGAGATTTTTATTCTACTTTGTATACATCTGAACCCTCTTCGCAGGGGGATATTGAAGGTTTTTTTTTGGCCAACTAAATATCCCCACTTTATCCTTCATCCTAAAAGGTTGTTTGCAACTTTTTAGCGGTGCCGATTTCTCAGGAGGAAGTGGCTGCTGCTATCTCTTCTCTACAATCTGATCAAACAGGGTTTATAAAAAATATAAAAATCAATCATTTTTTAATATCCGCCGCTTACTTAATGTGGTATACTCTCAACATCAGGCCATTCCAGATTGTGTTGCTTCTTTAGACGCAGAGAAGGCATTCGACAGGGTTGAGTGGGATTACCTTTTTTTAGTTTTAGAAAAATTTGGATTTGGCCCAGTCTTTCTCTCTTGGATTAAATTACTTTATAGTGCTCCCTCTGCAGTAGTCCTAAACAATGGTCTGTACTGTAGACCATTTAATTTGCATCGCAGAACTCCACAGGGCTGCCCACTAAGCCCACTACTATTTGCTTTAGTTATTGAGCCTTTAGCAATCGCCCTACACCAGAGTCAGCAGATTACTGGAATTACCCGTGGTGAGACCGTTCATAAGGTAACTCTATATGCAGACGATCTACTGCTTTTTATATCAAATCCACAAACTTCTTTATCCGCAGCTCTATCTTTGCTTGAGAATTTTGGTCGGCTTTCGGGCTACAGGCTTAATCTGCACAAGAGTGAACTCTTTCCAATTAACAAGGTAGATACACAATTAAAGTATTCCAACATACCACTGAAACTAGTCAAAAATAAGCTCACTTATCTTGGGGTCTGTATCACTCACCATCATAAGCATCTTTTTAAACATAATTTTGGCATGCTTCTTGAACGGTTTAAGAAAGATCTTTCTAAATGGTCACCTTTAAAGATTTCCCTCATTGGGCACATTAATTCCATTAAAATGGTGGTGCTTCCTAAATTTCTTTATCTCTTTCAATGTTTACCTTTATTTCTTCCCCTGTCTTTTTTTAAATCTTTAGACTCTGTTATCTCTTCTTTCATTTGGAATGGTAAGCACCCTCGTCTATGCAAAGCATACCTTCAGAGGCCTAGATGCAATAGTGGTATGTCCTTACCTAATTTTAAGTTTTACTACTGGGCAGCTAACATACGAAACACACTTTATTGGTGGCATTATCACCTTTTGCCCAATATTCCGTCCTGGGTGGACATGGAAATAAATGCTTACAAGCAAATTTCCCTTCCAGCACTTCTTGCATCTAATTTACAGTTGACTTCTTATACTTCTGTCGATTGCCCAGTGTTGAGAATTTGGATCCAATTCAGGAAAGCATTTGGTTTTAGGGATCCCTCTCTTGGTATTACGTTTCGGTCTTACCAAGTCAGATTTTTTTCGATTCTTGCAAGTAAGACATTACGTTAAGTTACTTGTACCAGACTTCCCAATGATGCCTTCTGAAAATCCTTTGGATAGGTTCCTTTCATGTAACGCAATAACTAAAGGCTCAATTTCTATTATTTATAATTTAATGATAAATCTGGCATCTTCATCTCTGGATAACATTAAAAGAGCTTGGGAGGAAGACCTTGACAGACCACTCTCTGAAGACACATGGAACTGCGTCCTTAAACAGGTCCACTCATCATCAATATGTGCTCGGCCTTCACTTATACAGTTTAAAGTAGTGCACAGAGCTCATATATCCAAAGTCTAGCTCAAATGTTTCCTGGTACTAACCCTATTTGCAATAGATGTCAGTGTGCTGAGGGAACGTTAATTCACATGTTCTGGACATGCCCCAAATTAGAGCATTACTGGCGATCCATATTTCTCCCCCTTTCTGCGGTCCTTCAGCATAGATTAGAGCCAGAGCCTCTGGTGGCATTATTTGGAGTCGCTCCAGAGGAGGTATGGTTGTCAGCATCAATGTGTAAGGTCCTTGCTTTCTCTTCCCTGATCGCATGTAGAGCAATATTATTAAAGTGGAAAAACCCCTTGCCACCCACTCACACTCAATAGATCAAAGATATGATGTCTTGTCTCTGCCTCGAAAAAATTAGGTATTCGAAAAACAATTTTTATGTTCTGGCGCTCTTTTATTGAATATGTTGATAAGTCTGTTTAAATAATGCCACTACTATGGACCCTTTATAATATATTTTTTAATTTATTTATTTATTATTATTTTTTATTATTATAATTTTTATGTATGTATGTATTTGTTGTATTTTGTTGGAGGTTAATGTTTGTCAGCATTTTTGTATGTATACTGGGTTCTTACAATTCCATTTTGATTTAATGGACGTTATTCTAAGGGGTGGGGGACTGTGAATGTGATTTATTTTGTTAAAAACAATAAAAACAAACTTTGAACGAAAGATGGTTGTAAACAAACCAGCGAGTTGATCAGCGCAGGACCTCAGAACACGGCCAGAAATCCCATCAGGTCCGGCTGCTTTCCTGACGTTCACTCACTTTACGGCCCTCCGAACCTCTTCCTCCGACACAGTGATTCCATTATTATTGCTGCTCTGACTGCTGCTTCCTGACGCGCTGATTGTCAGACTCGCACTGCTTAGATTGTTTTCAAAACGGCCTTAGAAAGAGTTTAGCTTGTCAGCCAGTGATGGATCTGCTCTCACCTCTGCAGAGGATTTATTTCCAAAGGCACAGATGGTCCTTAGTCCCTGCCACGTGCGTCGGGAGTCATTGAGCTGAAGATGAGACTCTATTCGTTCCCTGTATCAGAGTTTGGCGGCTCTTACTCCGCATCGGAGAGCATAGCACAAAGCTTTGTACTCGCTCATGTTTCCCGACAAAAGACCGGCGTTGTATGCAGCAGTGCGTTTGTTTACTGCTGCATGGATTGTTCTGTCCACCCACGGTTTCTGATTAGAGAAGGTCCTTATATATATATATATATATATATATATAAAAGAGTGAAAAATTTAAGGGGGTCTGAATACTTTCCGTACCCACTGTCTGGTCATATAATAAGAATATCATCAAAAAGTTGATTTATTTCACTAATTCCATTCAAAAAGTGAAACTTGTATATTATATTCATTCATTACACACAGACTGATATATTTTAGATGTTTATTATCTTTTAATTTTGATGATTATAACTGACAATTAAGGAAAATCCCAAATTCAGTATCTCAGAAAATTAGAATATTACTTAAGAACAATACAAAGAAAGGATTTTTAGAAATCTTGGCCAACTGAAAAGTATGAACATGGAAAGTATGAGCATGTACAGCACTCAATACTTAGTTGGGGCTCCTTTTGCCTGAAATACTGCAGCAGTGCTGCGTGGCATGGAGTCAATCAGTCTGTGGCACTGCTCAGGTGTTATGAGAGCCCAGGTTGCTCTGATAGTGGCCTTCAGCTCTTCTGCATTCTTGGGTCTGGCATATCTCATCTTCCTCTTCACAATACCCCATAGATTTTCTATGGGGTTAAGGTCAGGCGAGTTTGGTGCGAGTTTGCCCAATTAAGAACAGGGATATCATGTTCCTTAAACCAGGTACTGGTAGCTTTGGCACTGTGTGCAGGTGCCAAGTCCTGTTGGAAAATGAAATCTGCATCTCCATAAAGTTGGTCAGCAGCAGGAATCGTGAAGTGCTCTAAAACTTCCTTGTATACGGCTGTGTTGACCTTGGACCTCAGAAAAAACACAGTGGACCAACACCAGCAGATGACATGGCACCCCAAACTATCACTGACTGTGGAAACTTTACACTGGACCTCAAGCAACGTGGATTGTGTGTCTCTCCTCTCTTCCTCCAGACTCTGGGTCCCTGATTTCCAAAGGAAATGCAAAATTTACTTTCATCAGAGAACATAACTTTGGACAACTCAGCAGCAGTCCAGTCCTTTTTGTCTTTAGCCTAGGCGAGACGCTTCTGACGCTGTCTGTTGTTCAAGAGTGGCTTGTCACAAGGAATGCGACAGCTGAAACCCATGTCTTGCATACGTCTGTGCATAGTGGTTCTTGAAGCACTGACTCCAGCTGCGGTCCACTCTTTGTGAATCTCCCCCACATTTTTGAATGGGTTTTGTTTCACAATCCTCTCCGGGGTGCGGTTATCCCTATTGCTTGTACACTTTTTTTCTACCACATCTTTTCCTTCCCTTCGCCTCTTTATTAATGTGCTTGGACACAGAGGTCTGTGAACAGCCAGCCTCTTTTGCAATGACCTTTTGTGTCTTGCCCTCCTTGTGCAAGGTGTCAGTGGTCATCTTTTGGACAACTGTCAAGTCAGCAGTCTTCCCCATGTTTGTGTAGCCTACAGAACTAGACTGAGAGACCATTTAAAGGCCTTTGCAGGTGTTTGAGTTAATTAGTTGATTAGAGTGTGGCACCAGGTGTCTTCAATATTGAACCTTTTCACAATATTCTAATTTTCTGAGATACTGAATTTGGGATTTTCCTTAGTTGTCAGTTATAATCATCAAAATTAAAATAAATATATATTTGAAATATATCAGTTTGTGTGTAATGAATGAATATAATATACAAGTTTCACTTTTTGAATGGAATTAGTGAAATAAATCAACTTTTTGATGATATTCTAATTATATGACCAGCACCTGTATATATGTATGTATATATATAATATATATATATATATATATATATATATATATATATATATATATATATATTATATATATAGTGCCTTGCGAAAAGTATTCATACCCCTTCATTTTTTTTCGTTTTGTTATGTTGCTGCTTCATGTTTTTTTTCATTTTTTTGGTTTTTTTTCCCCCACATCAATCTACACCCCAAAAAAACAAAACAAAAAAACAGGTTTTTAACATCTTTGTAATTTTTTTTTTTAAATAAAACACTTAAATGATTCCTGTTATGTCTGTGATATGATACTTGGACACAACAAAAGATGAGGTGCATACATGAACTCACTTCAACTTTTACTTAACAGAATCACCACATGCAAAACAGGCATGATGTTGTCTGTTATGCTGGTGATATACAACATTTCCTCCACCCTCAAGAAAAGAAGTACATAAAATGTAGCACTTATTTCCTGTGAAGTCTTTGTGAACTCTGTGTGTGAACTCCCGCACAAATACATCAATGTACTGTTCTTACCATGGCCTATGCCGTAACCTAGACTCTAAATAGTCTCTATCAGTCTCTGTGGTGGTTTATGCACACGTGTTGGATAGCATCTTTCCTCACAGGGCTCCCTCTCAGTGTCTGCTGTAACAGTGGTGGTTTCAGAATGGGGTGTAGATGGTGGTGATACGGGTGGGTAAGGACAATGACTCTGGCCATTTATGCTTGAAGGGGATGATGGTTGCTCTACTTGAGAGACAGAAGAAACAGTAGGCTGAATTGAGGCTGCTCTTGTCAGTGCACTTTTCCTTAACTGTTCGACATGACGTCGCCATTGTGTACCAGCCGACAGCTCAACCTGGTAAGTCAATGGTCCAGCTTGCTCCTTAACTGCAGCAATAACCCATTTGCAGTCACCCCTGTAGCTTTTTGCAAGCACAGTCTCTCCAACTGCAAAGTTTGCACAGTTTGTTTGGCAGTATCAGATCCAACCTAGTATGAAGTGGACGCCCCATGAACAGCATAGCTGGAGTTTGGTTTGTAGTTGCATGGGTGGCATTTCTGTATACTAACAGAAAGTTGGACAGCTTTTGCTGGAGTGTAAATTTCTCATGTACCATAGTCCTCGCTTAAGGCCTTGTACAAACCGCTCTGCATGTCCATTAGTTGCTGGGTGCCATGGGGCAGGCGTGACATGTCTGATGCCATTTCTGCGAAGATATGTCTGAAAATCAGAGGAAGGCGTCAGCTACCA
The DNA here is from genome assembly GCF_018340385.1 of Cyprinus carpio. Taxonomy (NCBI): domain Eukaryota; kingdom Metazoa; phylum Chordata; class Actinopteri; order Cypriniformes; family Cyprinidae; genus Cyprinus; species Cyprinus carpio. Next base: position 4,100,802 of record NC_056583.1, read on the forward strand.
CCAGGAACGTCGATCCCATTAATGGCCTTGCAAAATCGACATGTACCCGCTCCCATGGAGATGCTGGCCATTCCCAAGGGTGAAGTGGCACATGTTCTGGGTCATTCTGTGTCATTTGGCAGCCAGGGCACTGCAGTGTCAACCGCTCGATCTCTTGATCCATCCCTGGCCACCACAGATAACTCCTGGCAAGTGCTTTCATCTTCACCATTCCAAGATGTCCCTTATGCAGCTCATCTAGGACACTAGATCTTAGTCTGGTAGGTATAATGGTTCACAGCCCCCACATCACACACCCAGCATTTAGAGAGAGGTCATGACGTTTTGCATAGTATGCGGGCAGCAGCAATTTGTGATCAGTTGTCCAGCCTTTAAGTTTTGCCAAATACACCGCGGCCGCGTGAGTGAGCAGAGGCGGTTGGGTTTGAGAATGGCGCGGCCGGCGGATTCGACAAAGAGCTTGCGGCAACCACATGTGACAACCCGGGCTGGACTCTGCTTCGTCCACGGCAAAAGCCGATCCGGTGATCCACAGTGCAAAGTTGATGTATTTCCTCAGTGACCAGCACAGATCAGCCCCAGGCATGACGGAGCGGAGATCGTCCTCTTTTGGAAGGCAAAAAAAAGTAGCTTCGCTTTCACAATGAAACGCACAGCGTCTATATGACATGGCGGCGGCAACAACAATACTACAATGAGAATAAAAGGTATGCCTTCTTTCTTTGCATGAACATTTGGGCGGCATTATGCAAATCTTCCCACATAGTGATATAGAGATGTGGGGGCATGTTAGAACAAGCTGTTTCAGGGGGGCATGGACGAGTGTTAACTTTTATAAAGAATATCTCTTTGGATTTGAGACTTTAGTCTTTGCAACTTCACAGATCTTCTTTATTCACCAAGAGCTTGTAACACTCCAAAGAGAAAAGAAAATTTGAAATGGCACCATATGACCCCTTTAAATGATAACAATATTGAACTGGAAATTTTAAACTAAAGAGTTTAAAATTTACAATTAAAGAGTTTAACGATTGCTTAAAAGAAATGTATCAAAATTCAGTGAGATTAATGCTTAATGCAAAAACAATTAATGCTTAATGCAAAAACACCTGGTTATGAAAATTACATTAGAAAACAGAATGATAATAATAAAAGAATAATTAATTTTCTGGGCTGGCATGACAAGCCAGATTAAAATGCAAAAAGAATCAAATATAAGTGTAAACATGTTGAAACAGATTTAAGCAACATCAAAGTGAAGGCAAAAATCTGAGACCAGACACGAGACAGGGTTCACAAGAATGAGACAAGACAAGATTTTTACACCATTTTAAGAAATCTTAATCTTAACTGTCTGCAGGTGCATTTGAAATCTTGCAATAAATGCAATCTCAGTTCTGCTTTCTGAGTATGAATCATAATATGCAATAAAAGACAATACTCAAGCACTGTAAAATATTTCGCAACAAATTCAATTGACTGACTTCTCTTTCATATGATTTCATGAGTCTCTTCAGACCTATAGAATTGTACTTGCAGGCTATGAGTTTGTAGAATGTTTGACTTCCTATTTGAACTTTTTTCCACAAATAGATCATAAAAAAAAGAACAGTTATTTCTTAGTCTTATTAAGTGCAACCATAATCAAAGTAGGCTTCTCTCTAAATATTCAAATCAAAGCGGTATAAGTGAAAAAATTTTTATTGTAGGATGTGTTCAAATCAAGGTGTGGTTATAACTACACATCCTATTATAGCGTGCATACTAATTACAGCCTAGGCATTTATAAATGTTTATCCACTTCAAACAAATGAATTGCTCTTCTTAAAAATAGTGCTTTAGCATACCTGCATGTTTGTGCTTTTAAACACAGACCAGCTTGCAGCTTTGTCAATAAATCATATACTGATCATCTACTAATGGTTTGTTCATCATTTGTTCATGATTAACAATTGTTTATTGAGATAGTGATACAAAACAATTTTGACATAAATACTTCAATGATTTATAATTGATAAATAATGTATCAACTAATAACTTATAAACCATCTACTAATGATCGGTTTGATTTATTTCATGATTTGATCTTTTTTTAACATCTGTTTATTGAATTTTCTTCTGGGAACAGTAGTATAAAACAAAAAGCAACAGTGCAAATTTAGAACCCATCCCAACCCACCCCACCCCCTGGTAGACTTAAGGGTAGAGAAGAAAAATAATAAATAAATAAATAAAGTAAATAATAATAATAAAAATAAATTAAGTAATATTACTACATAAAATACAATAAAATAATATTTACAAAGATTTTAGAAAAGATGACACAACATTAAAAGATGAATGCCATAAATTAAAAATTTTCACATTAGATCCATGTATACGAAAAGTTGAGAATTCCATCGAGATAATGTATAAACAAATATACAGTCCAGGTTTGTCTGTCCATTGTGTGAGGAGGATTCCAATGGTTGACTAGCAACTTTTTTGCTGCAGTGAGAGCAGCTAACAGTAAACATCTTTGTTGCACTTAGGAGAAGATGACAGATTCATATAAAAACGTTTCATTGGAGTCAAGTAAACCCTATGCAGCAATTTCCAATGAATCATTTGGTGGTTAGGGTATTTAGAAGACAGTTTAAACATTCCCCATATCTGATCTGAAAATAAAACATGCACATCCTCATTAAGATCCTTAGACCAAACAGTTGTAATAGATAAAGGTTTGTATGAATGCTCAAGAAGAAAAAGATAGATGACTGAAGCAGAAGAGGAAAATTCCTCAGAGGGAAGGATTAGTTAGTTTGCGCAAAGGGTGAATAGGCAGAGAGTTCCAGGGCACCCCATATGCCCGTAGGGCCGATCTAATGCGCAAATATATAAAATAGGAAGTGCCTGGCAGATTATATTGAGTTTTGAGATTCTGGAAGGATTGTAAACCGCTATCATCATAGATATCTCCCAGAGTGTTTACTGTATTATGAGTCCATTGTGGACAATGGAATGGAGTATTGCCTGACAAAAGATTATTGTTGTGGAAAATTGGCGAATGCTTATGCCATATTGTAACTAGTTGTGAACATATTTCAACATCCCTCCATGTGGAGAGGAGGTGGGTTATAATGGGACCAAACCTGGATTTACACTGCCTAAGCGTAACCCCCGAAAAAACAAGATGCTTTAATTTATATGGATAAACAACAGATTCCTCGATTGCTCTCCAAGATACAGAAGCATCAGGGTCAAACCAAACTGATAAAGGGCGGAGGAAAAAAAAAACATGCATCAAGTGTTATTCCAGTAGCCAACTGGTGGAGCGAGAGGAATCATGGAAGAAAAGAAATTAATACGTGGGAGACCATTCATTTTAATCACCGATATACGTGCCTGATGAGAAGTAGGAAGACGAGACCAATTTTCCAAATCTGAGGAAATTTTGGCTAGAATACTATTATAGTTCTTTTAAAGAATTTCCTGCAGGGAAGGAAAAACATCTATCCCCAAGTACTTAAAGTTTTGAACCAATGGAATAGATACAGAAAGGGAAATGGGATCAAATTTAGAATTGAGGGGAAGTAGACATGACTTACTCCAATTAATTTTGAACCCAGAGAGCGATCCAAAATTAATATTCAATACATGAGGAACAGTATGTGACGGCTTCTCCAAAAACAATAAGATATCATCAGTTAATAAAGAAATATGATGATGAGTATTCGTTATAATTATGGGAGAAATAGTTTCAGATCCTCAGACCGCTTGAGCTAAGGGTTCCAAGGATAGGGCAAATAACAGAGGAGAAAGTGGGCAACCCTGACGAGTACCTCAATGTATAAAGAATGGGTTAGAGCAAACAGAACCTGTGAGAACAGAGGCTGCTGGATTGACGTACAGAACTTTTATGATTTGATAATTTTTTAAGATAACTTACAATACATTTGTAAATCGTTAGCATACCACTAATTAATCATTTATGAACATAAAGTCATGTTTTGTAAATGATTCGTGGATCATTAACTAATAACTTATAAGTGACTTATAACTGAATTAATAAAACATTACTAAAATGTTAACTAATCACTTATTAATAATTTATGAATATTTAGTCATGTTTTGTAAATGATTAGTTCATCATTAACTAATAATTTATAAATGACTTCTAACTGAACGTTATTATAAAGTTTTACCCCTTTTTCAATTTTACTTGAGTTAAAATGTACAAAAGTACTCAATTTTGTATGTATTTAAGTAAAAAAGTACTGATAGATTTAGATTTATTTTGCAATTTTATTTAGACTACTTCATTTAATTTTATAATCCTACTGCTCAAAATACCTGGGATTTTGCTAAAATAACCACTATATGGAGTAAAGATATATTTTTGTTTTTGTTTTGTTTTTTTCACCAGTAAGAAACAAGTTTTAAAGTTTGTTGTTTTGCAAAACACCACAGTTATACATGACATGAGAATAAGGCCTGAAGTTAGGAAGAACATTTTAAGGAAAATATAATAGATTTTCATAATGATTTTTTTTCTTCTCAAACCTTGTCTATGGTGTAAAAACACCCAAATGCCCCAAGAGGGCGTCACTTCCCACTTTGATAATTACTGTAGTTACCATGTTCTGAACATCACATCCTTTCTTTTTCCCTGTAATAATGTAATCTATCTAGGTGATTGAATAAAAATATTTGGACTTTATATCTAAAAATTACCTCAATTTATCACCAGCAAGCTTGTTAGCTAGACAGTATCAGCTAACAATATTTACTTATTTTCAGTATGGTTATGAATAAACATTCATATCTGTCTACTAGGCCAGTTAATCCAAACAATATAAAAATATTTACTGTTAAACAATATAAAAACAGACGTCACATAGGGCTAAATGTGTAGCATTTAAATAAAACTGTTAAAGTTATGGCAGCGGAGAATTTAAACGTGCATGAGTTATTTTATTTAATCTGTTATTTTAAGGTTTTTTTTTTTTTTTTACCTAAAACACACTGATGTTGTCTGCATGCATTTCAGTGGGTTTAAATATATCACCCTTTACAGCAGATTTATTTCACAAAAAATGGACAGTTTTGACCTAAATATGATTTTCAGTTACAATAATTAACACAGGATCTCCCAGTTCTTACTTTGTGAATTCAGCTCACTGGAGACTCGCACTAAACGGTTCATTTGAATCAGTGAGCTGTCGACTCGAGAACAGCTGCAATCGGATCATTCTAATTCGGGAATGAATCGTTTGGTGTGATTTGCAAACCGATTTTAAAGATTCATTGAAAAGAATCAGTTCGTTCATGAATCAGACACTGCTTCTGCATGTCGGAGCACGTGGTGTATTATAAGGAGTAACAATATGTTTTATGAAATGTAAGTGAAGTAAAAAGTACGATCGTATACTTTGGAATGTAATGAAGTAAAAGTAAAAGTTACTCAAAATAAAACTACTCCAATAAAAGACAGATTGAAAAATGTACTTAAGTACAGTAACGAAGTAAAGCTACTCCGTTACTGTCCACCACTGCTAAGGAGGGTCATAAGCCTTGGAAAAAAGATAAGTTTTTAACTTAGATTTAAATTTAGATTCTGAAAAGACTAATCGGGGGAGACTGGAAGACTATTCCAAAGTTTAGGCGCAGCAATTGAAAAGGCACGGTCACCCCTCAACTTCAATCTAGATCTCGGGACCATCAATACTTTCTGCTTAGAAGTAGTCAGTGATCTAACCAGATGTATTTGGGTTTAAAAGATCACAGAGATATTCAGCAATTGTTCCACTCAGAGCTTTAAAAACAAACAGTAAAATTTTAAACTTGATTCTGTAATGGATCAGCAACCAGTGCAAAGAGCATAATATGGGCGAGATATAATCAAATTTGTGAATTTTGAACCATCTGAAGTCGATTTATATTTGATTGACTTATTCCCATATTAAGGGCATTACAATAATCAAGCCTTTATAAGGTAAAGGAATGTGTAAATGTCTCAAAGGCATGGATCACTCTCTCAAACTCTTGAAATGATAGAAACTCTGATGATAGCAGTCTTAATTGGAAGAATCTGGATTTGACTACAGAATTTATCTGTTTATCGAACTTGAGTGCAGAATCGAAAGTAACACCCACATTTTTCACAGACAGTTTTCTGTAGGAGTCCAGATCTCCCAAATCACAATCAAGGGTTCCTGAAGACCCAAAAATAATGACCTCTGTTTTGCCCTCATTTAGATGTAAAAAGATTGAAGAAAACCAAGACTTAATATCAGACAAACACGTATTCAGTGATCCTAAGTCTCTTTCATCATTTTTCCTCAAGGGCAGGTAGATTTTAAAAATGAAATGACACCCCAAGCTTAGTAAGGATGGACCCCAGAGGAAGCATATATAATGAGAACAGAACAGGGGCCAAAATGGAGCCCTGAGGAATTCCAAAATGCAAAATAGAGCTAGATGAAGAAAAACCTTCAAGACAAACAGAAAACATTCTGTCTTCAAGATAGGATTGAAACCAGTCAAGAGCACAACCTGTAATGCCCACACATTGTTCAAGGCGTGATATAAGGATTCTATGATCTAAAGTATCAAACGCAGCACTTAAAGGGGTCATATGATGTGATTTAAAGTTTTCCTTTCTCTTTGGAGTGTTACAAGCTCTTGGTGCATAAAGAAGATCTGTAAAGTTGCAAAGACTAAAGTCTCAAATCCAAAGAGATATTCTTTATCAAAGTTAAGACTCTGCCACGGGGGGCATGGCAGAGTTGCATAACGCATAACACCACCAAGATGTTCACGCAAGGAAAGAAGGCGTACCTTTTATTCTCACTGTTGCCGCTGGCGCCATTTCATGGAGAAGCTGTGTGTTTCATTGTGAAAGAGAAACTACTTTGTTTGGCCTTCCAAAAGAGCACGATATCCGCTGATCTGTGCTGGTCGCTGAGGAAATACATCAACTTTGTGCTCACCGTGGACGAAGCTGAATCCAGCCCGGTGTCGTCACATGTGGTTGCTCCGAGCCCCGGCCACTCCTTTGTCGAATCTGCTGGCCGTTCCTCATTATAGCCACTGGCTACCGCTCACTCAAGCCACGGGCCATTCCTTACTCAAGCCCCTGGCTGTTCCTCACTCAAGCCGCTGGCCACTCTCACTCTTTGCAAGGACAGTCTGGCGCTTCTGACTCAGGGTATGTAAGTAGGTTTACATATGTAAAGGATTTGTCACTGATGATTCAAACGTGAATTTTGAGCAGTGTAGAGTAGCACTTGTTGTTTGCCGTTTCTCCGATCACAAATGCAGACATGGTTTTATGCTTACATGGTGCAATATGCAACGCAACATGTAAAAAGACAGTATAAGTCATTATAATCAGTAATTATGTCACCACTGGATGCAACAACTGCCTCGTTGTAATGGGTTTTATTGTTTTTTTCCTGTCATGCCGGTGTTCTGACCGGGACACGCCATAGCAGTACATGTTGAGGGGCGTAACATTTCCATCAGACGCTTGAAACATTTGGCCAATCACAACGCACTGGATAGCTGGCCAATCAGAGCACATCTCGCTTTCCAGAACGATAAGCATTGTAAAAATCGACGCGTTTCAGAAGGCGGGGCATAGAGGAGAAACAATAATGTACAGTATGTGGAAAATAATGTTTCTTTTTAACCTTAAACCACATAAACACATTTCATTAAACCACATACAAAAAAATATATATATTTTTAGCAGCATCATATGACCCCTTTAAATCTAATAGTAAAAGTATCACAGAGTCCCCTGAATCTACAGATAATAAAATATCATTCAACACTTTTAAAAGTGCAGTCTCAGTGCTATGATGTTTCCTAAACCCAGATTGAAATTTTTCAAAAATACTATTTGACTAAAAAACTCTGCAGTTGTACTAAGACATTGTACAAAGCATTTTCTAAGGTTTTTGAAAGAAAAATTAAATTTGAAATGGGTCTATAATTTGATAGGATGGTAGGGTCAATATTTGATTTTTTATGCAAAGGTTTAACAATTGCAAGCTTTAGGTATTTTGGGACAGTCGCTGTAGGAAGAGACTTTATTTAGTTTATTATAGGAATTCATCAAAGGTAGAAGTACAAAGGGAGGGGTCAGACCAATCACAATTTGGAGGTATAATATGTTGTCTTGAAGGTTCACAGAAGCATGTAGTCTCTGTTATCCTTAATGGAAGAAGTTTAAAACAACCAGGACTGAGCAACTGATGGAGAAGGGCTTTGGTTTGAGTGGTGACCAAGAACCTGACAGACACTCTAGTTGAGCTCCATGATCATATGTGGAGATAGGAGAAATCTACAGAAGGACAAACATCACTGCAACACTCCACCGATCTAGGCTTTATGGTTGTGTGACCAATCTCAATCCTCTCTCCAGTGAAGACACATGAAAACACACTTAGAATTTGCAAAAGTGCACTTAAAGGAACCCCAGATTCTCTGGTCTGATGAACCACAATTCCAAGCATCATGTTTGAAGGAAACCAGGCACTGCTCATCATCTGCAGAGTACCATCCCAAAAGTAAAGTGTGCTGGTAACAGCCTGTAGAATCTGATTAGGATCATGTACGATCATTTGGGATTTATGTTTTAGAAATTCCTTATAGCCTTTTGACATTTGCATATAAATTACAGAATCTGGCCCCATACTCTAGTTATATGGGTGCTATAAATGGCCAATGGTTACCCCCATTATGCAGAAGATGCTGTACAGATCAACTCTCTGGTCTCCCCAGCGAACTTCAAACACATTCCAGGAGGAGTAAATGACCCCTGTGCCAGGCACCAATGGCCTGACTAGACCAGTGGTCTATCTCCACAATTTTAAAACACATCACACACACACAAATGATTTTTCTTTATTTTAGACTATAATCAATCAGTTTACAAATGCATCTGGTATATGGATGTGTTGTCTGTATGTTTACCCTATTACATTATTCTAGTTACCACTGTTTATTTGTATTAGAGTTAAGCTCGTAATGCTAATATTCCGGTGTATGAATGTATCTCTAGTTTAATATCTTCTAAATGTTTCGTTCTTGGTATCAAAATGATCTGCTCTTTATTCCTCAAACCATGATGTACTCTTTGTGATCATGAAATGCATCATACTATTTGTACCATATTTTAAGTAAAACAACACCAACTCGTCAGGACAGTCATAAAGCATGGAAATGAGGTGTCACTGGGACAAAGAAACACTTTCCGGCTGAAACTATACGCCTTGTTACTGGTCAATCTAACCAAAAGGAGTGTTACAGGGAAAACAGATAAAACCTCTCCCACACCCAAAAAGTGGGCTTCTCTTCACTTGCGGTTTCCCGGAGACACCCATCACCTGGGAAACCCCGTGACTCCCCTTCCGGGAGGAGTCCTGTTCTTCTGCAGTTTTTTCAGGCAACCTGTTAAATCACTTCGGAGCAGTCCACCCCAAGGATGAAATGACGAAGCTGTTACTCCTAACAGATTTCAACAGGAATCTACGCATTATACATGCACCAGGACACTTTACTCAGCACCTACAGAACCAATGCAAGTAACCGCTTGTTAACTATTTGGATGCGCTTATAGGCTTAGACCCCTTTTAATTAAGGTGATGTGATTCTTTGATGGTTCTTAACAGGTTTTGATTAGTTGATGAGTAAATTCCACTATTACTTTCTACTCTCTTGCGAACGAGCACTACCTCTCTCTACAGTGCTCTCTCTCTCGCTCTCTCTCTACAGTGTGCGGCATCTCACTCTCTCTCTCTATCCATGCCTTCCTTGTGTTGGCATCTATGTTTAATGTGTGTATGTTTGTGTCTAGTCAGATGTTGCATGTTCCCCTGCAGTGTAGTTTAATAAACATCCACATGTATTCACACTTGGTTGTCTGTGTTTGCTGCATGCTCATCGGACGAGGTCACTTTAACATTCCGGTTTTGTTACATGCTCTGGGAGCAATGTATTAGTAGTAAACTTATTTTCATGGCCAGAGAAATAATTTTACTTAGAGTCAATAAACAATTAACACTGTCCATCCCACGGATGAACAAATCAATTTATTGTACTATTAATGCTATAATGCTACAAGTAATTCCTGAAGATTAATGTAATTAATAATAAGCTATTATGATTAATTATGTTCATCTCACTTTGAGCTAAAATTTGTTACAAGCCTCATGCCATGGGCATATTTCTGGAGAAACCTGAAAATGTGTTAGATTTTATTTATTCAAATGATCATTTCTGAAGTCACAGTTTAGCAAAAATAAAATTTAAAAAAGGAAAGAAAAAGAGTAGTCTGTACAACCACTGGTCTTAAAAGTCTTACATTTGAATAAACAAAAGTGACAATGTTTCATTTAGTTCCAATTTGGATCTCAATCAGGGAACAATTGATAAAATCCAGCACTAAAAGCACTGTAAAAAAAAAAAAAAAATGAACGTAGAGAGTACATTCATAAATGTATGGTTTTATAATAGAAAAATGAATGAAGGAAAAGATGATAAGAGAAAGCAAACAAGCCCAGACCTGAAATGAAAGGTGCAGAGAAAATGGTTTATCCTTTTATTTTCTCTCCTTCCCACGTATTATTACACATTAGAATAGGTTGAGGGTAAAGCAATTCTATAAAGGGGCAGTGATGTCCTGTAACCAAACACATGCCACCATGGCATTTGATCTAATAACATACTAACTAGAACTAAACCTGTTTTGGGCCCATTAATGTATAGAAAAAAGCAAATGACACATTTATATGCAACTGAATGTAAGATTTATTAACAGTGTTTGCCTAAGGCTCTTTCTCATGATTAAGGGCTTTAGAGTCATGCGCTGCTTTGGCCTTCACAGGCAGATGGCGTCACAGAAGGGAGATTTTTATGAGGTTGCTACAGTAGGTAGCAATTATTTGTAGTGTATTAAACAGTGAAAACATGTACTTGTGCTAGAACAGAAAACTCTTGCTGATTGCTCTGACAGACAAAAGAAAGATGAACTGAAAGTTAAAGAAACTTAGCTCAGGATGCTTTTTGAATTAAAATTAGTTTGTCTAGGTAGTTTGTTATGCATGATAACATGTTTTTTTAAAATTCTGTTCACATTAGTTAAAGGGGTCCTATTATGCTCTTTTAAAATGTCTTGGGCTGGAGGTGTACTAGAACAGGCTCTCATACTAGTTTGTTCGAAAAAAATATAATTTTTTACATATTTTACATTATTACAACACCTCTCTCCCCAGTCTGGTATGAACGGCTCGAATAGTTCCTGTATCAAATGAAGGCCCTCCTTCTGAAAAAAAAGAGCAATTGAATTTAAAGGTTTGGACATTTGGACATACTATACCTGATATAAATACAAATTAATTTATATTGAATCAAATAGAGATCAGAATTGAATAAAGAGCCTGTAAATCAGCCCTAAAAAAAGAAAACAAACAAGAGAAAGTAGTAGGAAGAAAAGAAGAATAATGTTGTGATTGTGTATTTTTTAAAAATTTTTATAGTTTTGGGGCAAAATTTTAATAGACTTAAGTCCCGTTCATAGCAAAAACGATAATCATAAAGATGATTAAAACAATTACTAGCATCCACACCAACAGAAGAAAACTTTCTGCTATTTAAGTTGTCTGCTTTATTTGAGTTCTTTAAAGTCTGTACACTTCTGATTGACTGTCATTGTTTTTCATTTTTTAGCATTCATCAACTTAAAAAAAGAACGTTCTGAAAATGATTGCAAAAATATCGTTCCTATGTGTCTTTACATTTTCATTTATTCATTTAGCAGACACTTTTATCCAAAGCAACTTACAAATGAGCCTAATGCAGTACACGTAGCAAGGTTTTTTATATTAAATAAAAAGAAAACAAGAAGATAAAATAGAAAAAAGAATAGATAATACTAGTGTTAGAGGCTTTTTAAAGGATGGTCGAGTAGAGGGTCGAGTGTTTTTAAAAGAAATTAGAATAGCGAGTGTTAGAATTAAAGGGGTTGAATGAAGATGGAAGAGATGTGTTTTCAGCTGTTTCTTGAAGATGGATAAGGACTCAGCTGCTCATATTGAGCTGGGCAGGTCATTCCACCAGGAGGGAACAGTTAATGTAAAAGTCTGTGAAAGTGATTTTGTGCCTCTTTGGGATGGGACTATAATGTGATGTTCACTTGCAGAACGCAAGCTTCTAGAAGGGACATAAGTCTGAAGTAGTGAGTTTAGGTAAAGGGGTGCAGAGCCAGTGGTGATTTTGTAGGAAAAACATCAATGCCTTGAATTTTGTGCAAGGAGCTATTAGTAGCCAAACTGATGAACAGAGGGGTGACATGTGCTCTTTTTGGATCGTTAAAGACTAATCTTGCAGCCACATTGTGAAATAGTTGTAGAGATTTGAAAGAATTGGCTGAAAGTCCTGCTAAGAGAGCATTGCAATAGTCCAGTCTGGACAAAACAAGAACTTGAACAAGGAGTTGTGTGCCACGTTCTGAAAGAAAGAGCCTGATCTTCCTAATGTTGTACAAAACAAATCTGCAGGACTGGGCAGTTTTAGCAATGTGGTCTGAGAAATTCAGCTGATCATTAATCATAACGCCAAGGTTTCTGGCTGTTATTGAAGGAGTTATGGTTGATACGCCTAGCTGGATGGCGAAATTGTGATGCAACGATGGGTTTGCTGGAACCACAAGCAGTTCTGTCTTGGGGAGGTTGAGTTGAAGGTGATGGTCCTTCATCCAGCAAGAAATGTCTGTTAGACATGCTGAGATGTGAACAGGTATCGTCGGATCATCAGGATGAAATGAGAGGTAGAGTTGAGTGTCATCATGATTTTATAAATTTTCTTCTTAATGTGTAAAGCGTGTAATGTGAGAGAAGCTTCCCTTATGAAAAAGAAGTTTATTCAAGTGTGCTATTAGTATACTTCTTTTAAACTAAAAACAGGGAAGTATGCTTTTAGTTAACTTTTTATGTACTTCTCAGAAATGGGCTTTATGTACTCCTCAGAAATATACTTAATATGACATTTAAGTATACTTGACTTATACTTACAAAAAGTCTAAATATATTTGAGCTATACTTGTGCTCCTAGAATCCATGTTTTCATTATTATACGGGAGAGGGTGCTAGTACACATCTTCTGCACATCTGTCAGAGCCATAGCCTTGTGGGCAGCACATCGACGTGGAGCACAACTGCACTTCAGACAAAATGGGTTCGAATCACAGCTAAAGGTACTTTCCAGCTCCTGTTTAATTCTCACCTGTCCAATTGTTTCCTGTCTCTACTCCTACTATCCTGGACATTAAAGGTGAAAAACCCCATTGCAATAAAAAAAGCAACAGCAACCTCTGAGCAGTAGAATGTTTTTTATAATGGAGTCTTGCAAGAGATTACAGCAAGACAATAAAGAGACCTCCCATGTTTCTCACACGTTTCTCTCCCATTGTCATTTTGGATTCCTTTCTTTCAGAACTTCCTCATGTCTCAGTTCTGTCTACTTTTATTTCTCCTTAGGATTTTTAGGAGAAACATCTGAGACACTGTTGAGACTAAAATCATGAGAAATACATGAGAATCACAACTAAGTCTCCTGAGGTTAGAAAGAGTAACCACTGAACAATAAAATATTCCTATATTGGAGCCTTGATAGAGATTGCAGCAAGACAATAAAGAGATATTCTATGTTTCTTCCAACACATTCTCTGTTTTGACTCTTATTTTCTCAAATATTTATCATGTGTCATTTGTGTCTACTTCCATTTCTCCTAAGGATTTTTAGGAGAAACATCTGAAATGCTGTTGATACTAAAATGAGAGATATATGAGAATCTCATCTAAGTCTCCTGAGCTTAGAAAAAGCAACCACTGAGCAATATTTTTTTTCCTATGGGATAACCCTATAACTCAATTACCAAATCTACACTAACTAAAGAAAAAGAAAAGAAAATCTTCAGTATCCGAAGATACCCTAATATAAGCTACTTTCACTAACTCAAAACAAAAAGTACAACAGGTGACGCATGCCGCTTACCTAGTGTATTTAACAATCATTCACTGCGAGCTGTTTTGTATATATTTTTCCAGCAGTAACATTGTAAATAAACACTTGTTGTTTGCCTTCAGTGCTTTGGTTTTCATTGCCTGCACTGGTATTGGATCGAAGTCAAACCCCGACAGTTAAATATAATCCTCCTTACCCCTTAAAAACAATGTAACACTAGTGATACCAAACAATACTGTTTTCTCGCAGGTTTCCTGAACACTCCCTGTATATTTGGTTCATCAACTGAAACACTTCTGCATTAACAAAAAGAGATTATGGGTGTCACAGAAGCATAAAAGCACATATTGCACACCTCATACATGATGTTATTTTTACATTTTGCCTGTTCTCAGTCACCAAGAAATAGGATGAACAAACCTTCTGTCCTCCATGATTCCTACTTTTACTGACAACAAAGCACTTGAACATGTCATTCAAAATCTGTATGATTTTAGTTTTTTGGGGTTCAAAAATTTACCTTATTGACTTTAATCTTATGGACAAAAGAAGATACATTTTGCAGAATATCTTCTTTCATGTTCCATAGAACAAAGAAAGTCATGAGGCTGTGTGAATGATGACAGAATGCTAATTTTGGATGGACTATCCCTTTAAAGGAATCGTGCAATGTAACATCAGTGGAACCTCCTTTAACTTTTGCCATCAACCACAGCAATTTGTGGAAAAATGAAACATAAAACATGACCTCAGTTTGTCCCAGTAATGCTGTGAGGAATTAGGGCATGTCATGCTATGCTAATCTGAAAGCAGGCGTGTTTAGTGAACTGTGAGACTGACATTAAGAACAGGCAATACTGTGACAAGCTTCAGCTTCACAATATACTGTAGTGTGATTTACAGGCCCAATGCAAAGCTGTTTGCTTTGTAGGATAATGTTAGGTGGTTTATTTTTAGTAGCACCAGGTGAAGTATCAGTATGTTGGAGTATTGTCAAAGAAACACATATCGATACTCCATCTCTGCATTTGCTGTGAGTTTAATGTGCATTCGGGAATGCTACATTTTAGCCCTGTGACAAGGTAACAACTTTTACTACTGATCCTCACCAAATTAATTAGATTAGATACCCAGACATATAGTTTGAAACTGATCACCCAAACCACTTGCATGGCTCAAGATCACTGTTTCCCCCTCAGATACTCTTTCTTTAACCTGTATAGAATGGAGATGTGATCTTCATGCCATTACGGAGATATGATTGAGCTGATATCAAGTCATTCACACAACACATTTCAGAACTATGAAATAGAAAGAAATTGTTTTTTGGGAAAATAAAGACTACTTTTTGCACTTATATTTATGAAATAGTTTATTTTTATTGTTCAATATTTATATGATATCTCAAATTCACACTGTAATGTGCCTTGATTAATTTATTTTTAAAATAATTTTTAAAGTATTTTCATTATCTTAGATTTTTGCATATTTGCTTTTACATTTCACTCATTGAACAAACATATTACATATAGCCTGAAAGACATCAATAACCCTGATGGAAGATAAATCTACTGGCACAACAATACTTCAGACAAGACTAAAAAGCACAGTCACGCCAGGGCTTCTTCTCCACTCCTCTCTGAAGTCGATTCTTTTCTATAAATAGATTGTTCAATGGATTAGATGTGGTGATTGGATTATTCAGTGGAATTCCCTGCTGACCAGATTATCATTTCAGTACAAATACTTTAAACAGGCTAATACAACCTCTCAGATGGCATATTGAATTTGACAATACAAGCCAGGAACAAAGTCCTTAATCTATTTAGTGTTTTTTAAATGGCATAATTACTACTCTGAGCAGGAGAGTCACAACCTGATAATGAAGCATCTATCAACATTACTGCCATTCAACTGTTCATTAATTTAGACAAAGTTTAAATAGTATCACTAAGCAAAAGTGCAGGTTCCCCCTAGGCAGAGAAATATAATTGGTGTCAAAATATCGGATATTTCCAACATTTTCATAATAGAAGATTTTTTTTTTTTTTTTCACAATCTCTACCCTAAGACCAAAAATTTCCAAAAGTAGCTTAACTGTTCTATCAAACTCAGTATAATGCTATATATATCAACTCAATATTTACTAAAAGGAAAGTAGTTATTTAATGACCAGGTCAAAATTATCCCTTCCCAGTGTTGACTAGCTGCTTGCAACATCTTCATCACTTGAGAGCTGCTGTTGTGTCTCCCAGGTATGTGTCTATGCATACAGGCGCATCTGTCAATGGCATCTCCAGCAGGCAAACATCCTGTCAGAGCGGCACCAGCAATTAGTACAAGAGACATGGCAACCGAGAAGAGAAGAGAAGAGAAGAGAAGAGAAGAGAAGAGAAGAGAAGAGAAGAGAAGAGAAGAGAAGAGAAGAGAAGAGAAGAGACTCCAATTTTGTTTGTTCACTAAATGCAACATGCCTCATTCAGGCTTTAAATTGATAATTTTGGTTGCCATAATATTTAGTTTTATGGGACACATAATATGTGAAGTGAACTATCTTTGTTTCTGAAAGAGCATTCCCCTATAGTTTTAGAGAGTTGTACAAGGACCTCAACACTTGACAAACAAACCCCAAGAATGATGGCAATCAACAAACGTGAAACAAATAACTAACAATAATCACAAATTTTTATTATCCTATAACAGTAACTGCAGAACTGCAGGATAAATAACCTGGGAAAATACTGTATATTATTATTCTTAATATTTTGAAATTAAAATGCAAAATGCTATTTAAATACAATTAATCGTGCAGGCCTAGTCAAAGTCATTAGTCAGATTATCGTAGTTTCAAGGCATTTCTTGGCCAAAATATTCCTAGCGTTTACAAGACCAATCATAATTCAGTATGCAAATGACTGTAAGAAAACCACCAATCATGAGTCAGTATTTTACTTTTTAGCTTAGCCAACACAGGATAGTGGCATATGTCAATGTGTGATTTGCAAAACTTAATCTTAAAATTCACAAAAAAAACAAAGATACTGCAGACTACACACATAATGTACTGTATCTACAAATTAATGTTTAAATTGAGTATGTAAAGTTATTCAATTTATATTAAATGAAAACGTTTCAAACTTAAGCTGAGGGCACATTTACCGTTATTTGGTGAATTTTAATGGGCCAAATACAGTAATTTTATACAAATCCACGCAGTAGTGAATTCAGTGCGACGGTGAAAAATTTCCCTACTCAGATTTGGCATTAGGTTCAAATTTGTCATTTACTTGTGGATTCGCCATGTTGACGAACAGAAAGCTTCTTTGTTCTCAGGGCCATCCTAAGCTGTCCTTTTACTGAGGTTTAGAACAAATCCTAAGCAGAATGTTTGAAGAATATCAACAGTTTTGTTAAAAGCAACCTATTACAGCCATTAACATCTTCATAAACCATTATAGGCCTTAAATCATTTCATTCTAATCAAATGTGGAACAAAACAGCCACATGGTTCATAATGCATTTGTGTTGTGAGCAGTGTTTGCGCTCAGGGGGGACTCTGGAGTCATCTAATTTGTATTCTCCTGTACGTGTTGAAAGGTGGGCCCGTTGTATTACGTTTCCTGAAAGCATTGAGTAATGATGAGTGAAGAAACAGCAGTCGTATCCAGCTCCCTGGGTGACCATTTTCATTTATGCATGAGACACCTTCACTCCTTCTCAACTGATATAATCTGCTCAGAGCAGCGGTGAGGACTTCATGATGTTCCCAACAGGGGGCTTTTGATGGCCAGGTACATTACAGCTCAGCTTAAGATGATCTGTAAAACAGACTTCAGCCCCTAATGTTGTGAACCACTAATGCTGTTAGAATAATTACTGCTACAAAATCATCCAGAACACCCTAGCAACAATATAAACAATACAGGAACATGCTGACAAATTCTAAATGGACAAGCACAACTCCTGAATCAGAACATTTTTAAAGGGGTCCTATTATGCTCTTTTACAAGGTCTTGATTTTGTTTTGGGGGTGTACTAGAACAGGCTCTCATACTAGGTTGTTCAAAAAACATATATTTTCCACGTATTTTACATTATTACAACACCTCTCTCCCCAGTCTGGCATGAACGGCTGAAATAGTTCCTGCATCAAATGAAGGCCCGCCTTCTGGAATACGAAATGCGCTGTGATTGGTAAGCTGCACCAGTCTGTGTTGTGATTGGTTAGCTGAGCCAGCGTGTATTGTGATTGACAGTAGTCAGCGCCTGGTCGGGAAATGTCATGCCCCTTACCATAGCCGCCTGCTGTTAGCTTCAGTGTAAATATTGCTTCAAAATCAAATCAATTTGACCACGATTTAAACCCGGATGATCGTAAACACTCTAAGCTCGTCTGCTGTGTCTCCCACATAGTGATAACACTCGTTGCCTTCTCTAGTGCAGCTCAGCCAGGTCTCTTCCCATTCGTCGATATTTGTGATATCACAAATCCTGGAAATTATGCATTGTAGTCCAAACGAGTGGTTCGTTGTAGTTTTTGAAAAGTGATTTCTGTTAAATAAAATATCTCCTTTTGAACTGGACTTTGAGCTGAGTAACTTTGCAGATCTTTTTTATGCTCAAACAGCAACATTACAGACTAACTAAAGTTGAAAAGGTGAAAAAGCATAATAGCAATTTGAAAAAAAGATGCTAGTCTGGTGATTTTCATCTCTTACAAGACTGCATCATTCTGAATGAAGGTGAAAATAAAACTATCTGTTCCCAACAAGAATGAAAATTATAACAGTAATATAATAATAACAACTGTAATGATAACTATTTTTACATCCACACCAACATACTATAACGTTATGTCTATTCTAAGCTCACTGCTAGTTGTTCTTGCAGTGTGTGCTTTTAAGCTTAACAGATTTTGTTCGGCTTTCAATGTTTTTATTGTTAATAAGGAGGTAAAAAATAATTCTGAAAGTAATTTTTGTGATATCTCTCCTTTGTGTCATTATTGTTAACTACATACATATATATAAAACATTTCATTAAATAAAATAAATATGAAATGCAATCAAATAAAATGTAAAATAATAAAATAAAATAATAATATTTCAGTTAATTTTCAAGGCTCCAGTCAATATTTTATGTTTAGTTTCTCTGGAAGTACTAAAATAAATAAAACTAAAACAAATGAAATAAAAAGTAAAAAAATGATGGAATGATGTGAGGGTTAACAACAAACTAGCTTTAAAATTTGTTCGTTAGGGCTTTTTCAGAGGGCAGAAAATAGAACTGGCACAGGCTTACCAATCAAATTTAGAAGTATTCAATTCTGGTGATGTCTAGAATGTCTGAATGGTAAATGTTATTGTCGCTACATTCAGATTGTACTGTAATGGAGACATAGGCTCATCAGTCAACAAGTCAGCACAAAATCCTACAGGGTATCATCACAGTATACAGCTGGAGCTTTTAAAAACCCACACCTGAATCAAAGAGAGGAACGGCTGGGATGAAAACCGAAAATGCTGGAGGGTTGCCAAATCTCATGTATTCATGCCATGCACTGAAGCCTCGTGAACAGCTCATTCTCTGTTTATTCACTCATAAACAATGCCTTAAACATTCAGAAAGAGGGAGGTATGCCAGCGAGGATTGTGGGACCTGAGAATGAAAAACCAGAAAAATAATTTGAATTATTTATGGAGCATGAGTTATGTTTTATAAGAGGGAGCTGAAATGTTTATGGAATGTTTAAACTCTCATTAACGGATGTATTTTGAGAGAGATGATAATGCCTATCAAATAAAAAAAAAAAAAACATTGCCTTGAGCTATAGTTCGCAGACAGTATAGGTCAGGCCCAGCAACACATTTTCCTTCATTTAACTAAATGCATGACTCAGAGGAATCAGACCCATTGATCTGTTCTTACTCTCCATCAAAAAACAAAAGCACAGCATTTAATAAGCTCTTTCTCTCTGAGGCACAAAATGCATGTCTGTCTGGATTGCAGGCCTCTAATAACACCGTAATCAGCCTCTCTTTAAGAGGTAGCAGGTTCCCAAGCGGCTCTGCCTCTGTTTAAGTCCTGTCTCAACCTGCAACCATGGCAGGTCCACTTGAGCAGGGCAGGATGAGGAATTCTCAGCATTCCAAAGGGTCAGAGGATTGGGAAGAACCAATCAAAGAGCCGAACACAACACCACCAGCTCCTGCACAGGAAGAGAATATAAAGCAGCACTGGGCACTCCATGCTGAATGAGCTGTTTAAAGAGGTTGTTTTGTACTCTGAAAGGCTGCCATCTCCAAAAAGGGATCAAGTCAGAATATGAAAGTTCACTCTGGCAGGCTTAAAATTGGCTTGACATAAAATTTGATGCCTTTTACTTTCTTTAAGTATAATCTTGGGCTTATTGTGCATTATTCATTGGTGCACTTTAATCCAAAGATAAAGTGTTTATCTGTGCTTTAATTTAAGTATAATAAATTTCTCTGACACTCTTTAACCTCTTTCCTCCAGCACCTTTCAGAGATGACTTCTCACCATCCAATCATTCGTAATGGATAAAATCAAGTAAAATACATCAAATTATGAAAGCAAAAAGAGTTGAAACAGCTTTTCCTGTTCATTTTAAGTTCTCGTTTGGTCCAATTTCCTTATAAATTGTCACAATTATGAGATGGTTCTCTATAACTCAAAATAATCAGAGAAGTGGGACCAGTGTTATTTTAGTATCATTGATATACATTGATATGTTTTTCTCATTTTTATTTGTTTTAAAAAAAAAGCATTTTATTTATTTTAAATTTGTTTTAATATTTTTTTCAAGTAACAAATTTTTGGTTTTACAATTTTTAGCTTTGTAATGTTTTTAGTTTCAGTTAGCGCTAAGTTAATAACGATATGTTTTTTCAATATTTAAATTTTTCTATTTTAACTTTATTTTTAGTTTGTTTTAATTATTTTGTTGTGTTTTGTCAGTTTATTCGATTTTAGTTTTTTTATGTTTTTATAGTTTTTATGAATTTCTATTTTTTTTTTTTGTACTTCAAGTAAAACTAACGAAAAATTAGAAATGTTAATGTTTTATTTTTTCCAAGTAATGCTTTTTTTTTTTAAGTTAATGAAACAACATGTTATTCCCTAAAAAGTCCTAAAAGGCACATCCTTCACCTCCCTTGTCTCCACCAAACTTGCACTCCTCCAGTTTACACTAAAAGCACTAAAGCAGCGTTAATGCATGTTGTAAGTGTGTGATTGCCTGTACTTCTGCATTATTTAAATGTTCACACTCCTCATGCTCAACTAAAACCAGATCTAATTGCTCTCTCTGTGGTGAGAAAGTGCAGACATATGGTTTTTGGTTGACAAATGCAGAAAAGCAGTGAAAACATACAGCAGAAATGTATTTCTCTCTTTTCACTGAAAAAGCTTCAGTTTGAGCCAGCATATACTATCTCTCAGGACATACGGAGGGAAGAGAAGGTTTTGGACTGTGTCCTGCTTGTGCAAAAAATGGTCAACAGCAAAGAGAGATTTGATTAGATCTCTTTCATAAGATGCATCAATGCCCTCATGCAACACAATGTCAGTTCAGCTCTAAAGCACCTCTGTAATGCACACGTGAGAAGTCAACCATAAACAAAATCTATCTATGTCTATAATTATTTAACTAAAGTAAATATTGTTGTTTATTATTTTTTACAATATATAAAATCTGTAAAGCATCTTACAATGTGTTTTTAAGTGGCAGATTATTAAAGTGGACACAGCTGGCTACTCTTTAACCGTGCATCTGCTCGTCTAGCCATCCTAGACACAGATCCTAAATGCCATTTCTGCACCAATGTCACCTTCTGTCTATAAGCGATGGACATGCTCACCATGACCATGTTGCCCCTCTCATGTTTCAGTGCCTGGACAATATCACGCTCCCCAGAGGGCACAGCATCCATCCAGTCCTTCAACAATAGGACTGCATTAATTGGCCAAATTTATAACATCTTGATGAAGCAGAGAGGTGAAGTGATTTAGGTGATTACTTTCATCGGCAAAAATGTGCACCAAAGAGATTCCTCGGTTCACTGAAGTGCCTTCAGGGTCTGTAGATGAGACTAGACGATAGGCTTTTAATTAGCAGGAAATCACAAATAAGGAAAGAGCAATTTGGAGGACCTCCCTTCCACCCCACAACAGAGGCATAGCTGACAGCTTAAAAAAAAAAAATACATCACTGACAATTCTATGGAGCATATTCAGTCCATTTTCTCACTAAAGGTAGGTGCTGACCCACATTTATGCTGCTAAATTTGGTTCTACACACTTTTATATATGTGCGCCATTGCTGAGAGTTTTCCTTTTGAAAGCAGCCACTGAGAGGTTAAGAGGTTTATCAGGAGCATACACAGTCTGCAGGCAGCAGCTGGTTATTCTGGAACAGGATATGAGGGCATGACAAAGCTCTGTTGTACAAAACCTGTAGATATCTTTGAAGACATCTACTTTAAAGCAAGAAAACAGAAATGTACACTACTAACAACAGACTATATTTTATACCAACTATAAAAGCCTAAAGAAAGGATTATGTTTATATCCGATTGTTTCCTGTCTTTGAAATGAAAGCACTGCCCACATTCAGCAATAAATCCATGTCCGGAGGTGTAGGCCTACTTTTCTTTGTCATAGCCAGCGGCAAACGTAAATTAGTCTAATACAGGTTCGTCTGGACTTATCTCTCATTTCTCATAACAAAGAGAAAGATAATGCAGTGATCTCAAAGCAGCAGTATTCTACTGTCCTCCCTTCTTCAGCTAGATGCTTTGAACACAATCCTATTGTTTTGACTGTTCCTGGCATCTGTTGGCGTGTTAACACCCGTCCTATTTCACCGGATTTGTATTGAAATGACCTCAGAGGGTAACTAGAAGTCTGTAGAAATTGTAAACCGATATAGATCATAAAAAAAGCCTTGCACACCCTTTACTGTATTATAAAACGGCGCCAATTTTAGTCATATTAAAGTATGGAACAACTTAAAAGCAAATATATCAGAAATGTGGTGTTACAGTGATGACATCAGATGTCAGTATTGTGACATATACTGTAGCATATAGAGCTGAATGTATATTATATATGAAAAACATGACATTATGGGCAATGTTTTACTGGTTGGATGCTGGTCTATGGACTACCAGCTTGCGCCAGCTAATGACAAACCAGCAATCGTGCAGCTACCAATAGTTTCCAGTATTATTAATGATAATATTTAGTAATATAATACTCTAGACTTTTTGTTTTTGTCTAGATATTATATTAGTTTTACTATTATTGTGTAGCGACTAGGCTAAAAACGCTTTTCAAACCAGCTGAATCATTCAACAGAATCGACTCAAATAAATGATTCGCGAATCGGACATCACTACAGCGCTGCAGGTGCGAAAGAGAAGTTTAGTCTATGCAGATAACTATAAGTAGATATTAATTCATGTGAATAAATCCATCCAAGGAGCAAAAATATTTAAATATTTGTGCTGTGTCATTATATTTCTTCTTGTAGTCTGTGTTGGACCAGGGCAAAAAGACAGAAAAAAAGCAAAACAAACAACTTTCGACTTATGTAAAATCGGGGCAACTGAGATAGGTACTTACAAGTTCTTCTTTGTCTTTTCGGTCTGTTTGTGCAATGCAACAGAAAATCCAAATAAACTGCCCTTGGTTTTTCCTTCTTTGATGACCGGGAACTGCACGTCAATGTTAAACCCAGTGCTCGTTTGAATCGCGCAGATTACAAATACGCACAACTGCAGACACTTTCCAGCCATATTTAATATTCCCCTTCTCTCTATCACTTGCACAACCAAAGCCAATGAGACTGGACTGGTCAATCACACGCCATAGGAAAACCTCTTCTTTCACTCTCTGGCTCTGAGCTGTAAGGTGTTTTTCGCTGTTCTCTGTTCCCCGCCTCCACACACCCTCAGCGAATTCCAACCTGCCCCATGTCCGCCACACTTCACCAGCCCCGCTTCCCCAAACAGAGGACTGGATATATCCCACAAGTCTGATAAGAGAGAGAGACAGAGAGAGAGAGAGAGAGAGAGAGAGAGAGATACCTTAAAATGCGCTCTCTCTCTCTCTCTCTCTCACACACACACACACACACACACACACACACACACACGCACACAGGTACACAGTTACACACAAACCTTCACTTGTTGTTATGCTACACATAAGTTTTCATTTCATGTCAAGGTTTTATTATTCAAATGTTAACACAATGGTGCGAATGAATCGTGAGGTTTTTTTTTTACATTACAGTAATAAGTTATTATTTTCTACACTGATATAATCAGAATTGTGTTAAAATGTGCTGAATTGTCAATAAAATACCACAATGGAATGGTCCTAATTAGGTTTTATTTTCAAGCAAAACTGTATTTTCAAATAAACAAATGATTCAAATGATTCACAAATCAGACATCACTACAATGCTGTAGGTGTGTAAGAGAGGTAATAATAAAAATTTAGGATTTTTTTTTTTTTTTTTTTTGACCCATTTACTTAATGGCACAAGTTATGAAAAATGTATCCATTCCCCTCTAATCTTCCATTACACATGAGTCCTGATAAGAGCAATACTCAAAACAGATCACCAACAAACGACTGACTCCAGGTCAACACAGCATGAATAGACTGAATGTAGACCAGGGAAGGACGCACACTGAAATGAATCAGCGGCTTTGCATGAGCTCTTTCTAACATTCAAATAACATTACCAGAGATTTATCTTAGTTTTATGATTCATTTTGCCTGTTTGTGCATTTGGGTCAAGGCTTGATTCCACTTGTTTCATGGAGCCTTAATGCCACCACCCTCCCACTCTTGCCTTGTCATGCCTTGGAGTTTTTCCTCCCTTTTTCCATGAGAGGTGGGGGATGGAGGTGTGGATGGTCTTGGATGGTGGTGGTAGGGGGAAGGGGGTGGGTGAATGCACCCACTGAACTAAAATAAGAATTTTGTAGATAGCAGATCACAGGAAAATGATAGACTGCCCCAGCTTCTGTAAGAGGGAGGAAGACTCCAGCTCATGGGAAAACACAGAAGCAGATATGAGTCTCCAAGCAGATCCAAATCTATTTAAAAAAAAAAGGCTTGGAAATGTGTGTGTGTGTGTGTGTGTGTGTGTGTGTGTTTCTAAATTAAAAATGTATATTATTCCCTATAGATGTGCTTTTTGGACCTTTCCGGATTTTCCTCAAGCCTTAAACTGTATGCCCATGAAAATCATTAGACTGTTTTAGAATTATCCATTTAGGGGAATACAATGAAAACACTCAAATATTTTGGCCAAAATGGAAATGGCAAAGTACAGTTGGTGCCTTAGAAATGGCAAAGGCAGATGCTCTTCAGCTCCAGAAAATATGTTTGGGGAAAAGATTTCCATATCCAACAGGTTTCGAAAATAGATTTAAATATAATTCAAATATTTTAAATATTATTAAATATTAATAAATTAGTGGTGCTTTTTAAGACAAACATTATTGCTCATGCGTTTGTTCTACAGACATAAATGATACCCAGATTTTCACAACTTGTGAGAGATATGCTATACTTTTCAAAGCAGTTTGACTTACAATTTCTGATTGGCAAATGATAAAATAAGCAACAGAAACCAAACTGATCTCACAGGAAAACATATCTATTTTATGAGGTGCTGATTTCATATCGTACAATGTGAATTGCATGTAAACTAAAAGCATATATTAATGTCTTATTCTGGTTGACCATATGTTAGATCATTTAATACTTAAACTTAACTACTACCTTACTAACTATTAATCAATAGTTTATTGAGGCAAAAATCAGTTAATAGTTAATTAATAGCGAGAACTGGTCACCAAACTAAAGTAAGACCAAACAAACAAATGAGTTTGTAGTACTCATCAAATTAGACACCAATTTGCCACAATATAAAATATTTATATATAGCTGTGAAATTGTGTTGTAAATATCCAACAGACTGAACATGAGCTATATCTAGAGATGGGAATATCCTAGAGAGTTGGCAGACACCCCCTATCAAAACCTTCGAAACCACCCAGAACACCCTAGCAATGGCTTGGCAGCCGCCTTATCATTGTGGTCCAATGATTACATTTTCCTTAGACAAACACATCTAAATCTTGTTTTAATGACTGTTTTCCTCCAGGTGGGATTTCCCCCCATACTGGATCCTCTGGCTTTGCATTTCCAGTGTCTTTGTCAGTAAGGGCTTGTAAAATGCTTTCTACACCCCTCCAGCTCCTCAGCACACCTGAAGCAACCACACATATATATCTCTGTCTATTCAGCCTGACAGATGATACTGTGAGCTCTGTAAATGTAGTTGGGATCTGTTATCTCTATGGACCCATTTTACTCTTGTTCATGACAAGCACATTTTAACATATGCATGAAGTGAATGCTGAGCTGGATCCGTGAGTATGAATATTACACAGCAAATGAGACAATGCGACACAAATGACTTCTGAATTAATTGTGGGGAGAGATAAAAAGTGGGATATTAAAATAATGTTTTATTAATGGATTTATTGTCAGTTTCTATAGATCTGACTCCTGCATTTATTCAGTGTACATTAACAGTACTTTGACAATAGACATGTCAGTTGTGTTTGTTTCCCAGGCCGAGACCCTGAGTAAACCAACACCATGGGAAACAAAGCCCCCAGTGCCCTGAGGTTCACCACAGAAAAACCTTAGTCCAACCACAGTACATACTCACATGTAATGAATAATATACCCTAAAGCCTTTTTTCTTATTTAAGGTCTCTTTTAATGCAAAAAACTTGTTCCATGCAAATGCAATAGACTAGTTCTTTTTGCCAACAAATTAACAAACCAATTTTACCCCAAAATAAAAATATTTTAATTATATACCCAAAAAATGTACACAAAAGTAAATTTTTGGAAGAATTTGTGCATTTAAAAGTGACAAAACAACACCATAAAGTCCTGTTCACTCCAAGACAAATGTTCAGTTGCAAATTTAGAGTGACAATATTTTTTTTAATTTTTTTTTACAAATGAATCTTTGTTTATGCGTCTGCTCAGAATTTATTTTCCATCAAACTACAAACAAATCTGGTCAACCATTAGGATTTGCTCTGTTAGTCACATGCCCAGAGCAGACTGTTTCTGGTGTCCCCAAGATATTTTGGCTTTTCTATAAGTGCCACCTACTGTCAGAGAGTAAAATTGCATTTTTATTCAGACGCCTGCCGTTTTGTGCTCTAAATAAAAATCAAACCAAATTTTCTGAACATTCATGTTGGTGTGTACAGACCGGGGACTTCTGAAATTATCTGATACCTGTGTTTGAGGAAGACACTCCCGCTACCTTCTGGACTGGAGTGTAAAAAGCTGGATGGAGCTTAGGAGAGCAATGGCTTCCAACACAATTGTTTTTCTGCTAAACAGGTCTGAGAACTTGTAAAATTATGGACTTTTATGCTGACACTCTTGGTGCTTTAATAAGCTTTAAAGTGAGTCTTTATGTACTACCTGTTGTGAAGCATCAGCAGAATGTGGACCCATTTGCAGCTTTATTGAGAGTAAACAGACAAGACAGGGTCAATCACCAGTAGATACAATAGCAGAGGCTAGGCTGGGACAAAACGAGGGACAGGCAGGAGGTCGGGGCAGGCGGCAAGCAGTCACAGTCCGAGGAACAAACCAAGTAAGGGCAGGCAGAGAATGATCAGAAAACGATAAACAGTCCAAGGTCAAAACGAGTAGGCAAGATACAGGAAAAACGCTCAGTAGTGACAGCCAGGGCAAATCAAGACTTCACAGAGAGCTAGTGTGATTTTGCAGTTTAAATGTGTGAGTGTAATTAGATGCAGGTGTGTGTGTGCAATCAGTCCCAGGTAAGGGGCACGATGGGAACTAGAGTCCGAATGGATATAGTCAATACTCAGGAGAGAGTTCCCTCTGGTGGTGAGGAGGAGGTGATACGGGAGCCTCCTCTGTAACAGAGCCCTCCCCCTGCGAATGGCTCCTGATGCGAGGACGCAAACAATGCTGGGGTCTACCACAAGGTGGAGGGGCCAGTTTCTCTGGATGCATCCTGTGAAACTCTTCTGTGAGTGTTGGGTCGAGGATATCTCAAGCATTGATCCAGGATCGCTCCTCCGGTCCGTACCCTTCCCAATCGACCAGATACTGAAGGGTGCCTGCCCGACACCTGGAGTCGAGCA
This sequence comes from Cyprinus carpio, assembly GCF_018340385.1. Taxonomy (NCBI): domain Eukaryota; kingdom Metazoa; phylum Chordata; class Actinopteri; order Cypriniformes; family Cyprinidae; genus Cyprinus; species Cyprinus carpio. The sequence goes on from NC_056583.1 coordinate 4,129,067, forward strand.
GCTTGTGCACTTGATACACCTCCTCACCGTCAACCAGAATAGGTGGTTGGGTTTGAAACCTGGCTCCCTCCTCCGACTCTCCTCCCGGACTACCAGGTGATTTCAGAAGCGATACATGTAAAGTGGGAGATATGGAGCATATTCGGGACTGGGATGTCAATGTCGGTTGGCTTGTTGTTCCTGTCATCTCACGGCATGTTACAAGTGGGTATGAGCTCAGTCCCAGACCTCCTCACTGGATTGTAACCAATCTGTGACTGAGGTTAGGTCAGTGGGTTCGCCAGACCAAGGAAACAATGGTGGTTGGAAGCCCAGTATGCATTTAAAGGGGGTCACACCTGTGGCTGGTTTCACGAGTGAATTCTGTGTATACTCCACCCAAAAGAAGTACCTGCTCCAGTCTGATTGATGTTGTTGGCAATATGATCGGAGGAACCAGATCATTTCCTGATTCAGGTGCTCTGTCTGTCCATTGGATTGAGGGTGGTATCCGGATGTGAGGCTGATGTTTACATTTAGGTGTTTGAAGAAAGCGGACCATACCCTTGAGGTGAACTGGGGACCCCAGTCTGAGACAATGTCCTTAGGTAAACCATAGAAATTAATCACATGATTGCCCAGTAATTCAGCTGTTTCAAATGATGTGGGGAGTTTAGGCAGGGGAATTAGATGGCATGCTTTGGAAAATCAGTCTATAATCGTGAGAATAGTGGTATTACCTTGAGAGTTGGGCAGGTTGGTGATGAAGTTGATGGCGATGTGAGACCATGGCTGTTGTGGCGTGGGCAATGATTGTAACAGGCCTGCTGGTAGTTGTCTGGGTGATTTAGAAGTGTTGCAGGTAATGCAGTTTTGGACGAATCTGGTTGTATCAGATAACAAAGTGAGCCACCAGAACCGGTTCTTGAGCAGATGTGCAGTGGCAGTGATTCCGGGGTGTCCTGAGCTGGGTAGAACATGTACATGTGTCAATAGGCGTTCTTGTAGTAAATCCGGAACATACGTGAGATTGGTGGGATTTTCAGGAGTTGACGGGTTCTGGAGTTGTTTATTTCGGTCATGATGTCCCACTGCATGGGTGCAATGAGAAGTTTCTCAGGAAGCATACTTTCATTGACGTTTGAGCAGAACGTTTCTTTGGTTTGAAGAGAGAGGGCTGTCGGCTTTGATATTCTTGGTGCCTGGTCTGTATGATACAGTAAACTGAAATCTGGTGAAGAATAATGCCCACCTTGCCTGTCTGGGGTTTAATCGTTTGGCCGAGAGCAGATATTCAAGATTCTTGTGATCGGTGAGAACTATAAACGGGTGGGATGCTCCCTCCAGCCAGTGGTGCCATTCCACTAATGCTAATTTCATTGCCAGAAGTTCACAGTTACCCACACTGTAATTCTGTTCCGCGGCGGGAAGATTACGAGAAAAGATGGCGCATGGGTACATCTTTGCTGGCGATTCATGACGTTGGGAAACTATAGTGCCTACTCCGGTGTTTGAGGTGTCAACCTCGACAATGAATGGACGCTCTGAATCCGGATGTCAGAGAATAAAAGTCCTTAGTTCATCGAATGCCTGTTGTGATTCCAAAGACCAGGTTAGTTCGGCTGGGTGACATTTAGTCATGGCAGTCAAAGGAGCGGCGATTGAGCTGAAGTTTCTGATAAATCAGCTGTAGAAATTTGCGAACCCTTGGAAGCGGTGTCATTCTTTGACTGTCTGGGGTAGCGGCCATTCCAGAACTGCCTTGACCTTCCTCTCATCCATCGCTACCCTCTCCTGGCTGATCACATACCCGATAAAAAGTTTGCTTGTTTGATGGAACTCACATTTCACAGCTTTAGCGTAGAGTTGGTACTGAACGAGGCATTTTAGTACAGATCTGACATGACGAATGTGTTCCTCCAGGGAATTTGAATAAACCAGAATGTCATCCATGTACACAATTACTCATCTGTTGAGCATGTCCTGAAAAACGTCATTCATGAAGGATTGGAAGATTGATGGACTGTTTGTCAGGCCAAAGGGCATAACCAAGTATTCATAGTGTCCACTAGTGGTGGAGAACGCCATTTTCCATTCATCCCCCTCTCGGATGCGAATTAAGCTGTAAGCATTGCGTAGATCCAACTTGGTGTAGTACTTGGCCTGGTGGAGCTGTTCTCGCACTGTGGGGACCAGTGGCAAGGGACAACGAAACTTAAAGGTAATATTGTAAAGGCCTTGGTAATCAGTGCATGGTTGCAACCCTCCATCATTTTTCTTTACAAAGAAGAACCCAGCCGAGGCAAGAGAATTTAAGTGTCTATAAATCCTTTGGCAAGCTCCTCTTATAGGCTTTCACAGCTTCGGATTCAGGTTGTGATAATGAAAAGATCATAATGCTTTCAGGATTTCACTCAGCAGCTCCACTCCTGTCTGCACCTAGATGACAAGGCCTGTTGTTGTCATGGAGTCCTTCGTTGCTATGTTTGCAATGCTCTCCAAATGTGTGTCAGGGGAGGACGACACTGAGTTCTTTTAAAGCCCTGCCAAGTTTTGCAGCTCTAATGTGACTTTTACTGCTTCACCGCGCTGTATCAGAGAAACAGTATGGCAATGTCTGGATATATATAGTTTTTGTAGCCTAAATTATTTAAAGTGCCCTTATTATGCCATTTTTATGGTTCTTAATATTGTTTTGGGAGTCGCCTACAACAGGATTACATGCATGCAAGGTCAAAAACACTTTAGTTTTCTCAAAATATGCATTTAATATCACCTAATTTTCCAGCAATTCTCAAACGAATCGTTCGAAGCAGTTCAAAGATTCTCTTTCTAAACCCCTCCTTTCTGTGAGCCTGCTCTGCTCTGATTGGTCAGATGGCCTAGTCTGTTGTGACTGGTCTACAGCATACAGCGGTGTCGGAAACAATCCTGTATTTTGAATGCTCTATAGAAAATATAAACATCTATTATTTATCATACTTACAGGTTGTGATTTAGTGGAGCAGCTGGTTCAAATAAACAGGATACTGATCCATCTTTCAACAGCAAGTGTTTTGTGAGTCCCACGTTGAACTCCCCGAGATAAGAGAAGCAGTTGTCAGTAGAATGACGTGTTTGTGGGTGGGGTCAAGTTTTTTGTGGCCAGTCAACGTAGAACATAAGGCACACATTATGCAAATGTGTTACCCCGTGACGTGTAGCCATCACGGAAGTGGGATTCGAATTACTAATGACTCGTTTCAGCTGTTCAGAGTTGATTCTTTATTTTGGTAGACAATAACTTTATTTATCATGCACTTTCAGCTTTACAACTTTGCAGATCATTTACATTCACATACAGCTACATTACACACTGCATGAAAGGCAATATTGGAAATGGCATAATAGGGGGACTTTAAATTAAGATTGTTGCTGAGAAATGGTGACTGTTAAAGTCTAAAAGTGGTATCAAATCTAATAAGTACAATAAATTATAGACAAGGACTTCTGAGTGAGCACTTTTCATCTTTGAAAAAAATATTCTATCTTCTGACAAAAGGCTTTCACATGTGCATGTAGACAATCTGGAAATACTGTTAAGCACTATTTCCTTTCTGTCTGTTTGTGTAAACAACAACTTTTGCATTGATTAAAAAAAAAAAAAAAACTCTTAAAAAAATTTAAGAGATGAATTCTCATACTTCTGATCAGTGCCGGCCCGAGCCTCTTGGGGGCCCTAAGCAGAATTTAATTTGGGGGCCCCCTCCCACCACACAGAGTCACCTGTGCTTGAAGACTATTGTCACAAATGTCACGCTATAATGTTACATTAGAAATGAATACTGTAAGGTTATGTATTAATACAAAATAAATAATAAAAGAAATTGATACTTAAATAAAATACTTTACTCTTAAACTTCTGAAAACAAACTGTTACAAAACATGAAATAAATAATTTGCAAATGTGCAAATGCAAATGTGCATTGAATGTGCAATCTTTTAAATAAAACCAAAATAGACAAACATTAATATAATCCAAAATAGAATGTCGGCAAATCAGAATTTTCTTGTCTTGAATTTTTCATTTATTCATTCTTATTCATTCATTCATTCATTCATTTATATCACTTGTTTAAGTTATTTAATTGTAAAAAAAAAATCAAAAAAATATTACCTCAGTAAATTGTAGCATAAAATAATATTTACAGTGCAAATATTTCACACAAACATTAAACAAATGTAACAAAAATGACATTTAAATGCAGCATTTGGGGAAATTATATTTTATTTTTTAAATTAAAATAAGTAATCAGTAAGCTAAATAGCTTACAAAGAATGCTTTTTCCTTGATTATTATTATTATTAGTAGTATTTTTTATTTATTTATGTATAACCAAAACATCTCTTTTGAAAATACATTGTTAAAAACATTATTTCAAGCATCAAGTGAAAAAACAACATATAGAGTCAAACTATTTCACATTATTTTATGAACACTTATGTTGTACATTATTTTTTTATTTATTTTTTCTAAAAACTTTTAAGGAGAGTTTTAAAATATCACCACATGAATGACCTATGAATGCAATACAACTTATTATAATTCTTATAATTCTGACTTTCTGACCTCTTCTGATTAACAAAAGCAAAAAAGTCCTTTAACACTATCTTGCTCTATTCTATCTGTTTTCTTTTTATTTATATGATAAAAAAAAAAGATTTTACTTGTACTGTATTAAGCTAACTGAGACTTGTTATAGCACTTGCGTTTTATTGCTCTTTTGTTGATTTTGATTGCTTCCATTGTCCTCATATGTAAGTCGCTTTGGATAAAGCGTCTGCTAAATGTAAATGTAAACTTGTATATTGCAAAGAAATTATATTTCTCAGCTCCCACACTGACAATGTACAATCAGTCTTGGACAAACAGAGAGCTCAGTCCTTCAAGGTCAAGTGCACCTTACAATATCTGCACCACCAAGGTCACCAAACATGACTGCAAAAAATAATGACTGGTTTCCTGAATATTCACTCGATCTGCTATTGGTTGGCCAGTCAGTCAGTCCTTTCCCGAATTCATGCCAGTGATTGAATCAGTGATGAAATCAGTGATCAAATTGTTATTGCCCCACATTTGGATTTTTTTTTTTTTGCAAAATGCGGTGTAGAAAAAAATGTATTTAAAAACAAATACAGTATTTTGAAAATTACAAGTTTATTCTGTTTTATATAAAGTTTATTCAAATTAGAAAGTTTACCTAAAATGTATATTTTAAAATTAGAATTTATTTAAATAGCATGTAACACTATTTGCTCATTTTTTTATTATTATTATTATTTTTTTTTTTTTATGAACTATAAAACCAAAAGCTGAAGATATTTTGTGTTGTACCATTCATCAATGTTTGTATCAGTATTGTTCAATTTAGTGGTATATATGTTGTTATCATATTTATACAGTAGCCTATGTTTTGTTCTAATGTCACAAATCTCAAGTTTACTGGGTTTTACACAATTCTTTGATTCTTCTGTGTGCGTTTCCGTTGCTAGGAATTCTGGGCCCTGTACACTGAATTTGTTATGGACCCCCCTCAAAATCACATTCGCGCCATGGGCCCCTATTACTCTGTTCCTCTTTTACCTCCTGTCTGGCGCCCCTTGATTTAAGTAAAAAGTGAAAGTCAAAGTGACGTGACATACAGCCAAGTATGGTGACCCATACTCAAAATTCGTGCTCTGTTTTTAACCCACCCAAAGTGCACACGTGCACACACACACACACACACGTGGTATTGCCGGCCTGGGACTCGAACACACAACCTTAGGATTAGGAGTCAAACGCTCTAACCACTAGGCCATGACTTCCCCTATTTATTCATAAACCTCTCACAAAATATGGAGCCCGGGAAAGGATTGCAAAAGTCTGCTCACGGATTATGAATTTGTGGTTACAGATTGAAAAACCAAAGTTACGATTTATAAAATCTGAGCGCACGGATTAGAAATTTGTGATTATGGTTTATTAATGCATGCACATGATTTGTTAAACTGAGGGAACCGTTTAAGTATTCGTGAGTACGTTTTAAAAACTGAGGGGACGAACTGCAAAACCATTACAACAGATTATTTTTTTTTTCCTACGGATGACTTCCCGAGCTCCTTAGTTTTTGTGATGGTTTGGAGAACAATTGCTGCCTGATGTGCAAGTGTGAACTTGAATTTCCTTTCATGGCATACTGCACTTGTAATAAGTGCAACTGCACCAAGCACATCACTTAGACAACCATTCAAGTGAGATGAGACCCTTGAGCAATGCCCAGAACCCCCAACTGCTCCCAAGGCGCTGCAGCAATATGGCTGCCCACTGCTCTGGGTGTGTGTTCATGGTGTGTGTGTGTTCACTGCTGTCTGTGTGCACTTGTATGGGTTAAATGCAGAGTATGGATCACCATACTTGGCCACACGTCACTTCACTTCACTCTCACTCACTCACTTTTAACTGTGACCTTTGAAATAACTGAAATCATTTGGCACAGTGATTTGGAACTGAAATGTGGAACTACTGCAGAGCTGTATTTCAAAAAATAATTGCATGCCTTAGAATGGTCATCAACCAATCAGAATCAAACATTTAATACGTATAAATATAAATATAAACATATATATATATATATATATATATATATATATATATATATATATATATATATATATATATATATATATATATATATATATATATAAAATCAAGTTAATCATAGGGATGTAAGATTTCATGTTTTTGGTGGTAACTCTGGCTAACAGCTGAGGCTATATAGCTGTTTCCAACCAGCTCTCAGCTCTGGGTGTGTGCTACATGTGTTTAACATATTAGATATTGGACAATAGGGGCTTGTTATGTGATACATGTTGTGCTTTCACTTGATGCTTGAAATAATGTTTTTAACAATGTATTTTCAAAAGAGATTTTTGGTTATACATAAATAAATAAATGTATTTATTTATGAGTGTTGATTTGATAGGCTTATATCTGAGCCAATGTTAAATTTAAAAATGGTAACCTGGAAATCTAAATTAATATTTAAATTGGTTATAACATTAAAACTGGTTATATTCAAGTTTACAATATTATTAAACATCACTGAATCAATATACATAGATTATTTTATACAAAACAAAATCAGGTATCTCTTTACAGTTGCAGGTCATCACTTTTTACAATGTAGATACTGGTGCAAAAGAATATAATCCTGAACTAGGTCATCTTATGTTGTGCACAATCTGTTGTGTTTATGATAACAAGGGCAACTGAGGAGACTTGTCTGACCTTCATATGAAAAAACACTAAACTGAAGCGTTGGTGTTTTTGCAGTCTCAAGAAAGAACACTTTCTTGAGACTCGAGTTACTAGCAAAGTTTGGTTTGACTTGATATGTTGTGCTCTAATTTCTTTTGACTTCTTTTTATAGTTTTGTTAAATGTACGCTGTAAAAGAAAAAAAGGGAAAAGGTACTGGTAATTTTCTGCCAGGAAATTATCTTTTAAATTTACAGACCTTTACTGTAAAGCTGTGAAAATCAATACAGAAATTTCCTTCCTATTAACACAGTACATTAAGACAGTTTTTACGGACTTCTTAATGTCAAAGCTGTGACCTAAAGAAAAATGAGTGATTTAGATCACTGATCCTTAGTGTGTCTTTCCAGTCCACGTGCTCATCATGTAATAAATAACTGTAGGTTCTCTATGGAGTGATCTATTCTCACCAAAGCTTGACATCACTACATGCTTCACTACATAGAAGAGCTGAGAACAGGCCCTGATTGTTCGTTCCGGTGTTTCCGGTGCACCGTTTTGCTTTTCACAGTAGCTGAGAGTTTTTCTAGCGTACCGGCAGGTCTCATATAAATTGCCAGTGATGTGGCACTTTTCAATTTCAGTAAAGGTCTTTTGAATATTTTTTTTTCTTGCAAGAAAAATTCAACAGTCATGCAGTCATCCAAGTCGACTGCAGAGTGCGACCAAGAGGAAACACCCCAACTCGACATTTATACCCTTAATCAAATGCAGATACTTTGATCTCATCCGATCATAATACATATTCAACATATATGTCCATTTAAGGTGTCCAACTATGTCCTCCAGATACATTTCTAAGAAGCCAGGATGTCTAAGAATCTAAATAACATTTCCTGTCTCTAAGTTGTCTTGCTATTTGATTTAGTTTTATTTTTAAGAAGTGTGGATGTTTATGAATCTAAATGAAGTACTCAGAGACACTATAAGAGAATACTCTTTAGTACAGTGAAGCAAATAATACTAATAATAATATTAATATTTCAGATAAGAAATAAAAAAATTATCCATTGGTGCTTTCATACGCTGGGTTTCTTGCGTACACACAGTTTTATAAGTATTAAGACATGCAGAGCAATGCAGTGTTAACACTTTTACATTTCTGATCAACACCGCCATAGACAGCATAAGAATTTATCCACCTCTACTTGAGACCAGCAAGTTTTAGGGACAGAGTTGAACTGGGAACCCGAACCATGAGAGAAGAAAAGTCCAGATATGCACTCATAGTTGTGAGGAAAAAAATGTGGGGGAAAAAGTCGCTATTAAATTTTTTATTCCATAGCAGAAACAAACAAACAGACAAAAAATGTGAGATAATTGCGAGAATTTAGAGAAAAAAAAGTCCGAATTGTGAGGTGGAAACTCAACGAATTGCAAGAAAAAAGTCAGAACTCTACATTTATGGCTGACAATTCTGACTCCTTTTTTAGAATTCGGAGTTTACATCTTACAATTGTGAAGGGGACAAAAAGTTGCTATTTATTTATTTACTTACTATGGCAGAAGCAGGCTTCCATATAAAACTCTATGTGCAGATCACCAGCTAAACATTTTATTCTTGCCTGACTGACCTTCAAATAAACAAAAGCAGTTAGGAAAAGGTTAGAACGGGTCTTTGTTCTCTTTGAATGAGAAGAACAGCACTCCACAAATTGGCATGTTTCACACTCAATTGAATTTCTCTTTCAGATCATTATATATCCATTCATAAGCAGAGGAGAACAAGCCAAAGCCTGGCACAACAAGCAGACTGGGATGCCATATGTTGCTTGCATGCTACATATAACTTTTCATTATATTTAGCAGGAAACATACTATATGCATGTATCTTATTTGCCTGTATTTATTACTTTTTCATTTACAGCTGATTCTACAAGACAAATGATGTAAACATTAATATTAGATGATTTTAAATTTTATTTTTATTTATTTATTTTTAGAAAAACACCTAAATTTCTATAAATGTCTAAATGTGCTTATAATCATTTTAATTTCATCACAAAAGGAAATTAATGGAGCAATGAAATGAACTGATTTTTTTTTAAATGCCTGGCACTTTTTCCCAAATGAAAATTGACCAGAGTAAATGGACTGCTGAGATATGGACTGACTAAAAATGTATCACATTGCAAATTATAATTAATAACATGAATATTATTAAGCATAATAAAATATTTATTTTTAGTTTATTTTTAATTATCATTTCATTGAGGAAATAAACATCTTTTCTAAACATTAGAGAAAAAAAAATAAGTTTATATTTTTCTAACTGCTATTTTTCTGGCAGTGTGTGTAAAATTTGCATTTAGATATCAAATTGCTTTTTTTTAAAAAAAAATGTTTGAACACTGAGATCTTTAATATAGCAGTTGCTGCACAAAATGCCACCATGGTAGCTGCTGAGGGTTTGAGGGGCACTGAAGAATGCAAAGAGATTGAATGCAATGACGGAGTTCATTAAGAGAAGAGGGACCCCCTTCACTCCCACCACAGCTGTTCTGTCCAGCAGTTCAGAAATGAACACATTCCTGTGAAGCCCGCTCCTGTCATCCAGAGAAACCAGCTGCTTCTGTGCCACTTATTTCATTAGAGCTTCAGAGAAAACACAGCAGATCCTATTCTTGCTGAAGATGGTGATGTGATATTACTAATAACTAGACTTTCAGATTAGATGGATATCAAATATCTTTAAATAAAATTGTGAAGGCAGTGGAACATCCTTGGGTGAGCATTTTTGGCAATATTAAAAATGTAGTTATTAAAGAGATTTTTTTTTTTTTTTCAAAAAGAAATGAAATATCATGTATTTGATCTCCTTAACATCTCCTTTGTTTCTCCTAGACAATAATCAGGAGCAAATAAAGAGGTCACCCGTTTCTTAGCTAAAAGTGCCCTTGTAATCTCACATGTGTCAGAGATCAGTTATCTGAGCTACTGTATATACCGTCATTTTATAGCTTTGTAATTGCATGTCAACATTTAAAAATGTTAAAGTTTAACCAAAAAAAGTTTAAGGGCCATGTTAAAAATATATTTATGATCTGAAAGAACTGAATATATGCTCTAGCAGAGTGTTTTATTTTTGCATGAGAACAAGCAGCTGTATAGAGTCACACCTGCTGTGAACTGGGATGCCTTTGGTGGAGAGGATGTAAGGCTAAAGGTCAGAGGTCAGCTGTACTTGTGAAGGGGGTAAAGAGGAAGGTATGAGATGTGGAAATATCCCCAGAAATCATTAGCTCACTGTAAACAGATGGTAAATGCTAGTGGACATTTTTCTTCATATACGTGCTTGTGGGTAAAAAAGCAAAAGAAGGTTGTGATAAAAAAGTTGGAATACATTTTTTGTGGCATCAGAGCAAAGGCTTCATTCACAACATCCAGCCACAGCTGGCAGTCATTTGCTAACTGACTCCTTTGACAGATGTGGTCCTCTGGGAGTGAATTACTGGAGGCTTTTCCTTTCTTTTCCTCTAACACCCCATGCACTGAGCTCATAACCCCAACACTTCCTCCCACAGCAGCCTTCACAGCAAGCTGGGAATACTCTACCTTATAGCATGAATGAAACAAAGATGTCAGTAAAAGAGTTTATTTGTATTTGGAAGCACAGCTGAGATGATTCTACTTCCACATTAAATTTGTATTTGTACCCTTAATAAAGATATAGTATTGTTCAAGTTCTCTTCTTTCCTTTATACTTTTTTCTTCTTCTACTTTTCTGAGTTTTCTAAGTGTTTATTTTGTACTTCTTGTTGATTTTTGGCTGATTTGGGTTGGGTTTTTAGCATGTTGTACTATATGTATAGACCTATGTGTGTGTGTGTGTGTGTGTGTGTGTGTGTGTGTGCATACTGTATATATACACATTATACATAAAACATTTTTGAATGAATTTTTGAACTCAAAATATAAAACATTATAGGCTATAAATATATATGTATATATGTGTATATATATATATATATATATATATATATATATATGTATGTATAAGTGTGTGTGTGTGTGTGTGCACAGAAAGAACTGAATCAATCTGCTTAACGCGTTAAAATAATTTAACACCATTAATGCAAAATCACTGAAGCACGATTTCTATTCTAATTGTTTAGAAATGGGGTTATTTTATGATTGAGATAATTTTATTTTTGGGTTGTAGTATTCGGGAAAGTTTTCAGTCCAATGATCCAGGAAGCGAATGTGTTCAAACAATCCATCCAAAACAGCTCTAATATAAAGGAAACCAGGTTGATTACATCAGAGATTGCAGAGAGAACAGAGACTCACACTGTATTTTCAGTTAATTATTCAATCCAGTGTGTTTCCCTTTAAAACACGAGCTCTGTCATATTCTGTGATTGTCTCTGAAGAGCGCGAGCCCTCACACGTCACGCGCTGTGTGAAGTATGGCTGAACGGATTGTAAACATCCCACCGCTGCATGGCCAGATGAGACTCAAACTATAGTTTCTCGACTGGATAACCAATCTCGCTAGTAAAGTTTTGATGGATGAAGACTGCAATCAAGGTAAAGGCAACTGCGGTGGTTTTCAGGTGTTGTGCAGGAGTTGTACAGTAGGCACGGTTGTGTTAGTTATTTTATTGGTTGTATTGGTTCTCTTGTTGCACTTTTTGTTTATTGTATTTACAGACATTTCCATACATTCACGTTGTTTCCACACACATTCACGGTAATGTTTTGATTTGTAATGTTTATGTTGCTGTGTTTAGTTTTTCTGAATGGATCCGTGTACAGTAGTAGATATATGCAGTCAGCAAGTGGTTGGTTTAGGGTTTTTTTGGCATCTCCATGTGGTCCTGTTCAGTATCACAACTTGACTTCTCTAAAATGTAAAAAAGCTCTTTGCTGTTGCACTGTACACATACTATAAACTTTTTTTTTTTTCATATGTGCTTATATTGGCTACTTATATCATTAAGGTTCTTACGTGTCCTTTTGGAGTTTCTAAGTGACCTTTTTTTTGGAAAGACATCTAAATTTATCTTGAAAAAAGCTTGCAGAAAATACATATTTTTGAGAATCAGCCTTTAATCTTTTGGTTTACTTTGCTGGATATATATGTCAGATACAAAAGGTCAATTCAAATAGATTGAATGGCAAATATTACATGAAATATAGCAGTATTTTCCATCCATTTTTTTTTAACTGACCCATGGACCACAATTTCACATGGCCTGTTTTATGTTGTATACATTTCCCAGTATTTTTTTTTTTTTTTACCATAATTAAAATTACAAATGGTACTCCTCTTGAGTGTGCTCTAAAAGATTATATTGTTCTTAAACATATAAATATATAGAGAAAGAGTAAATTGATTTAATATCTATTAAACATCAGACATTCAGTAATTTTAATGTTGTTTTCTAATTGGGTTAAATTAGTTCAAAGAAATTGGATGGCAAACTTTTTTTCATTTCACATCTTTTATGTTGTATACATTTCTCAGATTTCTTCTTCATGATTGAATTCAGTTATACTAACTCAGAGACTGAAAGATGCTTCCCTCATGAGTGTCCTCTTAAAGACATGCAGAGCTCCTGTTGTTCAGTCTGTGTGAAGAACCTTGAACTTCATTATCCCAGAGTGCCCTCTGATGTTTTTCCATAGAAATTGGGTTGGTTTTGCAGCACACAATAAGAGAGAGAAAAACACAAGTGGAAGGATTATTGTTGCCTGCCTGCCTCTCCACACTTAATGAAATTCCAAACTCCCTCTCATCCTCCCTTCATGAGTTAGTTAGTGTGTGTGATGTTAGGAAGAACATGTATGCACTTCTACTTTTTACACACTTTTCAACACATCATATAGGGAAAAAGCCGAACATGCACATATAAATATAGACGTATAAAATATTTACATTATCCTATACATGTAGAGTTGACTAAAACTTACTGTCCTAGTGATCTAGCTCAGTGGTTCCCAATTCCTGTGCTGGGACGTCACTTCTTAATTCATCAACAGTTTAACACCTATTACCTGCCAAAGGCACAGTGTTAAGCTGCAGCTGTGCACCTTTTTACAGCGGATTTGTAACCCCTAATTGAAATTATACACTTTGAGGAAAGTCGGAACCATTTGTAATCATCACAAAAAAAAGACTGCGCTCAACCTGACTGACCAGAGGAACTGTACACTATTTGCAGGCTCCCCCGAAGAACTTCAATGCTTTGGCCAGGCCACAAACGTGAGGTTTAAACACTTCTAACAAAGAAGGTCTACAAGAGCTCCCACCAGCACTTTCAAAGGAGTCTGTGTCATTTTTAACATACTGAAGTCTCTGACTCTCATAGCTCATGATATATCAGAGAAATGCCCAGCACTGATTTGCTGACAAAGGGAAAGTGTGAACGATGCATCTTTAATTCTCTTCCAGTCTGATTCCAGGTGTGTGTGTGTGTGTGTGTGTGTGTGTGTGTGTGTGTGTTATTCACTGCACTCAGATAACAGTCTTTCCACCGAACGGCCACAATGAACCAATGTGAAGAAAGAAAATGAACCATTCTTACTCATGTTGTAGCGGAACAAATAGGTCAACAGAAACATCCATTATGTAATAAAATAAATGTGCTCACAATAATACAAAATAAAATTACATTAATTTGCAGAAAACTTTTTTTTAATGCACACATAATTTATTATTATTATTATTATTATTATTATTATTATTATTATTATTATTATTGTAATACTTATTAACTAAAATGTATTAATTAAAGCATAACCTGTAATTCCTGCATTATAAAACCTCCAAACTCTGTCCTGGAGGGTAGGTGTCCTGCAGAGTTTAGCTCCAACCCTAATTAAACACACCTGAAACAGCTAATTAAGGTCTTTACTGGGCATACTAGAAATTTCCAGGCAAAACTCTGGAGGACACCGGCCCTCCAGGACCGAGTTTGAGGAACCCTGATCCAAACAGTGCAGGTGAGATAACAGAGATGTTACTGGCGCCACCTGCTGACTATACAAGAGTATTAGCTCAGGCTTTTATACAAATACATCTGCATAATGAAACGCTAGCAAAACTCTTAAAAACCCAAATAAATAAATGCATACATACATAAATATCAAATTGCCCTGCTCATACATAAGGCTCACAGTTAACTGGAAATAAATTTAAAGTGAAACTCCTTTTCGTTTCTGAGGTTTTGTCATGTTAAGAAATGTGCAGTTGTTGCTTTAAAGAGTTATTTCTGTTTGATCTAACCGTAATTTACTATTAATTTACTTTTGATTTAATTCTCACACTTAAATTTCTAGTAAATTTCAACAATTACAAAGAAATGGCAACGGCCATATATATATATATATATATATAGTTTTAGTAATTTTGGAACGTCATGTTAAACTAAATGAAAATGAAATATTGTGCCATGGCTGAGATAAACTAGCAACTAGCTGAGATAAAAAAATAAAAAAAGTGTTCATTTTAAAGTATTTTGTTATATTTCAGTTCCCATTTATTGTATTTCAATTAATGAAAATGCTATTTTATGGCTTTAGTTTTTGTTAACTTTAATAACCCTTACTTGCTACATAGTGAGGTATAAATAAATAATTGTCATATTAAATAATGATAATAATACTGCTACTACTTTTTTAACTAATCAGTGAAGGCTTATGACATCATTAAATATTAATAAAGATTAACAGTCTAATATTATGTATATTTACAATATTCTAATAATTATTCAATTTAATCATTAAGTTAAAGTTAGTTGTAAAAGTCTAAACCTATTGATTTTAAAATCAAGACTGTCGTGCAATATACAGGCCTACAGTGGAAATGGCATCTTTCATGTTCAGACTTCTTTATTAGGAATGTAAATATATACTGCAATTGTTCCACAGAGACATGTTAAAATGAAATGTCAATGTTTTTTTTGTTTTTTTTGTTTTTTAAGGTAGGGTGTTTTAATACAAAACACATTAATGGTAAATAGCATTCTGTCAAATTTGAAATCAAATTAAATACCATTCTGCATGTTCATCAATGTTCTTCAGCCATTTTTATGTAGTGTTAGAAATTTGTCACGGGTTGGCAAGGGAGGAACTCAGGTGCAGACAGGAAGTAACTAAACACAGGATTTATTTAACAAAAAGGGAAAACAAAAACCCACGGGGGGAAAACAAGGGCTAGGGTAGACACTAAATAATTCTACAAAACACAATAAACAAGGTAAACAAAGACTCTGAACACTAACTACTAACAAACACTCACTGCTTAGACAAAAGACTTCTTTGAGGGGTTTCAAGGACAAGATATCTCTGGAGGCTGACTGGTGGGAACACATACGTTTGAACAATCACAATGAACCGACAAAAGACAGAGCACACTAGGAGATCTAAATAGGGGAACTAATCAAGACACGACAGGTGGCACAGATAGGACAATCACGACAAGACTAGGATAACACAGGGGGGCGGGGGCAAGGGAACGAGACAACACAAGCACATGGCCCAAAGACAAGGCCATGTGCTTGTACACAAAACACGGGTCTGTCATGATCCTGCCTCTAGACTAGAGAAAAGTCAGGACATGATGGCAGGACCATGACAGAACCCCTCCCTTAAGGAGCGGCTTCCAGACGCTCCCTAAGGGAACATCAAACGCGGGACATGACTGACTGGGACAGAGACAAAAACCAACACAACATGACAAATAGTAATAAGGGCAGACATGAAAACACAACAATAGGGTTTAGGGTGGCATATCAAGAAAAACAAACAGGGAAGGGGAGGAGGCGGGAGCACAAAGTTCATGGGGGACAGACCAGGGTGGGTGGGAGGGGTAGGGATCTTAGGAGGACAGGACGAAGGCTGACGACGGGGGGTACGGGCAGGTCTGGGTGGTGAGGGGTGGGGAGGGGTCTCGGGACAACTGACAGAGGACATGACAGGAGCAGACACGGGACGCGGGGCAACACTTACGGGACGCGGGGAGACGACAGCTGGACACGGGGCAACACTCACGGGACACGGGGAGACGACATCTACGGGACACGGGGAGACGACATCTACGGGACACGGGGAGACGACGGCTGGACACTCGGGATTTCTGGGGACTGGGTCAGGGGACAAGACAGGACTGACGGGGACTTCTAGGATCTGGACAAGACGAGACAAATAATCTGAGAAGGCTTTAGCAGCTAGGATAACTGGCATCTCCTTACGAGATGAGACAGACTGTACTAGAGTCTTTGCTGCAGAGTCGCCCGCGGCTCTCTCCTCCGCTCTCACCGACTGCAGACTTGCATACAGCTCTCTTCTTTGCCGGCTCGGGCACGCCAGCGCTCACCGCTGCTGGCTCGGGCACGCTCTCCGCTGCTGGCTCGGGCACGCTCTCCGCTGCTGGCTCGGGCACGCTCACCGCTGCTGGCACGGGCACGCCAGCGCTCACCGCTGCTGGCTCGGGCACGCTCACCGCTGCTGGCTCGGGCACGCTCACCGCTGCTGGCTCGGGCACGCTCACCGCTGCTGGCTCGGGCACGCTCACCGCTGCTGGCTCGGGCACGCTCACCGCTGCTGGCTCGGGCACGCTCACCGCTGCTGGCTCGGGCACGCTCACCGCTGCTGGCTCGGGCACGCTCACCGCTGCTGGCTCGGGCACGCTCACCGCTGCTGGCACGGGCACGCCAGCGCTCTCCGCTGCTGGCACGGGAGGAGACAGGGTCACAGGACCGGCAGGCCCCTTCTTCTTCTTCCTCTTCCTCCTTGGGCGCGCGGTGCAGAGGCCACAGCTGGGTCAGAGGCGGGTTGGGGGAGTTTGGTCTCGGGCAGGGCAGACTCGGACGCCGAAGACTCTGAAGCTGACTCCCACGACAACCGTCTCCCTCGCTTGTTGGGGAGACTGAAGGTAGTGGGAGGTGCCTCAGGATTTTGGGAGGGACTTGCCTGATCCCCCAGGGTTGCCACGGCCAGGACACGACCCTCTGGGATCGTTGGCAGCTGGGTAGGTGGAGGGGGACCTCTGTGGCTCCTCCTGGGAGATGCTCTCCCACAGCCGGGCATAATTTTGGAGGATCCATTCCCCCTCAGGCGAGTATGGGAGGGTGACCCCCTTCCTGTCGGTGGGGGACGACATCCAACATTGACGACGGAACTCCAACAGGTGTTGGAGCTCGGGGGACCTCCTGCCTGCTGAGTTCCTTTTTGGTCGGTTCATTCTGTCACGGGTTGGCAAGGGAGGAACTCAGGTGCAGACAGGAAGTAACTAAACACAGGATTTATTTAACAAAAAGGGAAAACAAAAACCCACGGGGGGGAAACAAGGGCTAGGGTAGACACTAAATAATTCTACAAAACACAATAAACAAGGTAAACAAAGACTCTGAACACTAACTACTAACAAACACTCACTGCTTAGACAAAAGACTTCTTTGAGGGGTTTCAAGGACAAGATATCTCTGGAGGCTGACTGGTGGGAACACATACGTTGAACAATCACAATGAACCGACAAAAGACAGAGCACACTAGGAGATCTAAATAGGGGAACTAATCAAGACACGACAGGTGGCACAGATAGGACAATCACGACAAGACTAGGATAACAAGGGGGGGCGGGGCAAGGGAACGAGACAACACAAGCACATGGCCCAAAGACAAGGCCATGTGCTTGTACACAAAACACGGGTCTGTCATGATCCTGCCTCTAGACTAGAGAAAAGTCAGGACATGATGGCAGGACCATGACAAAATTACTTAGTTCAGCCTGTTGAATGAAATTAACGTAAAGAAAGATGAACTATTCTTGAAAAAGTAACCTGGCTGCCTTAAAAAGATACGTTTTATTCAACAAGATGCTTAGTTTAGCCAATTTTTATTTAGTTTGCACAACTTATAATTCTACATTTATTCAACAAAATGCTCGATATCAGTAAACGTTTGTTGGTCTCACTAATTTTTATGTGGTTTCAACTTGGATTTAGGGTTAGCTAAACTTTCTTGTCTTGGTGGGCTAAGTAAAATCTTATTGGTTAGACAAAGTATAAAGATGATTCAGCTTTTTTCAGCTTCATTACCCCAACTATAGGTTTAAGGAACTTGAATATGTGTAAACAACACAAGTTTTTTAGCTCATTTGGCACAACATTTTAAGGCAGCCAGGTTTACAAATTATTTTAAGGTGAATCAGCTTGTTTGTTTTTACAGTGAGGAATGTAGTTCTAATTAATTACCATCTCGATAAGTAAAGCTGCATTGCAACTACAGCCACAAGGAGGCAGTATCACACCAAAAACTACCACAGCTCTGGAAACATGTCTGGTCCCTAGGGCTCTGAATTAGAAACACATCTGCTACAAAACAGCATTAAAGTCACATTATATATCCATTTAATTTAGCTTTTATTCTTAAAAGAGAATGTATGCATAGGCTTCTGATTTAAATTAAAAATAATGAATTTCTTTTTATGCATTAACTCTGCAGAGACCCTTTGCCCGTCCTACACGCTTGACAATTTAAATTTATTATTATTATTATTATAATGTCTAATAAAACTACCGGACCGGGCGCTGACATTGCACAGAATGTCCCAGATCTCAAGAATGGTTTGCATGTCTCTCGGAAAACTCCGTGGAATTTGACTACATGTCACGACTGTGCACGTCAGGTATGTGACAAACCGATCACACACGGAGGAGAACATTTCTCGTCAAACAGCATATTCAGGTGCGCAGCATTTGCATAGCGACCGACTATAAATAACGAGCAGCAGTACACAGTTCGTCTAATCTTGTATTCCTCGTTTACATTCATAGGCCAGTGGCTGATAAATGTTATTTGGGTGCTAGAGGTTAAGACGTACTTCTGGTACCACGCCTTGCCCTAATAAAGAGGGCACACAAGTGAGAGCCGCAGGGGGGATCAGTGGGGCAGATAACGTCCTCCAGCTTCTTATAGCACAGTCACTCTGAATCAGAAAAGAGCGCACTGATGAGATCAAAATGTCTCCAACAGTATAGCCTAGTGATCGGCAACCTTGGTCAAACATGCGCTACATTTACAAATTGATTATTGTTTATGCATTTAAGATTTAAAACAGCCACGTCTCGCCTTCCACATACACGATTAGGTCTATATATTAAAATAATACTGAATGGCTCTTTGCAGCAGCTTTGGCTCAGCAAAGAACCATTTTCGTGTCAAGAACTAAGCTTCTCAAGTTAGCTAGTTACGTTACATTACAGATTATTCAGATAAATGTATTGGTTTCCTGGTTTATTAAAAGCACTACTGCACTAGTTTTTTCTCTCATTACTAATTTTTCGTGAAACTTAAAAAATAAATAAATAAATAAATAAATAAATAAATAAATAAATAAAATAAAACAGTTTTTGCTTCGACCTTCACTTAAAAAAAAAAAAAAAACTATGCAGTTGTTACCTTAACTATATTCTAACTTATATCCTTGGATGTAACGTACTGTTGATTCAATCATATTAAATCTACTTAAAATGGACATTTATGAGAACTAAAACGACGAGGGCTAGGCATATTTAAAATATAGAGATATATATTTCTGTATACGCTATTTTAATGTTTTTTAATGCAACGAAAAAATAAACATTAGTAGCCTAATTCTGTTGCTTAAGTAGCCTAATTCTAACTTGCACAGAAGCTGAACTTACTTTATTTCAGCTTTACTACTTTAAATGCAACATTTCGCATTTCCATTATCACTATAACAGCTAAAATCTCCATATGCTGAAGTTTGGAGACGTTAAGGCGCGAGGCGGAGAACAGTCTTTGCTTCGCCCTCAGGGCTGCAGAGAGAGAGAAAACACACACACACACACACACACACACACACACACACACACACACACACACACACACACACACACACACACACACACACACACACACACACACAAACACAGAGGCGAGGAGCCAATAGGAGCTAAACGTCCACCCATGTGCCCTATAATTCCGAGTTTCTCATAGATCCCTGCCATTACCTTCAGTGCTTCAACCGAGGGAGTTAGAGAAAGCAGCTCATCTAGGATTTTGTGTTACAGGCATCGTCCTGAATTAAACGTCTGCAGGATTTGTTCACGTCTGCCTTGGAAATAAAGTGGACGATCGTTGTTTTGTTCCTTCTAAAGGATGAGTGGACCGACATTTGACAGGAAGATACACAGTGTTTTATCTGATCTTTCAGGCTCTATGAGTTGCCATCCGACTTCTAAGGACTCTCCGACTCTTCCAGAGTCTTCGGCTACAGACATGGGTTATTACAGCAGCCATCACGAATACTACCAGAGTCCACCATACCCTCAGCAGATGAATTCATATCATCAGTTTAATCTGTCTGGGATGGGGGCATCAGCCGGACCTTACCCCACCAAGACAGAGTACCCTTACAATACTTACAGACAATACGGACAATACAACAGAGACCTGCAGACGCCACCACAAAGCGCAGGTGAGATATTTATGTATTTAAAAAAAAAAATAAATAAATAAAAAAAAAAAAAAATTCAATGGTAGGCTATATGCATGGTTTAATCTGCACCATTTGTCATCTTAATGTCGGTATAAAAAGGGCATGTCTAAAGAATATAAAACTGTTTTGAGCGGCTCGATTACTGAGAAACGCAAGTTCTAGATTCTCCTGAGAAAAAAAAAATATTGTAAATCGAGTTATTTACCTGTTTGGTTGGTTTGCATTTACTCTATAGGCTATTATTATCCCATTAAAGTCATTTATTTAAATGATTGTTATACATAAAATATATTTAAGCAGGGTAGAAAGTTGCCTCTACTTTATCACATCAGACTTGCAGTCGCTGTAAAACAATTATGACATTTTTATTGCATCTGTAACGCGATTAGTCATTATTACTCGGTGCTCAGTCTAGGTTAGAAGTCACGATATATTTTATTATTGAAGTAGGCCTACAAATTACATGCTACAGCCATTCCTACAAAGTTGAAGATGATTTAACTATACCGTATTTATTTCTCAAACTGGTATTTCTTTATCTGATACTGCCTACCAGAGCTGACATACATTTTATTTTACTCACATAATGTCACTCGTTTAATTTTCAAGAAGCAGATTTGTTTAATTTAACGAGAGTATTGCATGAGCTTGAGTGACTTTTTAATTTCGCGTCACAATCCCAAAATGAAACCAATCGGTTTACGGTTTTCTTTTAGCTGCTGTAATAATCCTACTTTGCCATAACGTGGTCTATAATTTTATTCTTTCTAGTCAAAGAAGAACCAGAGACTGAAGTTCGGATGGTAAACGGAAAACCCAAGAAAATCCGCAAGCCGCGCACCATTTACTCGAGTTACCAGCTCGCCGCGCTGCAGCGCCGCTTCCAGAAGGCGCAGTACCTGGCGCTGCCGGAGAGAGCCGAGCTCGCCGCACAGCTGGGGCTCACGCAGACACAGGTAATACTGGAGCTCAAATTCATTTACAATACTGTTAACATAATTACTAGACTGCTATACTTGACGTTGCGTGAACAGCTTAAAACAATTTCCTACACTTCTATCGCTGACACAGAGCACACTGAGATAAGTAGCAAGCTTATCAGCTCATAAAACATTGCTCATGTCAGATGTGTTGAAACGTTATTGCTCATATTTTTACCAACATAATGAATAAATTAATAATTGTTTTTTTTTTATTTGCATTGTTTTCAACAAAAATATGTGTTAATCATTTTATGTCGTTATCATTTTTCAAAAGTTTTTTTTATTTATATATATAGTCATTATTATGTTCTAATAACATCTTTGTTTTTATCCTTTTAAGAATATTTTCTTCATAAGTGATTAAATTCAAAATGTCAGTGTATATTATGCAATGACTGTTTTAAATATTTCAGCTTTATTAAGGATTTCATAAGTCTGATACATTATATAAATGTAGCCTAAAAGTATTTTCGTGGTGCAGTCTGTCGAGGTAAACGTCACGTACCTAAACGACTTTTAAACAAGTTTGTTATACATTAGTGATCTGTAAATGTAAAATTACGTTGCATGCATACTAAATCGCATACATTCGCTACATAAATGGTCAAAAATATATATTATTATTACTGAAATTATCAAACCCTGTTGTTTTTATATTAAAAGTATATATATATAATGTATAGGTCTATATTTACCATAATCTCCCAACCTTTTTTTCCTTTGTGAGGGGTTCAAGCTTCTGATCCCCAAAGCTCTTACAAAGTAGAAATACTTGTTAGTCTACTTTAGCAGGACTTTGCTTTTTCCTTAAAAAAAAAAAAAAAAAAATGCAAGGTAGCAATTACATTTAAGGGATTAATTTTCCTATGCTACTATTGTTTACAACGTCCAAAAGAAAACTGACGTGAACGTGGTTTTCCTTTTTGAACAGGTCAAAATCTGGTTCCAGAACCGGAGATCCAAGTTCAAGAAACTTTACAAGAACGGCGAGGTTCCGCTGGAGCACAGCCCGAACGCCAGCGACTCCATGGCATGCAACTCGCCTCCATCCCCGGCTGTTTGGGACAATAGCGCGCACTCTAGCCAGGTCAACCGGGGACAGATTCCCCAGCCACCCCTCAGTTCCACACCCCCCTACATGGAAGATTACAGCAATCACTGGTACCAGCAGGGATCACATTTACAGCATCCAGTGCACCACCCAGGACCACCACAGAGCGTGGGGGCCGTGTATTAACAGACACTGACGGAAGAGTTTAATATAAGAGGGAAAAGACTTCTGAAAAACTCAACATAAATAAGCTGAGAGATGCTTCACAAGTAGCCTATCTGGAGTGGAACAGCACACCTGTGTTGGCATTTTGTGGACTGTTTAAAAGCATACATGCCGATATGAATGCTTTGTGTTGAAATAACAGTAGTGTAATATTAATAACAATGTGTCCCTGCTACTCAGACCTGTTTCATATGCACATAGGTGTAGGTTAAACAATGTAAAGGAAGTTAAGAGTGGTTTTAAATTATTATGTTTTATGACTTCCTTTATCTTCATGTTTTGTTCATTGAAAGGTAAATATTAAAAATGTTTTAAAGAACGATTGAACCCCAAATTGTGTCGTTATCAGCCTCACCACCCACAATGTGGGCTGGTGTCGCGCGCGTCAGACTCAGGACATAAATTATATAGACTTGTACAAAATGTTGAAAGCTGTACATACGTGTTTAAATAAAACTGAACCACTAAATTCATGTTACTTCGAAAGGCAGAGACTGCGCGGTGGTGCTCGAACCATTTTATATTCTTGTAAGTATAGTTGTATTGTTATTCTGTCAAACTAAATAAATGCGAATTGAAAACATTTCTGCCACATGCGGCTTCCCTGAGTTGAGTTGCAAAATTCCGTTTGAAATTATTTACAAATCTGAAGTTTGCCGTCATATCTCATTGTTTGGGCTCTTAGGAAAGGGTTAAGTCAGACTGGTGTTATTTTGTGATGTGTTTGCATGCATAAGCCTGGTAGGGCTGCGTGCAAAGAGGCTGTAGGAGGCGACATGCGAGCAGACATGTTGGAGTCACTGGATTTTATTAGTATTCTGTTGGCAGATAACAAGATAGACTACAGCAAAGGAGGGGGTGACTATTGAAAAAAAGCCCTGAGCTTAAGGGATAGTCGGTCACAACAAGAATAGACAGGACAAACAAAGGCATCAGACGTAGGCCAAGAAACACCCCAAGAGGTTCCTACAGGTATATGCAAATTACAGAGCGACGGTATTTCAAAGCGGCATTTAACACGTCCCCTCCCAGATTCCTCCTTCCCGCTGTTTTGGTTTCTTTTTCATACCTTTAAAACTTAATATCGGTCTGTAAGACAGTGTAATGACGTTGTGTAATAATGTACGTAGAATATCCACACAGTAGACTTTCTAGGCCAACACATTCAAAGTTTCTGTACAGAGGATTTTAACTCGACTTTTACAGTGTAGGCTACATAAACATCCACGTGCCGAACGAAGCAAGAGAATGCGTCCAGATTGTTTAATGATTTGTTTATTTTACGCTTTTGTCTCTTAGACAACAACTTCAGTTAGAATGTGAAAAGGCTCGCGCGGTCTCAGGTATGTCTGCTGGGTTGGTGTGTTTCTGGTGGTCTGGCGTTTACCAGCATCAGATGTTTTCTGGAAGAATGTATTTCCTGTAGCCAAAGTCCTACTGAAAACATGTGTTGCTGATGTTTATTTGAGAAAACTGGCTAGAAATCGTCCAGCCTATGCCAATTAGTATCATGCAGAAATTAGGTGTGAAAAAAATATATTATCCGTCAGGCTTTATAAGGCTTTTTAGAAGCCAAAAATCACATTGAATAATACAATTAAAAATTAAAAATAGGCAATGGTCGTTTTATGTGCTCTGTTATTTACTCATAACTGACCATTAAAGTTTTGGGTAACAATTAATTAATTAAAGATCGCAACTTACTAGATTACATAACGTAGGCTTTCATGTAGCCTAGGCCTACATTCATTTATAAAAACGGAAACCAGTTTTATGACATTTCTAATTACTTTAGTGTACATTAACTATCTGTTAACCATCCTATAAGGATGGAAAAATTAGGTTAATGTTACAAAGATTTTACAGCGTAAAGTGTTACACTGACTAAAATCAGAAATCAAAATTATAACGACGTCACATGTCTGGTTTTCTTAACCGCACAATTAAACATACGTAGGCCTAGCACTTAGTGTTCCTTAAACAAAATTAGGCTAATTTGTCTTATGATGTGCTTTTGATGTCTTTGACCGTTTGTTTACCTTCGGCTTTTGTGCTTTTAATGACAACTATCAGTTAAATATAATCAAAAAACAGACAGAAATTTTTAATTGCTAGGTGTTGTCTGAACACCGCGTGCTGCATCTAATTAACCGAGTCTGGCATTTTACAGAAAAGGGACGGTCTCCTAAATATATGATGAAAGAAACATGAAAAGTCTCGGCTTCTTGTATCACGACTGTGAAAAATAGAGATCAGACTTATTTCAACTTTGTAGGTCGTGCAACATGTCCTTTGGTTTTACGTGGAATGGGCGCAAAAAACATAATTTGAACCACAGAAACCATAAATAAAATGGTTTCATGCAGAAATCATAAAACTAACCGCTAATGCGGTTCATCATTCAACCCCCTTATGCGGACTGTGACTATTAAAACGTGATCCAATATGAAAATGAGTTCGTGACTGAAATCCTTAATAGAGCTATATAAAGTTAGACCTATCGCCTATATTATATTTGTATTCATCAGAGATGTATACAATTTTGTATGTATTTTAGAACAGATTATTTTTTTTTTTAGATTGGTTCTACGTGTTTGGTTGGTAATTAAAATGTACTTTCATTGTTTCCTATAAAGTCGGCTATGATGTTGGAATATCAATGTATCCACCATTCTCTTGGGAATATGAATATGGAGGGACCTCATGGCAAGGACAAAACGTTGGGAGAAGCCAAATACTCTCTTAAAAATAAAGGTTCTTTTTTTTTTACCATTGATGGTTTCATGCAGAAAGTTTAACATCCATCCATCCTTTTGGTTCCATAAGTGGTTATTTATAGTGTTTATTTTTATTTGGATTTTTAAAATGTTCTTCACACTAGGAAAAAATGGTTAGTATAAGAACTTTTTACTGAAAGATTCTTTGAAAACCCCCATTTGTAATTTTAATGGAAATAAAGTAGTTCCAATATTTTAAATATTCAGAGATGTTTCACACAGAAATCTCAGTTCTGTTTAACAACAACTGTTGTAGCTTTAGTAACAAGAAACATAAACAGTCCATCTGCGTGACCAGCACTGTAAATCTTGCATCCAAAAATACTGCTGTAATATCCAAAGCATAGGTGGATGTGGATGCTGATGCTGACAGGGATGAAAAGAAAAAAATGTGAGCTGTCACTGTAGTTAGATTAATAGCATAATAGATAGAGATGGTTAAGATTGTTGGTTGGTGAACTGCGAGTCGTTTCTGGTCATTTCATAGCTGTGGAATTAGTCATGAAGATCTTGTAATACCCGCCTCGCTGTTGCGTGCGATTGGGTTACTCTCCTACCTCCAATAGAGAAGAAAGAGTCATATTCACACCTAAAACCTGTCAGGCCACTTAGTTCTCTTTAAAACCTGATAATATATTGATCTGTGTACAATGGCCATAGCTCAAACCCTAAGACATTTTATCCCCTCTAATGTGTTTACCACTTTCATCTGAGCTAGTTATGCCATAGGGTCCATAAAGAAACGGCTGTTATCTGTTTGATACAATATTTGCAGTTGTAGTTGGGCCATGTGTAACGTATCTGCTTTCGGTTGGGCTTGTTCGTGGTGTGTGGCCTTCAATTATGGGCTATGATCTAGGTGGCATCGTCTTGGGACACATCGCTCACTCAGAGAAACCCGTAGCCAAGCTGGGTGTGTGGGCTGACATGGTCACCTCGGCCCGTGTGCTCCGTCGGTGCCTGAACTGTTGAACTGGAACATGATACTACGATTCAGTGCACCGCAACACCTAAATAAAGATAGGCAGGGCCAATCTTTACGTGTTTGACGAGAAACCGTATCCAAAAAATGGCACCGGAGGCCTCTGGGGTGGTTGAACAGGAGGTCAGCTGCGGTTGGGACATGCATATGTTGCCATGTAGAGACAGAGGGCAGCTGCCCGACACCCGCTCAGAGCCCGAGTCCGCAGGCTTCACTCAGCAGCATCGTTCTGCTCCAATTGTAAATAAGATCAAATGAGAGAGTTTTTCTTGACAGCTGTGAACCACTGAACTCTTTTTCACCCCACAAACTGGGGAAGATTTTGGGAACCGGTTTCGTCCTTGTCCTTCAAATCTCCTCCAGGCCTCTAAATCCATTCACCGAAGACCCGTTCTCTGCAAATGCTGATGCGCCACAATTAAAACTCACCAGGCACCTCAAAGTGCTGGAAATCTCTTTAAACTGCTATCAGTTCATCCCATCGCCCTTTAGTGCGCTCCCAAATCAGCTTCCCACATAATTGCCCTGTTTGAAAGCCCCTTTTCTCTGCTTGTCCGACTTGAGCACCCATTATTCTAATCTCGAGATGTAAAATTGCCCATAATTTCCCTTGTGAGAGCTTGCTACTTCATTCAAAATCACTTGTCTTCTCTTCCCATGACTGTCATCTAAACGGAGCAACATAAACTCCACAAATCAAACTCAGGCATGGGAGTATATAAAGAGGGTGCCTGTTTAAAATCATTCCATACTTTAAGTGCAGAGAGATGGTTTCCATTTCCAGAAGTGTGGTGGATTTTTAAGCGTGGTTTGTTACCTAGTGAGGGAAAGCAGGTAAGTGACTTTGCGCTTGTGATTTCGACTAGATTGTGGGACTGTAGAGTCATCGCTGTAAATCTCCCACAGATGTTGTAGAGGCTCATAAATGTGCATTATTGTACATAATATTAGAGTTTCATGCAGTAAAAGGTTGTCATTATTGTTCTGTGCATGAGAGTTGCATGTGGCAGGCCTTATTTTATCTAATAATATGGCATATAATAAAATCCACTCAGCGTTTTAATTTACATTATTGCAGTTTATGATGGATTAAAACAGAGTTATTCCAAGCTGAAAAAACCCACAGTGTGCTGAATTGTGTTGGATCGGAGGTTGAAATGACAGAGGTTCTTTGTAATATGCCTGTTTAAATAAGGCTGTTTAGACAAGACCCTGTTGAGTGAGCCAGGTCAAAGTCAGGTCAAGTGGACCCCGCATTCCTCCAGGTGGCATCTTATTACAGTGGATCAGAGCAAAAACAGCACCCTTTATTTTGTGAGGGTTCATGATCTTAATCATCCCATTGCTTTTAATATTTTGCATTAAATATTTGCGTTTTTGTGTTGCAATGGCCTTAGTCAAGTCAAGCCACTTTTAATTATGTAGCGCTTTATACAATACAGGTTGTGTCAAAGCAGCTTTAGTGTCAAACAGGAAAAAAAAAAATAAAGTTTATAAATGAAGAAGACAATAGAAAACAGTATTTATCAGTTAAAGTCAGTTCATTGTTGATTCAGCGATGTCATCTTCCAGCTCAGTTCTATTCCAGTAGTGTCCAGTAGTGTTTTGTAGTTATCCTATAAAAGAAGAAGAAGAAGAAGAAGAAGAAGAAGAAGAAGAAGAAGAAGAAGAAAAAAATGTTATTTCAAGAACTTTTGACTGAAAGGCTCTTTGAGGAACCACAAATGGATCTCTTATTCGAAAACCCCTTTTTGGCAACTTTAATTAAGTGTTTAACAAAAGTCGCGTCGCGTCGCGTTTTTCGACCTCTTTAGACGCAAAATAGGCTACATCGACACAAAATGTGTCTCCTGCTAAATAACCACGACAGAAATAAGCAGACCATAAATCACTGTGAATCACATTAAATGAACATCAGCGTAATTTGGGATGCGTAATTCACACAAACATCTTGTTCACGGTGTTTAGATAGTTTAAGCATTGAAATGTACGTTTAATTATCTATTTTCTCTCTTGCGTTTGATTGAATTCTGTGGTGATTTATCATGGTGGCATCACGACATGAACTCATTCAGTATTTTACCACTACATTAGAAAAAGAAAGGAGGAAAACAAACGTTGTGGAAAAGCAGATGTTTGCTTATTTGATATAAACCGTCTTGAAGTTCGATATAGCTGCTTATTTATCACTGCATGGATCACATTTTATCTCTATGATTCTGACTAAATAAGATATCAAGGGTATTTTAATAGAAACACGGACTTTATAACCCAACTTTTCTGCTGCAGTGAGCATCTAAATGTTATTGGTTATTATCCATAATTCGGCTGCTAGCTCATCTATCCAGCTGTTCGCGGAATTTATTTCTGCAAAAAGCAGAACGATTAGCAACATTGAAAATAAGACTCTGGGGCAATATTTCAAAAATAAAATTTGACCCTCTGGACCTGAAATATATATATATATATTATAATATATATATATATATATATATATATATATATATATATATATATATATATATATATATATGATGTTCTCTTATGCATATATATATATATGATGTTCTCTTATGCATCCAATGTTTGAAGTACTAAAATGTTAATGGTTTTGTAGTAGATAAAATCAAAAAAATTAAATACAAAATCATAGGATCATTTAAAACAAGTCACAATTCCATTAATATTTAAAGTAAAATAACAAGCGGACAGAACTCGACAAATAACATCCTTCAGGTGACACGATGTTTAAAAATAAATCTCTTTAAAATCTCTTTTAAAATTAATAAAAAAAAAATAGTCAGAGGCGAATAAAAACAGATAATCTTGCATTCATGTGCCTTGATTATAAATAATTCATAAATCTCAACCTCTAGTTTTCCCACACCTGGACAACAGGAAAAACGCAAATTTTCTACATCCTGGACACTGAGTGAACGTCCGTGAATTTATAAATTATGTATTGATGTAACTGGAGCAATTACATATTTTGGGAGCTTCGTTTAATCTCGACAATCTCATTCTGTGCTATTTTTGCTTAATTTATTCCAGAACGCTAATTTACAGGCCTTCATAAATCTATTTTCACTCGCGTTTATTATTACCGATATTATTAAAATTGCTGTTCAAACATGACTGGCATTAGGCTATTATACGCCGTTCATATTGTTTGAATAAAGCTATGTACCATGCTATTTGTACCAGACCTTCTTAAAATGAGAACAAGCGTTATTACCTCCATTCTAAGGACATCGTAATTTAAATATCAACATTCTAAATATTTCTATAAATCATTCACAACATAGCAACACTTTCATCTTTTCATTAATCCTTTATTCAAGCACATTGTAAAAGATCTGAAAAACGTTGGAAAGCTACTGAATTATAATATGGGAGTCAGTGGGAGTAAAACACAGTCTTTCAAACACACTAAAACACATGAACACCGTAAAGGAAAGCACCTTCACAGGTTAGGTAGGTGTCAACACGGAATGGAGTCTCTCTGGCTCTTTTTTTTGTTTTTCCGATTTTAATATCATCTTATGTGTTGTGGGAGGATGATGGTGGTGGTGGGGGTGATAGTGGTGGTAGTTGTTGTTATTATTGCTGGGATGTATGGGTGGCACTTTGTTGGCCATAGAGGCCTCCCAGAGCTGAGAGAGACCTGGAGAGCAAGGAGAGGATGAGGAGGTGGTGTGAAGCAGCTCCCCTTCAGGTCCACTGGAGCCATGCTTCATTATCTTCTTATACTTGGAGCGCTTGTTTTGAAACCATATTTTCACTTCAGTAAACAGAACAGAAAAAAGAACATTAAAATACTTGAAAAAAAAAAAAAATGGAGGTCACATTTTTTACAATCTGTTTTTAACAATCGCTTTCAAGACATCAGAGGTCTATTTTTTTATGATATTGACACTCTGAAGAATTTGCCAGACAGCTTGAACAGTCTTTGTTGAGATGGACTCAGTGACATTGCTGCGTTTCATTACACCCGTACTCAGCAATTGTTCTGCCCTGCCATTTTTATGAAGGCAGTGAAGCATGTGTCTGACAACAACAATCACAGTGTAAAAATAGATTTAAATTTAGTTGAACTGAAATGACTTCCAGAGAGCTTGTTTGGCAGATTCTGATAAAAGAATCAGGAATACATTTAGCATTGGAGTTAGTAAATATTAAAGCTAAAGCCACCCACACATATTTAAAGGGATAGTTCACTCAAAAATGAAAATTCTCTAATTATTTATTCATTTTAAAACCTGTATCAGTCTCTTTATTCTGTTGAACATGATGTTTTGAAGAATGCTGGTAGCCAAACAGTTGTCGGTAGCCACTGAACTCCATGGAAAAAATATAATGGAAGTAAGTGGTTACCAACATTTTCAAAGAAACTCAAACAGGTTTGGAACAACTTGAGGGTAATGAAATGATGACAGATTTTTCATTTTTGAGTTAACTATCCATCAAAACTATTTTTTTGTTTTTCATGCACAGCTCATCATTTACTCACTTCGGCAGCACTTACATATACCAAACGTGACAGTTTTATTCCTATCTATATTCTGAAGGTTTTTACAGAGGGGTTTGTTCATTCATTGGATTTATATAATATACTGTCATTATTACATTTATTGTTATAAATATTTTTATATATATGTTACTTTAAAAACAGTTTTCTTGCTGTTAGCAGTATTTTCTGATATAAGGTGTGATAAAAAAAATTATATTCAAATCCCCTCAGTTAAAATCTTTCGCTCTAATATGTCAACAAAATGAAATAAAAATCAATTTCACATTTCACGTTTCTCTTCTGGAAATGAATTCAGATTGAATGAAATAAAGCCTAATTTCTTATATCTATTAGTTATATATTGTACCCCCTTTCACCTGTGGTTTTAAAACTTGTTGATTAATTTTAATGTATCACCAGATGGTTATGGTGGTGAGAGTTTTCCGGAATTACAATATAATTTATAGCTTTAAATGCATTTATTTCACTGCGAATACACTGGCACACAAATGTTTGAGAAGTGTCCTTTAATGATGTGGGAGTTTATGGTTCCTTTGCCAGAATGTGCACTCAATTTAGAAACACCTCGGAGACCCGAAATTGTGCCTTTGGAAGATTTCAGCTGAACGCCTGCAGCACCAGCCACACTGCAAGGCTGAGTCAGAGAGCCCACCTAACGTTGTTTCCATAACCTCAGACAATCAAAATCCATGCAAGGGGATCTTTACACAATGTTATTAGTTTGGCTGTCAACAGATTTAATAAACACACGTAAAAAGGATTTTCTTTTTTATTTCCAAAGATCGGTTTGCCAAACAGCTTTTATGGTGAGTTGATGGATTCCAGACCTATGTTATATGCGCAAGAAGGGACTTGGAAAAGCCAAAAGCGTGTGCCGTGTGGCACTTGTATATGTGCCTTCAATCACGTTTATGGATCAAATGCAAACTGGCAGCTATGTTCTGGATTTCAAATTGTTGCCACTTATATTGCATACATTGTGTATCACTGAAGTAAGTTTGAATTCCAAGTAATGTGTTGGCAACCACTGTCTGAGGTGAATGTGAGAGGCATTCGTCAACCGATGACAGGAACACTTAGATGCGCTCTGATGAACACCAAGGCGTAATCAGACAGGCAAAACCGTATAGCTGGGAGACAGACTGAACTCATTCTCCATGGCTAAAAATGTGGTGCAACCTGTCACTCGCAGGGCAGCAAGTGTATAACGTAAATGGAGAGGGAGGGAAAGAAACGAAGAAGGAAGGCTGTGAATGAAAAACTGAGCAGAATGATGGGAAGGCTTACACTATGTATGCCATGGGCAATATGGCTGCACCCAGGCTTATGTTTAGTTTCCATTTTTTTCCACACACATACACATTTCTGATGCATGCATCAATATTTTACTGGTCATTCCTGTATGTGTGTGTCAACAAGAGGGATTTATAAAAATAAATCAATGTCCAAAACACCACCCAACAGGAACTCATTAATGGGCGTGACATCAACATAACAAGCACAAGCATATGACTTTTTAATCAATTACGCACTGAGCAAATGGGATATTTAAAATGGGATAGCAGATGAGTTTTGCTTAAATACACTAGTGAAAGTGAGTCTAGTGTACATGCAGAAATAAAACTCAGCACCCATTTATCTCATCCACTGGCCCAGAAATGACTGTATTTTGTTATATCAATCGCATGAGTGAGCGGCTGGATATCTATTATTAAGCATTAGGCTTAAATTATTCTTGGGATAAGCGCTGTAAAAAACACTCTCTAGTACTGTAAAGAGTAAGAACACAAAAGCGAGTGTGCTAACTGAAAAATGAAAGTAAAGGTCGGATTAAACAAAATCCTCACTTAGCTTTAACAATACTGAAACAAATCAGCCTACTTGCATATACATGACACAAAGCACATAAATGCTCAGAAACCAGCAATGACTGACTCATCATGGTCTCACCTGACTGTTCATCCAGCCTCACCTCAGCGTATAATTACTTTCAGACAGATTTGCAGGTATTTCAGCACTTGAGCCTCACAAGAATGCATGAATTTTACTGTATTAGAAAATATCAAACCAAATGGCATTTGCAGTTGCAAGTTATATTAGACCATTATCACAGTAGTAAGTTCACTTTAAATCGAATGGGGTGTTGGTGATTTTTAGTGAATGTATTAAGTCAGTTGCTCTCAAGTTCACACAGGCGTCCTATCAGAGTAACCACAAGCATAGCTCATCACTTCAACATTAACTATGAACATATTCCACTACCAACTGTACAAATACTTTTCAATAACCAAATAATCTCAAAGCTAACTAAGTTACTTTATAATAATACTAATACTTTAAACTTATGTTCAGTGAGGCTCAAGTGTCTAAATATTTTTGAGACAATTCTAAAACAACATATAAAATAGAAAAATGCTAAAATGCACATTTCTTAACAAAATAGGTTTTCCTGTGGTCCATGAACAGCGCCCACCTAGCTAAAAAATGTTCTATGAGCATTTTGCCAGAAATTAAATTATTATTAAATTATTATTTCTGAATGTTCTCTAAATGTTCAAAACGTCCAGTTTTAAAAGTTTTCTAAAAAGTCTCTCTCTCTCTCTCTCTCTCTCTAAAAATGTCATTAAGGGAAAATTCCATTTTATCATTTTTCATATGGGAACGATACTTTTGAATGTTCTCTGGCCATTCTGAAACTTAAAATGTAAAAGAATGCTTGACGAACATTTAACCTAAAGGGTTTCAGAAAAACATTACAGCAATGATGTACAGATAATGTTTTTGTGCTAAAGTTTTGAGAAAATTAGATTAAGATTAGATTAGATAACTGAACGAACGTTCTACTAATGTTACGTTTGTTCATAACTCTGAGCGAACACTCCCATAACGTTTTGAGAACGTTCCCTGTGAGCTGGGCAAATGACAAATTCCATAATGCCGACGTCACCCTGATGAGGTTCTTCAAAAGATCATACCGTGTATAACCTAATAAAATATAGCCCGTTCACATCTGCTCTCCGAAATTAGCAATTCGTCCTGCCGTATACTAAGTGAAGACTATAGGCCTCATACCGATCAGGAAGAACATGCTGCAGTTGTATGGTCCCAAACAGAAGTGGAGATGCTGGACATTTACCTGTGTTTGAGTCAGTCCCAGTTTGGCGGCTAGATCTGCGCGCTCGGGCAGCGCGAGGTACTGGGTCTGCTGGAAGCGCTGATGCAGCGCCTGCAGCTGAACACTGGAGTAAATGGTTCGCGGTTTGCGGATCTTCTTCCCCTTGCCATTAAGGCGAAGTTCACCATTTTCAATGACCGCTGGCTTTTCGTGGTCTTCAGGCATGCAAACGAAATAAAACGACAGCATTATGACACAGTAAACGCTTTGGATAAATGTATTTAAACAAGCAGGTTACTACTATGTGAGAGAAATCGTAAATTATGACGCACTAAAGAGCTGTTACTGTCTGTTTGATTTACAATTGCCAAATATGAGATTTATCTGGTGTTTTAGGGGGAACATTAATGGGTCATCATTTAAGATCAGGAAACCATAATTAACGTCGCTTTAAAGTCAAGTTTACAGGCGGACTTTAATGTTAGCTTAAATTACTGTGTATTGCTCTGTCGATGAATTTCTACAGTGTGTAATGTTTATTTTGATATTTATGACATTTTTGATGAGTGCATTCATTTTATTGTCTCTAAGAGAAACCTTACGTTACGTATAAGAATTAAACGGTTTAATGTTGCCTTTAAATCAAGTTTAATTTAAATAAGCTTAAGAAAGAAAATCAAATTCTTGCAAGAAATTTGTTAAAATAAAAGATCAGGGCCTTGCAATACACACACTTTTGTGTTTGTCATTTGCAACTGATATACCCGAGTTCACTGAAACTCTTGGTCTTTAAAATTAATTAGACCATGTTTATTATTATTATTATTATTATTATTACTACTAAATCTGGTAGCCTATTTATTTAAAATACAGTGAATGCAGTTAAATTAGCTACTGTTATAAACGCAGTTAATATGTTTTAAGCATAAGCCATGGCAGATATTAATCAAATAACGAAACATGCCCGTATAAAGTTTACTTCTAATTTTGTACCTTATGTATGGGAAAAAAATGCGTTCGCAAACATGCAGAGAGCATGCAGTATGTTTTAGGAAACAATGGAAACACGTCAAAACCTCACATTCTGATGTTTTATGAAGATACTCACTCGTTTCCTCAACCCTCGCGTGCGCCAGAGTACTGCTGTGGTTGTTTGGCTGGTAAGGCATGTAAGCACCCGGAGCAGGAGCGCTCACCGGCCCGGGGTAGGCGTATCCCAGCGGCCGCCTGTAATGGGACGCGGTGGAAGGGTAGGGAGCATCGTGCTGGAGGTGTCCGCCTGAGTGCAATCCATGTACTGGGTAAATATTGTGTGCGAATCCGGATAAATGTTGCTGGTTGGTTGCAAGTCCGTGGCCGAACTCTAAAAATGCTGATTTGGAAGGATCTGAACTATTCAGCGTATCAGACATGAAACTCATAGACATCATTAACAGTCAAGTCCATAAAGCCCGAGGATGGTCTGAGTGCTGCATTGAACGTTCACTGTGCACGAAAAAGACCTTGAACCGGTTCCATCCCAAAATAAATTGGGCCAAAACAAGCAACCACGGATTTCTAAATGAAAACCTGTTTCCCAAAGTCACTGGAGTGAATCTCATATGTGAATACGAGTTTATCTTTTTCAAATCATGACAAAACCGCGCAATATCCAAGTCACCTCGGGCTCGCGGTCCTGTGTGTTTCTGACTGACTCGCGCTCCTCGAGAGCGCGCGTTGATTGGTGTGTCACGCGACACCGGGGAGCTCTAAATGAACTTGATGAGCATTTGCTATCGAATTATGCTGAGCCCTGATATCGATCATGTCATCTTCAAATTAAACACAGCCTTTATTGTATTGTATTGTATTAGCCTATATTAATAATATAAATACATTAATTATTTTTACAATTACATTGAATAGCCTATGCAACGATCCTAATACATAAGAAACAATGAAACTTATATATAGCTATATATATATATATATATATATATATATAGTAATATATATATATATTTTATTTTTATATATATTTATATATATATATATATTAGGGCTGTCAAATGATTAATCACGATTAATCACATCCAAAATAAAAGTTTTGTTTACATAATATATGTGTGTATACTGTGTATATTTTATTTATGTATATATAAATACACACACATGCATGAATATATTTAAGAAGAATATGTTATGTTTATATATTAAATATATTTATATATATATAAAAATATAAGAATATAAATATATAAATGTATATACATGTGAATATTTTCTAAATATATAATTTATGTGTGTGTGTATTTATATATACTAATAAATATACCCTGTACACTACATATATTATGTAAACAAAACTTTTATTTTTGGATGTGATTAATCGTGATTAATCATTTGACAGCCCTAATATATATATATATATATATATATATATATATATATATATATATATATATATGAATGTCAGTGTAATTTCAGTGTATATTGGGGGCTTCATATTTCTCCATGTTTAGTGAAATCATTTGGATACACTAATTGTAGTTGTATGCAGTGATTTCTACCAAAACGTTTCACAAATAGAGTGGTTTGCGCCCAATGTGACACTGGAACGGAACGGAAGGAGTTCCACCACCTTCCATTCAGAAAACTAAAATGATTGGAAGTTTGTTTGTTAATCCATTCCATTCCTCCAGTCCAGTTTTTGTTTGTTCCACACAGTACACACATTCCAGGAGAAACTCTGAATTGTTCTCTAAAATATTTGTTATGCTGGTAATAATGTAGGCCTATAGGATACAGGATTACTCACATTTTTAAAATACGAACAGGCCTACACATAAATATCGAATGAGCTGGAGTGTGTGAGCTTTTTTGGAAACAAAAGTTTAAAATATCTACGTAGAATTTAGAATTTAGGTTTTATATTAAATATTTACATTAAAGTTTAAAGGTGTGGGAAATAAGCCAGAAAGAGAAAAAAAAAATCCGGTAAATTTCACGTTAAACAATCAATAGGCCTACTCAAATTAGGAAAAAAGTTATTAAATAGACAAAAGACGACAAATAAACTAAAGACCCATACACCCATAAACAGAACAGTATTTTATTTATTTATTTTAAGAGTTGCACATTTAAAAGGTATTTTAATCAATAATTGAATACTAGAATTACTGTTTTTTCTTCTATTACTTTTAAAATCTTCCAAGTTGGCAAAAGTATTTTCTTTAATTGAAGAACCACAGCAGCTGTTTTCGCTCGTCTGACCGTGAAATCACACAAGTGCAACCAAAAGCTGATATTTTGCTTAACTGATAAACAGTTGTAAATTAACTGATAAACAGGTGTAAATAAATATAAGTTTATTTTACAAAAGTGTTTAAGAAAGTGAAACCCGTGACCTTTAAAACTGAAATCCTAAATTAACCCTTGTTTTTACTGGGTTCGTATATGAATTTTTTTTTAGATAAAGATGTAACAACCTGTAATGTGGACTCCGATTATGCTATCTTAACAAACTTAATTTGATAATCACTAGCCAGAGAATCAAGTAAAATAGGCTAAATTGTTCATTAAGTTATATGTAGGCTATATAGAATGTATAAGAAATAAAGTCCAGATCCACTTTCAGGATCAGACTATAATATATAGCCTATTGCAAGATATGCCAATTTGTGGATAAAAAGTCTTTTTAAAATGTGAATATAACGAATATTTTTTTTTTAATTTTTTAATTTTATTTTATTTTTTTATTTTTTTATTTTTTTTTTTTTAGCGCGATGCATGTATTTTATGACATGGTGTTTTCTTGGAACAGTCAGTGAGTGTGGAGGTGCTGTTAGAGGCGGGAGGATGAAAGCGCTTTGAAATCCCGCTCAGAGCCCGACAAGCCTTTGAGCGCCTGAACAGCAGACACACAGACAACATCCAATTCATACGCACTTCTGACAGAATCATTTTAAGCTCTTTGTAAGAGACATTTGGTATGATATCTGTGGTTGTTACTATTTTTTTTTTTTTTTGGTTTGAATTCAGGCGTAGGCCTATAGCTTGGCGGAACACGGAGAGACGGGATGAAGTTAAAAATGAACTACACGGGGGTGAAAATAATTATGACCACACGAGGTGTCAGTAGATGTTTTAGGTCTCTGTGTAAAAATTTTATTTTAAAAGAAACTAAAATCCCATGCCTGGATTTGTGATCACTTTGGATGTTAAATGACAGATACCAAATAGCTATCCACACAAGGAGAAAATAAAAAACTAAAAACAGAAATAGGAATATCAGATATCATCAGGGTTACACATTGAACAAGACCCATACACCCATAAACAGAACAGTATGTTATTTATTTTAAGAGTTGCACATTTTGTTTCCTCTACGTTTCATACAATTTTGAATTAAAAATGAAAATAGGGAGGGCGGCTATGGGAGATCATATAATTATTTTACCAAGAACATTTGATTACCACAACAACTGTACGCGCAAAATTTAGCGATAAGTAGATTTAATTCCAAATAAAAGGGAATTTCATTTATAAAATATTTATTTGATTAATTACAGAGAGTTAGCCTTATTTGTGCCGTGAATTGTGGATTTCTGTGTAAACTGGAAAAAAAATTGAACCCTAAAAATTTTAACATCCAAGATAACTGGTTTTATGCAAGTTAAAAATATAAATGTATTTAATATAGCTGAATCAACCTAAATACATGAATTTATATCAACAAAACTATTTTATGGGTTAAACTGGATTATATTTGCAGAACAAATTAAATAAATAAATAAAATAAAATAAAATTGCTGAAAATCATGCACTTTCCAAAAACAGTAATAATGATGGATATGACACAAACTTACAGTAAATGCATGCA
Source organism: Cyprinus carpio (assembly GCF_018340385.1). Taxonomy (NCBI): domain Eukaryota; kingdom Metazoa; phylum Chordata; class Actinopteri; order Cypriniformes; family Cyprinidae; genus Cyprinus; species Cyprinus carpio. Next base: position 4,168,381 of record NC_056583.1, read on the forward strand.
ATAAAAGCACCAAATAGAGTAAGCAAAAATTAGATAAGCAAAATCATTCTGTAATATTTTCTCTTTGCTGTTGCCACATGTGCCATGTGCCAGTTTTAAGATATTAATAACTGTATTGCTCAGCATCTCACATCCTTCCAGAAGAACCTGCAATACATGTGACTTTTAATCACACCCTGAAAATCCCAGCCATCATAAGAAACTCACAGCAGCGATACCTCCCTTTTCATCTGTCTCAGAGTATGATCATTAAAGAAAAGCAGCTTCCATATGTTGCTGAAGTGCGGGTGTGCCACTTGTTCATTCTGGTGGTGTTTTTCACAGCAGCTGAGATTTCAAGGGCGGTAGGGGACCACAATGGGCTAAGACCCAAGCCATGACAGCTCATGGTCTCCAAGCCCAATGGACCAAAACATACCCACAAATTATTGTCATGGCTAAACCACATTCTCTGAAATTACAGTGAGGATGTGACATGACAAATTCAATGAGAGGAGAGTTTTATCAGTTCTATAGATATAAAATTCTTACAATCTACCACTCAAATGTTTGGAATAATTAAGATTTTAAAATGTTTTTGAAAAAGTCTCTTATCCTCACCAAGGCTGCATAATATTATTATAATGTAAAATAATGGTTTTTGATTTTAATATATTTTAAAATGTAATTTATTCCTGTGATGCAAATCAGAATTTTCAGCATCAGTCTTCAGAGTCACATGATCCTTCAGAAATCATTCTAATTTGCTGATTTGCTGCTCAAAAAAACTTACTGTTTAAAATAGTTGAGTTGCTTATTATTTTTGTGGAAACCATGATTCACTACCATTCAAAAGTTTGGGGTAAATTTAAAAAAATAAAAATTAAATTAAATTTCGGCAAAGCTGTATTAAATTGACTGCTGATTTTTTTTTTTTTTTTTTTTTTTTTTTTTTAACAATTACATCATGCCATCACAGAAATAAAAAAAATGTTAGATTGCATATATTACAATAGCTGTTTTAAATGGTAATTGCATGTCACAATATTATTTTTACTGTATTTTTGATCAAATAAACAGCCTTGGTGAGCATAAAAACATAAAAAAATAATAACTTGTGAACAGTAGTGTATATATAGTGTATATATTTGCATATATTTGCATATAGTAATTAACATAAGTTAAAATGAATCACTTTGGTATGCATTAGACAGCAAAATATCAAACTAAATGACCTTACATCCAAATACCTTATCTTAATTTTGAACAGGTTGTTCATTTATCATTCAGAACCCATAAAATATATACCATTTGGTTTGATATTTAATTATTTAATGCAATGACATTTATACATTTTGTTTGTTTCTTAAATGCAAAAAACAAACAAAAAAAAACCTTTCATACAGGCACTATAAAGTATATGCAATATTCTAAGTTAAGCAAGAGCAGTTTTGCTGAACTGACTGTATTTCACAAATAACATGCAGTAGTACAATGCAGCAAAGTTGTAGCCAGAGCAGATCCCTGTGAATATCTGTTGTTATGGTCTGGGGTGTGGGACAGAGTGGAGAGGGTGAGAAGGAAAGGTAGACGCTCTTTAAGGCTGTAATTATGCCTGTGTTACGGAGAAGAACAAAGCGGAGCCCTGGAGTCATAGTGCAGGGATGTGTCCTCACCGTGCCTTAATACACACGAGACTGAACGTTAATAACAATACACCAGAACGTGGCCCAGACTGGCTGGCGTCTGCTGCCCTGCACATGTACGTCTTTGTGAATGTGTGTGTGTGAGATGAGAAAAGATCGAAAACCTTCCTAGGTAAGTGTGTAAGTGTGCGTGTGAATCTTGGACCGTGTTAAAGTCCTGTTAAGTCCATCATTTTGTCCAGTGATGTGGAGTGACCGCATTCCTTTTTATTCAAATCAGTTATCCTTCTGGCTCCATTTTTATGCCGCTTCTCACATCACCTTTGCGTAAATGTGTTGCAACAGGGGTCTTTCACTGGCAAAAGGCTGCTCTGGGAATTTTAAATATTTTTAAAAATTATTTAGAAGAGTGTTTATATTTCTATATATTTTTTAGTAGTTTTACTACATTTTTAAATCTGAATTTTTGCCTCAAAATTTCAAGTGGCTATATACACTACCGGTTAAACGTTTGCAATAATATATATTTTCTTTAAAGCAGTCTAAGCTTTTATTTATTTGATCAAAAATACAGTAAAAAAAAAAAAAAAATATTGTGAAATATTTTTACAATTTAAAGTAACTGTTTGCTATTAAAATATTTAAACAAAATATTATGCAGCATAATAATTTTCAGCATTTATAATAACACAAAATATTTCTTGAGCAGCAAATCAGCAGATTAGAATGATTTCTGAAGGATCGTGTGACACTGAAGACTGGAGTAAATAAAAAAGAAGCTTTTCCATTACAGGAATAAATTACATTGTTATATTCAAATAGAAAACAGTTGCTAAAAATTATAATAATATTTTACAATATTACTGATTTTTCTGTATTTTTGATCAAATGAATGGAGCCTTGGTGAGCAGAAGAGATTTCTTTTTAAAAACATTAAACAATCATAATTAATCCACACCTTTGACAGGTAGTGTACGTGCTTGGGTCTTGCAAACAGCAATGTTTACAACAGGATTTGTCTTCTTCCACTCATGTTTTGGCCAGGGGGGATTCTGGGTAAGAGGAAGAGGTAGGTGTGCTTTGTAGGATAAAGACTGTTAATCTGTGCTCCAGGCTACTAGAAGACCCAGGACTGTTTTCTGTGGTCCACCCTCAGCTCTCATTCCTTTTGTGCAGACAAGTCCACAGCACCTCGCCGTTTTATCCTAAAGGTTATCGATGGCGTGTGCGGGCATTCATATGTTGGCAGGGAACTTTGCATGGGGTCTGCATATGTGACTATTCACAGGGAGATCTTGAAGATTACTGAGCTAGAAATCATGTTTCACAGTTTTAGCTGCATGCCAGCACTCCCTGAGATAATTATCTTGAATCATCAAAGCATCACTCAGCAGTGACGGGGACGCAAGAGACACAAAATGACTAAAACGGATTAAATGGTTAAAAATGACAGTGAGACAATGACAGAGAAAATTCTGAAGTGTAATTATGAAACATGTCTAAAACCTTTGTGAAATGAAGAGAATCTAATAGAGATGATCAGATGGCAGGAAAAAAAAGCTCATTTTAATTGTATTGTTGACAAGTTAAAGTCTGTCTAATCCAAATATGTTAATTATTGAATGATCATGAATTTCTCTTGCAGACCCAAATATCAAAATCAAGACTCTACCTATGATCAGTCAAATTTCTTTGTCTATTTGTAGGGATTTTTGAACTATGTTACTGTTACTTTCATAAGTTTCTGAAAAGCATTCAAGTCATATAATTTTCTAAATAATAAATGATGCTTATATATATATATATATATATATATATATATATATATAGATATATATATATATATATATATATATATATATATATATATATATATAAAAGAAATTATCAAAAGTGACAGTAAAGATATCTAATGTTATAAAAAAAATTCAATTTCAAATAAATGCTGGTCTTTTGAACCTTCTATTCATCAAAGAATCTTGAAAAAAAAAATCCATGGTTTTCACAAATATATGAAGCTGCACAACTGTTTTCAACAATAAAAGTAATAAGAAATGTTTCTTGAGCAGCACATCAGCATATTAGAATGATTTCTGAAGGATCATGTGACTCTGCAGCCTGGAGTAATGATGCTGAAAATTCAGCTTTGCATCACAGGAATAAATAGCAACTTACAATATATTCAGTTAGAAATAAGTTCCTCCAAATTGCAATAGATATGTCACAATATTACTATTTTACGTAATCAAATACATGCAGACATAGTGAGCAGAATTATTCTAAACATTTGATCTATAAAGTCAAAAGGTCAAAATATCTAATATTAAAGAAAATAAAACCTGAATACATTGTATAACTGCAATGAAAGCTATTTTAATAGTTATATCAAGTTCCTTAAATGCATATTTTCATTTCATTCATTCCAGTGAAAAAAGCCAACAGGCACCTGCAGAAGTAGAGAAAAGAGTAAGAAAATCCGAATGAAATCTTTCAGGCATTGAGAACCCATTGAAAAGTAGCCTTTCTTGCTTTTTGTAGGAATTGCAAATGTGTGTGTATGTGGTTTTTGGCTTGGGCTCTGAATTCATCACCAGAGTAATTGCTGCCAGACAGAAATGTGAGGGAAGGTGCTGGAATCTCTCTGCACGAATGACTTGACCAATTGTTAAATGGCTGTCTGTGTGTGACTGCAGTTTCTGAGATTTGGTAATAAAAAAAGAGAACCAGGTGTAATGTATAGTTTGTATTTGACTGCCAAGTGGACAGTTAGATAATTCAGTCAGACACAATGTCTCCATGAAAATTAATTAATATCAATTTATATTTCACATATTATGATTATACATGTTTACACTATGTTTATGTGTATATATATATATATATATATATATATATATATATATATTGCATGTTTTGTCTATAAACTATAAACTGGAAAATGAATCTTAGGAAAATAACTTTTCCATTCACTAAATGTAATGTATCAATAATTACAAAATGTAACAAGATTAAATCCTACTCAAACTTAATTTCATCATCAAATTACAGGACATAAAGAAGAGAAATAACAAAAAGAAAAAAAAGGAGAAAGAAGCAGAATGAGACTGACAGACAGAGCGAATTTAATCCAACTTGCTAAACATTCACATCTGGATGGCAGGAAAACTGAACTGGAGTGAGTGCAGAAGTACCACTGAGCTGTTTTCTGACACACAAGCAGAGCAAAAGACACATTCCAGAGGACGAGACAACACCACGGAGGGGGTTTGGGCTTTTTCCACTGTAAATGTCACCATGGACCACAAAAAAAGTAAAGTGCTCAGAAATGAGCTCAGATCAGCTAAAAGCTGCAGTGTGGCGTTGCAAAGGCTGGGGGTGTCTAGGAGATGCGTCCGGGACGCTTTGGTGCAGCTGCTGGAGGAGATGGGCACAGTTCAACTGAGGTCACCGAAAACAGGGCGGCGGGAATGTTGTGGTACGTACTGAGACGAGAGGTAGCCTTTCAGAGTTTACAGTTTACATTGAAACACTACTCTACAGCACACTGCGAGAGCTTCTAGCTATGTCATATGACCCAGATGAAAATATTAATTTATTCATTTTAACCATCATGATAAACAATCCCATATAAATAAATTTTCAACGTTTTTGATTTTTCATCTTAGAATTAAAAAGAAACTTCACCCAACGCTGAAAATGTTTAATAATTTACCCTCATGTTGTTCCAGACTGTTTATATTTTATGGAACACATATTTTGAAAAGGGTCTGTGCTTTTTTCGTTTTCTTTTTTTTTTTTTTTTTTCATGTTATAAATCTCAGTGAGGGTCCCATTTTTTTCACCATTCTGAGCTTATGTATCACAATTCTGACATTTTTATAAACTCAGATATTAAAGGGATAGTTCACCCAAAAATGAAAATGTGATGTTTATCTGCTTACCCCCAGGGCATCCAAGATGTAGGTGACTTTGTTTCTTCAGTAGAACACAAACCAAGATTTTTAGCTCAAACCGTTGCGGTCTATCTGTCTTATAATGGAAGTGGATGGGAATCACGGCTAAAACATACAATAACACAAAAAAAAACATACACAAACAAAACCAAATTAAACCCTGCAGCTAGTGACGATACATGGATGTGATAATGACACAAAATGATCGGTCTGTGCAAGAAACTTAGTATTTATATCGTTTTTTTTTATTTTTTATCTCTGATTCCGAACTGTCAGAACTCTCCTGTGCACGTTCTCAGCAGCAGGGCCTGAGGCATCGTCTTCTTCTTCTTCTTGCTTTATGGTGGATCGCAGACTTATACAGTAAGTGCATTACCGCCACCTATCTCTCAAGTGGACCATTGACACTCCTAATTGAGATTGTAGATAGATGCATTTCATTGTGCATTTCATGGAAATTTATGGTCTATAAATGCTTAACCCAGAGTGCATGATTTGTGAACGAATACATTGTCAGAAATGCCATACATATAGACCTGATTATATGATTCATATTTCACAAAGTAAACTTGCTCGGTAGGTCACCTGGTAGCATTGCACTTGCAATGCAAAGCGCACAAGTATGAGTCTTGTGAAACACGAGTCACGATAAAAGAGCTCAAAGACTTGTAAATGTAATCTAAAATGCAATTATTGTTTCAGTAAATGTGTTATATCATGTTTACTTTGGTTAACACTATTGGTAAGGGCTTCATTTACTTGTTATTTTCAAATGCTATACTGCACTTTTGCGCCATTCATCAGACATTTCATCTCCAAACTGCTGTGATCCATATGCAACATGCAACGTGATAAATAATAAAACATCATCAGATTTACGTTCATCTGTTTCAGACACAAACAATCACTTTTATCGCCACTCACTGGACATTTCACTTTGAAAGTGTCGCAAAACATAATTGCACAGAAATGACACAACAGGCACATTCTTCCAGTGAACTTGGGCTGAAAAAGTCATACAGGTTTGGAACAAACACGAGGGTGAGTATGATGATGGATTTTGGGGTGAACTATCCCTTTAAGAGGTTCTTTTTGAACTAGTGTGCTGTCCATTGCAGAATGAAGGACATGAGGATGGCATACGGGAGGAGAAACGGTCCAGCCTACAGTTGAAGGCTATTCCTAAGGGAGTGGAGCAGAGCACATGCACATCCAATCAACAGACAATGCGACAAGGCCTGAGGTTTCCAGGTACAGACAGGGAGTTTCTAAAGACCGGTTTACCAGGTCCAGGGATTATCCTTCTGGGGTTACCCAACCCCTCAGTAACGTGACCTGCTCTAGCCTGTGGTCTACTATGCCCAGAGCATTATGATAAACCATCTCAGCTTAGTCCATCTGTACAGCCATCTTCAGCAAATCTGACATCTGTCTAAGCAAAACAAGAGCACTTCCTGCACGGGAAAGATGAGAAAGACATTCTCACTTATTTGAGTTTCAACAACGAACGCCTCTCTATGACGACTGATACTTTACACTCTCGAGACCTAATCAACGAATATGATTTTTCCTTCCTTTCACTCCCACGAATCAAATATTAAGAAAGCACCTGCCCCAAGGTCAAATCCCTCTCTCCAGAGCTTCTCAATAGAAACAAACCACAAGGATCAAGTTCAGCTCCTGACAAGAAGTCCCCGGCTCTGTCAAGTGTTAAGTTCCATTGTGACCTACAATGGCACACAATGGCCCTCGCAGCACCCCGGCTGTCCCTGCTGCCTAATGAATAACACAGCCCAGGATGTGGACAGGTTATCAGAACACTGAAACATGGGACCAAATATATCTACCAGTTTTGAAAAAACAACATTTTTACCTTTTAATTAAACAGCATTGACTTCTAGAATGTTCTTCACACAAATGTACCATTTCATATTATTTTCTCTTTATTTTATTAAAGTTAAGATATTGTATTATCATATATGACCTCTAAACCCATCTGTCCCTTACCCATAAATTTATACTTAATTAGAGCTGTCAATTTAATGTGTTCATTTAGAACAATTAATAAAATGAAGGAAATTAAAGGGGTCATATGCGATTTCAATTTTTCCTTTCTCTTTGGAGTGTTACAAGCTCTTGGCGCATAAAGAAGATCTGTAAAGTTGCAAAGACTAAAGTCTCAAATCCAAAGAGATATTCTTTATAAAAGTTAAGAGTCATCCACGCCCCCCTAAAATGGCTTGTTTTAACATGCCCCCACGTCTATGTTGCAATGTGGGAAGATTTCCATAACGCCACCCAAATGTTCACGCAAAGAAAGAAGGTGCAACTTTAATTCTCGCTGTTGATGCTGCTGTCATGTTGTGGAGACGCAGTGTGTTTCATTGTGAAAGCGAAAATACTTTGTTTGGCTTTCCAAAGAGGACACAACTAGAAATCAGTGGTTAAGTTGTATTTACAACACTGTTCCAGAACAGTTCAACCCAAATATTCAGATGGGTGCAGCGCATTTTACAGAGGATGAGGACTGTTTGCTGAAGCAGTAGCCTACAAGGCTGTTTCTATAAAGTGGGGCAATTCCAACTTTGCAAGGACAGTCTGGCGCTTCTGACGCCTGTAAGTACGTTTACATATTTAAACAATTTGCCACTGATGATTTAAACGTGAGTTTTGAGAAGTGTAGAGTAGCGCATGTTGTTTGTTGTTTCTCAGATCACAAATGCAGACATGGTTTTATGTTTACGCAGCATGATACGCAACGTGTAAAAAGACAGTATAAGTCATTATAATCAGTAATTATGTCTCCACTGGATGCAACAAATGCCTAGTTAGTAATAGGTTTTACTGGTTTTGTCTCGTCATGCCGGAGACACCTGAGACATGTAGCCAATCACAACACACTGAAAAGCTGGCCAATCAGCGTACACCACGCTTTTCAGAGCGATGAGCTTTGTAAAAATTGACACATTTCAGAAAGGTGGGGCATAGAGGAGCAACAATAATGTACATTATGTGGAAAATAATGTGTTTTTGGAAACTTAAACCGCATAAACACATTGCATTACCCCAAATACACTTAATAATGTTATTTTTAGCAACGTCATATGACCCCTTTAAAGGGATATTTCACCCAAAAATGAAAATTCTGTCATTATTTACTCACCATAGAGTTGTTCCAAACCTGTAAGAGTTTCATTCTTCTGTTGAGCAAAAAATAAGATATTTTGAAGAATGTTGGTAACCAAACAGCTGTGGTAGCAATTGACTTTTATAGTAAGAAAAAAAAAGTACCATGGAAGTCAATGGCTACCATCAACTGTTTGAGTAAATCAAGTCAACTTAGTAAATTAAGACATATTTTCATTTTTGGGTCAACTATACCTGTTATGTGTAGCTGCTACTACTGATGGACTGTGTTCTGTATGAACGTCAGACTCAGACAGACTGTAAAATTCGACTGTAAAATGGATTGCAGTGAATTGTACGACAGCATAACGCCGGAATAATGACCAGACCTATTATGTGTAATACGTGTGATATGCAAAATATGGTTATTTTCAAATGTGATATGAAAATTTTGCAGTCAGAATATAGATGAAGCTGACATTTCACATTATCTTGTAATATTAAATCATTCTCAAAGCTGAACATTAATATAGTATAAAACTATATATAACACATTCCTGTATTGTGTGGTACAGGGAAGGAAAAACATCCACAAATGGAATAAGCAGGATGTTGCACCCAAACTCTGAAAATCAAATTCAGCATTCAAGTCAATAAAATTTACTAATGGTGGTAAAAAAAAAAAAAAAAGAAAAAGTCCAGATCGTGCTATGTTATATAACAGATGAAGGCATTCTGTGAATCACAGAACAGCATGTGCAACATAACTCTAAATGCAGGGGCAAAATGTTCTTTCAACAACAATAACAGAACAATGAAAATAAACTGCAATGTTAAAGGTGTTTCTCGTGGCCTCAGGTGACTTTGTGACAGAGTGTCATATTTGGAAAGTTGTTGCCAGGCCCTGGGCAGAAGAAGAGGAGGAAGGAGAGAGGTGATGCTATTCCCCTCCCTCTGCTCTTCTTTCTGTGTCTACTAAGCGTCAGATTGTCTGCATTTGAGGAACAACCACTGACTTCAAAGAATCCACATTTTTGCTGCTGTCATATTTGAACGTCATGAGACACTTCAGACAACCTCTAAGACAGAAAAGAGACACCCGTCTCTTCCCACCTGTAAATATACACTCTTTAAAACTTCAAGCAGTAGAGTCAGACAGCGAAAGTAGGTTAGGTTCCAAAACCATTGAGGTGCCTATGTAGCCAGCATTTTAATGTACTGCATGCTTCACAGTGAAGGCCACAGTGAAGAATAGTGAATAGCAACAATAAAAAATAAAAAAATCCATTCAAGATGACAAGAAGTGAAACAAATTATGTTTTATACAAATCATTTAAATATTATCATATATAATTTTAAATATTATTTTGCATTTTCTTTATTTGTAATTAGTTTAAAAATGAAGCAGTTTAGCATTTGAAGCATTTTTACTCTATTTTTTATAATTTGTATTTTTTTTTACATTTAAAAAATATTAGATTATTCATATAATATACAAAATGCATAATTATAATATTTGATTTTAATTTAAATGATATATATTTTATTTTACTATCTATTTAAAAAAAAAAAAGTATTTCACCAAATATTTGGAAGTATTGCACTCAGTATTTCTGCTATTTGTGTGTTTAATGTGGTTCTGTGTTATTAGGATGCTATCTTTGAAGGCAGCTGCCTATTTAAAAGCATCACAGCTCATTAGGTTTTGGAACTGAGCCGTTATGTGTTGTTTATTGCAAAGGTAAATGTGCACCAAAACTAGAAATTTTGCACTGATTGATCTTTAATGATGTCTGTGTGACTGTGTTCACTGTGATCTCCATGTCTCCACTGTCATATTTTAATATGTCCACACAAAGAACTGACCTATTGTTCAGGTGAAAGACAGCGCCCTCTACAGTGGCTCAGGGTCACATGAAGATTGATGTAAATGGATCAGTGACCTTTGAAGAAGATCAAAGCTGCACAGGTTACATAAGTCTCCCTGTTTAACTCTTTCATCTTCATGCAGCTCAGGGAGTCATGACCTGAGCCTGTTTATCTAGCCATCCCACTGCTGGAAGCCTGAGAGATGCACCTGCATACTTTCTTTAACAGAAACTGACAAAAAGCCAACTAATCGAGGTGCTATTAAACAGGTTTAGAACATAATTCACCTGTTGGAAACACTCTTAAAAAGGTTCTATATTGGCATTTATGGTTCCTTGAGGAACCTTTAAACTTTCCATTCCACAAAAGGTTCTTTATAGTGGAAAAAGTTTCTTTAGATTATTAAAAAAAGTTGGTTATTTTTTTTTTATAATGTTTCTTTTAATAACTGTTCACTGAATGATTCTTTGGGGGACCAAATTTTTTTATTTTGGAACATTTACTTTTAAGAGTGTACAGCAGATTGTCAGCAAGCAATACATTAGAGTTCTTGTTGACTACATAACAGAAGCAACCTAAGCCATGAAACATGGCTAGAAGACAGCTGCAGTGCAACAGTCCTCAATGAAGCAGCCCCTCCTAACTTTACTTTCATGAGTGTCTGCAGGACTGTTAGGAGAGGTGGAGGTGTAGCTGCTCTATTTAAAGATGTCTATCAATGCAAGCAAATGTCATTTGGTCAGTACTTGTCTTTTGAATATCTAGGGATTGTGCTGAAAGGTGCTCCACGCATTCTGTTTATCATTATTTACAGGCCTCCAAAATACTCTCCAGCCTTTGTTGAAGAGGTCACAGAAATGCTATCAATGATTTCCTCAGAGTTTGACTGTTTTGCTATTGCAGGGGATTTTAATATTCATATAGATAATGCAGAAAACAAAATTACAAAAGAAATGATAACGGTTCTAAACACTTTTGACCTGATTCAGCATGTGGATGGACCCACACACAAAGGTGGACACACTCTAGATTTAAGCATCAGTAGGGGTCTAAACATTTCATCCATTGTTATTAAGGACGTAGCACTATCTGATCACTTTTGTATTTTCTTTGATATATTGATCTCTGCTACCACTGAATCTAGATCTGTCTCTGTCAGAAGGAGATGCATTAACGATAACACTAGTGTGCGGTTTATGGAGGCTATATCTGTAACATCAAGCATTTCTGCAGACTCTGTTGATATTCTCCTTGATTCCTTTAACTCAAAAGTTAAGAATGTTATTGATGATATTGCTCCAATAATAGTCAGTAAGGAAACAAACAGACAGAAATCAGTTTGGAGAAGATCAACAGCAGTTCAGACTATGAAAAGACAATGCAGAAAAGCCGAGCGGATATGGTGGAAGACAAAACTTGAAAATTCACTATAGCATTTATAAAGACAGCCTTCATGCTTTTAATGTGAAACTAGCCACAGCTAGACAGAATTTCTTCTCAAACCTTATAAACAGTAACTTTAAACAACACTCGTACTCTTTTTGCCACTGTTGAGAGACTGACAAACCCCCCAAGTCAGATTCCCAGTGAAATGCTCTCAGTTACCAAATGCAATGAGTTTGCTTCCTTCTTTTCTGAGAAGATCATTAATATCAGGAAGGCAATTAGCACATCCTCAAGTAATGCAGAGGTCAGACAGATCTGGACGCAATATCAAAAAGATACTATGTCTATTTTTGAAGCAATTGATAGCAAAATTTTGGAAGAAATAGTGCAGCACCTAAAATCGTCAACCTGCGATCTTGACACACTTCCCACATCTTTTTTCAAAAGTGTGCTTAACTGTTTAGAAGCAGATCTCTTAGAAGTGGTGAACGCCTCACTTCTTTCTGGGACATTTCCAAACTCCCTGAAAACTGCAGTTGTAAAGCCCCTCCTGAAAAAGAGCAATCTTGATAACACCATTCTGAGCAATTATAGACCAATATCTAATCTTCCTTTTATAGGCAAAATTATAGAAAAGGTAGTTTTTAATCAGCTGAACAAATACTTAAACTCAAATGGATACCTGGACAATTTTCAATCTGGTTTTTATAGAAAAGTTAGAGCACAGAGACAGCGCTCATTAAGATAATAAATGATATTCGCTTAAATTCTGACTCTGGCAAAATATCAGTGCTGGTATTGCTAGATCTCAGTGCTGCGTTTGACACTGTCGATCATAACATACTACTAGAGAGACTGGAAAACTGGGTCGGGCTTTCTGGGATGGTACTCAAATGGTTGAGGTCGTACTTAGAAGGGAGAGGTTATTATGTGAGTCTAGGAGAGCATAAGTCTAAGTGGACGTCCATGACATGCGGAGTCCCACAAGGCTCAATTCTGGCACCGCTCTTGTTTAGCCTGTATATGCTCCCACTAAGTCAGATAATGAGAAAGAACCAAATTGCCTATCACAGCTATGCTGATGATACCCAGATTTACCTAGCCTTATTGGCAAATGACTACAGCCCCATTGACTCCCTCTGCCAATGTATTGATGAAATTAATAGTTGGATGTGCCAGAACTTTCTTCAGTTAAACAAGGAAAAAACTGAAGTTATTGCATTTGGAAACAAAGATGAAGTTTTCAAGGTGAATGCATACCTTGACTCAAGGGGACAAACAACTAAAAATCAAGTCAGGAATCTTGGTGTGATTCTGGAGACAGACCTTAGTTTCAGTAGTCATGTCAAAGCAGTAACTAAATCAGCATACTATCATCTAAAAAACATTGCAAGAATTAGATGTTTTTGTTTCCAGTCAAGACTTAGAGAAACTTGTTCATGCCTTTATCACCAGCAGGGTGGACTATTGTAATGGTCTCCTCACCGGCCTTCCCAAAAAGACCATTAGACAGCTGAAGCTCATACAGAACGCTGCTGCCAGGATTCTGATTAGAACCAGAAAATCTGAGCATATCACACCAGTCCTCAGGTCCTTACACTGGCTTCCAGTTACATTTAGGATTGATTTTAAAGTACTTTTACTCGTTTATAAATCACTCAACTCAATGACCTAGGACCAAAATATATTGCAGATATGTTCACTGAATATAAACCTAACAGACCACTCAGATCATTAGGATCGAGTCAGTTAGAAATACCAAGGGTTCACACAAAAACAAGGGGAGTCCGCCTTTAGTTACTATGCCGCCCGCAGTTGGAATCAGCTTTCAGAAGAGATCAGATGTGCTAAACACATTAGTCACATTTAAATCTAGACTCAAAACTCATCTGTTTAGCTGTGCATTTGTTGAATGAGCAATGTGCGATGTCCGAATTGATTGCACTGTATTTTACATATTCACTATATTCTATGTAAAATCATTTTCTATTTTTAACTGTTTTAAATTCATTTTTAAATACGTCAATTTTTAAATCATTTCCAATGTTTTAAAATTGCCTGTTTTATGTTTTTAAAATTGCTTGTTTTATTTTTTTTGTTATTATTTTTCTTCATGATTATTTTACCTTCTTTTATGTAAAGCACTTTGAATTACCATTGTGTACGAAATGTGCTATATAAATAAACTTGCCTTGCCTTGCCTTGCCTTGCCTAAACGTGCGAAGATTTGGCCTCATGGGTGGGTAACAAAGAGCTATTGCATTCCAGCAGTGAGAGTGAGGTCAATTAAGCCATTTCCCCTCCAAATTATCTCCCTGCAGCATCTAGATCAATTGGACTGCAGCTGCAAGGGCCATGTGTGTCTGGGAAAATGAGAAGATTGAGGTAAACCTCGCCTGGCCCCTAGGAGAAAGACTGGCAAGATTGTCTTCATACCTGTTTCAGATGAATGGGGGTTTCAAGTCTGACTGTGTTAAGGGTGTGTGTGTTTGCAAGGAGTTGGGATAAGGAGGGGGTGTTGGTCAATAGAGTTTAATTTTGTCATATTTTTGTCATAATCCAGTACATGCTATCATATTTGCTAGTCTTGCAATATTTATTTTTCGCACTCTTCTCCACCTTCTTGAGTAATTTAATCATGCTATGAAATTAAGCAGAACTAAAAGCAGAACTTTATATAATAATTGTGTTAACAGACTTTTAGTTTGGATCAGTTTCAGTAATTATGTATTTCATAAAATCAAGGTTGTGCTCAGGGGGTGGCCCAGTGGCTATAGCCACTGCCTCTCTGCCTTCATTGGCTGAGGAGCCCCTCTTGAACCCCCCAGCACCCCCACCCCCCACTGAGCGTGATTCTGAATCTGTCACTCGCTGACAGCGATGTGAATTTTTTCAAACGACTCGACCACAGACCTGATCTCTGTTCATGTGGCACGTAAACACTCAGTGATATATTTTGAAATTGAGTCAATATGTATTCAGATTACTTTCATGTGACTCATCAAGTTATTATATGTAGCTAGTATGAGTAACAAAATGTGTTCCCTGTGTTTAGATTTGATCACAAAAATAATGCAAAAACTGACACTTCATATCCCCCTTTAAATGCCAACTTTTTCAAAAAGTAGTCTTTTATAGTGTAAATACTGTAAATATACAAATACATAATCTAATATATATTTTTTTTTTTTTTTTTATGTATATTGAGTGTTTTGTTTTTTTTATTCTTATTCGGTTTGTTAACAAAAGTGCTATGTTTAATATAAATGAGTTTGCCGTTGTCCATTCAAGCAACTGACATGGAATTCCCGCTAATTTAAAAGTGAAAGTAAAATGCGCACAGGCATGTAGAAGATATTGAATATATATATATATATGTGACCCTGGATCACAAAAGCAATCTTAAGACACTGGGACATGTTCCATGAAGATATTTTGTAAATTTCCTACCGTAAATATAGCAAAATATATCAATTTTGATATCAGTTTTGTGGTCCAGGGTCACACACACACACACACACACACACACACTATATATATATATATATATATATATATATATATATATATATATATATATATACACACACACATACATACATACATATACTTATACATATACTGAGCAATAACCAGCCCCACCCCCAGTGATTTTGGCCACTGCCCCTCAAAATGTCTGTGCACGGCCCTGCTTAAAATGTAATGTAAATGTTTGACGGCACTGGAAAGAATGATGAAGACTAACTCAGCTATGCAAAAAACAAACAAACAAACAAACAAACAAAAATACATTTATTTTAGAGATTGCACAATAAATAGATCTACTGTATTGACTAAAGACACTTTTTTAATTAAATAATTTACACATTGACTACAATAACCTTAAACTGGGGGCAATTACTTACAAAATGCATGTAATATATTAAGATATAAATTTTAACAATTAATTGGCATATGTAATTCATTTAATTAAAATTTGTAATAATGACAAACTTAAATTAAAAAATAATACTGAATTCAAGTATAAGATTAACATCTACTCAAATGTAAGATACCTTCAGCCATTGACCTGAACTAACCACTCAATTTTAGTTACATCCAGTTAACAGGTTTGGTTAACAAAATGTTCTGAGAATGTTAAGCTGCATTCAAGTTTGCATAACATCTAGTAGGTTCTAAATCTGGGCTGAAACTTACTTTGCAACCATTAAAAATGTATGTTCTATATAGTATGAATATGGTTAGTATGAGTTAAATTCTGACATACTACATTTGGCATATTATTGCTGTCACGTGACCTACCAGCATCAGATCCATCACTTCACTACCACTCAAAACTCCTCTCCGGTGGCTACATGGGATAGTGTCCATCTAATGCGCACACCAGAATCTCGGTGGAAGTAGTATGTCATCCGGGTACTTTTTGCCTACTGTTTTCCTACTGTCAATTCATTTTGACAAACTACTCTTTTGGTGTACTGTTTTTTCACATACTATATAGTGCAATAGTAGGCATATCAGGATACAGAGTTACTCTATGATTCTAAAAAAAAAAAAAAAAAAAGCCTAAAAAGACCTTTATTTTTAAACCAACCTAGAAAATTAAGGTAAAGCCAGAGTAGCGATTTCACTTTAGAAGTGAACTTTGAAATCTCACGTTTCTGTGGACATTCAGCCGCACTGTGACCGAAGCCATCTGGAGCATTTCCCCTAAGGCACTCTAGCCTTCCACTCCAAACCCAATTAGCCAAATCACATTTCAAAAGTGCTTGAGTTTACCAGCCAATAGTCAAATCCTTCAGGTGTCAAAAAGAAGGCTTAGACCTGGAGGAGAGAACCAGAGAGCAGAATGGAGTGGGATTAGAGTGAACAAAAGGGCCACAGATATCCTCCAACACCTGTGCAGGTACTGTGGCCAGTGGAGTGTTTGCTAATGGGAAAAGCCTTTGGTCTAATTTGCAGGTGCTCAGAACCTAATCTCCCATCTCTTAGGATGGGCCGTGTATCTGTTTACGTCTGTACTACTTCAGCAGACTCAGTCTCACTTGATAGGCAGAAGACTTCCATCCATCCTTGCAGCGTAATCTAGGTTATCAATCATTTATATCAGTAATTAGGGCCTGGTGTCAAAACAGAAATGGAACATGAGCCTGGGGACTTGTATGCAGCGGGGTTGACATCAGACTTGGCAAGTGTTATGGCCGATGTGGGTCTGCATGGGTGAGATTGGGGGGTATGGGTGCATGTCTGAATGCCGAACTGTGGTCCAGAAGCCTGAGGTTAAGACATTCCACACAACTTGATCCATGTTTAAGAATTCCATTTGTTCCATGTCTTCCTATAGACAATCAGGACAAAAACTAGAAGAATTTGGTTGAATTGTTTCCCCAAGAACCTTTCAGTCAACAGTTCTTAAAAGAACCATTTTTTTGTGTGTGAAGGACATTTTAAAAATCTAAAGAACCTTTACCATTTTCAAGAACCTTTAATGCAGTGTAAATCTTAAAGATGTAATGAACTGCATTTTTTATTATTATTTTATAATGTTCTCTGAGTTCACATATAATGTTAGTGTAATTTTACATTAAAAAAAAAAAAAACAACATTATAATTTAGAGGTAATAGGCTATTTTCTATCCTGTGTTTGAGCCATTCTGCAAAATAGTCTGTTTTTATTGGCTGGGTGCATTCAAGACTCACAAGTAAACACCCACTGCTGTGATTGGCTAACAGTTTCACTTATTAAATGGACGCTGCTGTGACATACTCTGAAAACAACATGGGTCATTTGGGTTAAAAACATATAAATACTTAAATAGTCTGGAACAGACAATGCAATCATGGTAAAAACAAGTTTACTGACACTTACTGTATGTGTTGCGACATTATTGTTATATCCAAAATAGACTCAGCACTGAATACTTTCAGTCTCTCTAAAAAGCCTGCATCATACAGTCTTGTTTAAAAATGAATATGTAGTAAAGTAAAGCAAACAAACAAACAAACAGTGTTTCACTGACACAATCTGGAGCTCTCTGCTAATTTTATCCCTTGTAAACACTGGACGCGAGCAACGCAATATGACTATTGACAATATAATCTGTGATTCTGTCTACACTGGATGTGGCATGGATTGACACAACAAATCCCTAACAGTAAACTGATGTCCCACTCTATTTCTGACATATTCCAAGCATTCATGCCGCTTCTGACCTGAAAGAGAATGAGATGGGACTAAAAAGGCAGTGATGTAGAAGCAGGCATTGATCTTCTCCAGCAGAGGCAGACTTTCACACTACTACTGTGTCGTAAAGTGACACATTCCAAAACAAGTCGTTTTATGAGCTTGGTATCAATAAAAGTAATTTTTAAACTAAGAAAGTTTTGAGTTTTGAAACTTGCAAGATGTTTTAATAGTACAGCAACCTGTTAAATATCAAAAGATCAAGGGAAAGTTGATTTCTCAGTTCACGGCCCCTTTTAAGTTTCTTCATGGAACCATGCCAATAAAGAACGTAAGAGTGTAAAACAGAAACATTTAGGAGTCAAATGACTGTATTTAGTTGACATATTACAGATTTGCCCCAGAAAAGTGGTTGTTCCAAAGCACTTCAGTTCATAATATTGGCACCACTCTATTTTATGGACCAATTCTCGCTATTTAATAGTTGTTTATGGGCATGCATATTACTAGTATATTGGTTGTTTATTAGTACTTATAAAGTAGATGCTAATGCCTGTATGACCATATTTTAGATTTCTTAATCCTAACCAATACCTAAACTTAACAACAAGTTAATAGTTAGTTAATAGTAAGAATTTGCCCCCCGAACTAAAGTGTGACCATAATATTTTTAAATAATGTATTTTCTTTTTCTTCTTCTTCTTTTTTTCTGATCTTTTTTGATTTCAGTAATGGCTTTGAATGATTCACTAATTGATTGTGTTTCAACCTGATGCAAGCACTGTTTCATGACTGACTCTTTTAAAAATAATTATTTGTTTATTATCATGTGCAGTAATTTTTTTTTTTACAATATTGAGTGATGGTAACAGAATTATATATCTGAATTAAAAAAAACTTTAAGATATTAAAAAATATTATAATTATTAGATAATACTAACTAATAATAACTAATAATCATTAGATACTATCAAGTTACTGAGAATCTGAGAAAAAAAAAGAAAAAGAAGAATGACTAAAAAGAAATGACTAACTACCAATGCGAAGCTAACAGACCCAAAAATAAAACAAATAAAATTGCTAGAAAATAAAATGTTTTAAAAAGGCACGTAGGGCAGGGACTTGGTTTATACATCCGTTGAGATGGGTGTTTTGCCACCCGAAAATGGCAGATCTCAATGCAATCCCACAGTTAATTGCAAATGTAACTAGATATCGTGTGCTAATTTGCAAGTATCGTGGGAAATTTGTATGCTGAATAATCTACCTTCAAGATCTAAAAAGCTACCGAGTTTTAGGGGGAAAAAGGGGGAAAAATTAAACAATGAGCAACCGATATGAAGCCATGCTGACCTAAAAACAAATGAAAGAAAATGAAAAGTAAAAAAAAAAGCCACCAAACTGTTCTGAAGCTGGAAGTCCATCTGATTGAAGTTTATTACCCGTGGGAACGAACCCAAGTCTGTTCTTACAATAATAACTCCTCAACCTGAGGAACTGTAGGTGTTTCACTTTAACCTTTCACGCTAAATACCAGTTCTATTGCCCAAGGGAGGGCAAGCGTTTAAAAGTCTGTCTCAGAATGTAGAGTTTCTCAGCTGAAATAAGGCCATGCTTTGAAGAGGTGGGCCAGAGCCATCAACTGGTCCAATAATGAATTAGTCTATTGGAGGAGGCAGTACAAGGGTGGGGCAGCAGATCAAAGCATGTTTCTCTTATTGCCTGCACCTCAGGTGAAGTTGAGGCATGCAGCCAGTTGGGGTGATACACTGTCCCACACATCACCAGGAATGCAGAGAACTTCATATCCCTCTAGAGTCAGGTTTCACTGTGAATACTGTAGATATGATTACATGCAATCACTGAGATCAGTCATTATGAAAAATGACTGCGATCAAAATACACATTGAGCTACTGTAATAAAGAAAGGATTCTTCAGGATTGGCTTGGAGATTTTTTGGAATTAAAAAGTATTATATAGGCTTGGTTTCACAGTCAGGGCTTAGATTAACCCAGTATTAGGCCATAGAATTGGGAAATTTAAGTACATTTTATTAATAAGCCTTAGACAAAAACATTACTGGTGTGCATTTTGAGACATTTTAGTGCAAGTTTCTTTCAGCTAAAAGAGCTCAGACATGCATTTACTGGGACTAGGCTTATGCATTGTCTGTGAAACCTTTAGCATTATTAATAATACAATGTTTATAGTATTAAAGTATCATGATCTTAAATAAATAGCTAACACTTGAAGGCTAGGTAATGATAGGTTTTAAGTGTCATTGCATTAGAAATCCTACAAAAAAAAAAAAAAAAAAAAAAAAAAAAAATGCAAATACAACAAACTGCCCACAATAACACAGTGGTCACAGGTTGTTAGTTAATACCCCAAAGTTGCAAGCTTACTGAGAAGTAGAATAGATTTCTGTTTCACTTATGCGTTTAAAAAGTGTCTTTTTGGGGTCGTTGTTTATAATGTTTTACATTTAGTCTGATGTTACAAATAAAGCCTGGGCTTCATAAATGGGAATGTATGCCAATGTTTGGCATTATAGAAAAAAATATTCCTAATGAATCATATAATCTTACAAAATCATCCCTGCTGTCTTCATCAAGGGCACAATGAAGCTTTGCTTATAGTTTCTAAACAGGGCCCAAAAACCACAAAACTTTAAACTCCAAATATTTAAAATTTGAAGTTCTTTCTTTCCTTATGCAATAAATAAATAAATGCAAATAACCTCCATTTTTCTTACTTATTCCTCCATGGGACCTCACTTATGAGCCTCAGTAAGAGATCATCTTCTTTGGACCCTAGAACCAGCACAACCTTTTTGGTGCTACCTTGGCCATATGAAAGCTAAGGGACTTGGACTGAGAAGATTATGCCAAGATTCAGTTGACTGTGTAATTGGTATAGCAAAACCAAAATCGGAGAAAAATTATTTGGTGTGCTTTGCCATTGCCTGCCAATCATCGGCTTCCAGTGGGTAAAGATAAAGCACTCATTCGGAATAATAGCTCCTCAAACGTGCACTGGGATATAATCCTAGTCAACAAAGAAGCACTTTGAGAAATAGTGCAGAGGCTCTCCTGAGAACGTTCACTGTATGAAACAAACATCAGAACTCATACAGAAGAGCCCTTGAGATCTCATCTCTCTGAGCTGGATTACTTTCCTGTGGGAACAAGTCATCAAAGATCCATATTTGCCGGTCTCAATAGTTGCGCTGTATTTACTGTGCAACCACCGAGTGTTAATGCCATAATCGCACGGCTCTGCTGTTAGTTAGACAAAGTGGTTTGTCCCTTAAAGAGGCCGGAGATACAAGCATTGCAAACTGGGATGTTTACATCATTCCAACACCTGTTTTTCCCACAAGTTCTTGTGAATGCTCTCTCTGTGATGCTGACTTGGGATACTTGTGAGACAAATGATCCTGGGCTGTGGGACCTGTTGTTGTCTGTTCCTCTTGAGTCAACACAATTATTTGTGGTAGATCAAAAAATCATTATCACACACAATAGTGTGCTTAATTCATAAACATAACCTCATGGGTTTAGCATGGAGGAATAGGAGCCAGCACATTTCCTGTAACATTGGAGAGCTTGGATTATAGATCTGATGCTTTATATTCAAAATAAAGGAAGTCGTCTTTCATTATCTTTGACAATAAGAAAATCCTAAAGTTTGAAGAAGTGGGGAATGTGGCTATAGCCTTCGTGGCTTTTGATTAGCCTTAATGATCTACCAAGAGGGAAGATCACAAGGATGTGGTAGAGACAGTTAGAGAGAGTGAGCCACAAACCACAAACAAGACTAATGAGATAATACGTTTGCTAGCTAGCAAAGTACCTGAGTACTCTTCAGACTGAGGAGAAAAGGCATGAAGAAAATCCCCAGGGTGTCATTTTAAAAAATGATGGAAAGCCACAAACACCGCTTTGAATTCTGGGCTGAGAAAAAGTTAATTGGAAAAATGTGCATCTATTGTAACCTAAATTTTTGCCAAACTCAAAAAATGCACATAAAAAAAATTCACTGCAGTTTCCGGCTGAAAATAACACCAGTGGCAGTAAAACACTACCAACGTTTGCTTTTCTCCTTTTCACTTATGATCATTGGACAGATTTTGGATTAATAATCACTTATTTTTGCCCATTTTCCAGCACAATACTATGTTATGAGCTCAAAACAGTTTTATTTTACCATAGTGCATGATTTGTTTACCATAGTGAATTTTGATGTTTGCATGACCAGCTCCATACTGTATGTGTGTCTTTTCTAAAGTAGTAAACAGTAGTAGTAGTAGTAGTAGTAGTAGTAGTAGTAAACAGCACTGTATTTGCTATGTGGCGCACAAAAAATAAAAAATAAAAAATAAAAGATCTCAAAGACTTGTTGAAGCACAAATTTCACATTTGATTTTGTGAACATAATTGGTCAGGTTTTGTGTAGGTGCTATGTTTTTGTATTAACCACTCACTAGACATTTCATTTTTATACCTACCCAAGACATCCAATGTAATAAAATGTTGCCATATTCATGTTCTAGAAAAAAACTAGAGATGCTTACTGGACATTTCACTTTGGAAGTGTGACAAAATATGCAAGAAACAACGTAATATCATTTTCAGAAATTTAGCCACAGGAACATTTTTCTAATGAGCATGGGTTGGAAAAACTAGTTGTGCATCCTTACAAAAAATAATATACAGCATTACAGGAATATTCTGAGTTCAATGCAAGATAAGCACAATTGACAGTATTTGTGGCATAATGTTGAGCACCACAAAAATAATTTAAACTCATCCCTCCTTTTGTTAAAAAAAAGAAAAAGAAATATCAAGTTTATAGTGAAGCACTTACATTGAAAATGAACGGGGACTTTTGTTTTGGAGAATTATAAAGCAGAAATGTAAAGCTTATAAATTTATAAAAGCCTTACATTACATAATCCATCATCGCAACTGAATATAACTTTACACAGAAATGGTTAGTATAGGCAATTTGTTTTTAATCGCGATAAAATCATGTACACAAGCATACTGTTTGTCTCTTCTGGCCACAATATTTAAAGTGTATTACTTTTTTTTTCTTCTTTTAAATTTTTGTGGTAATGAACATTATGGCTACATGATCTTAACATGTATTTGATCCAGAATATTCCTTTAATAAACTTACAGTCCTGCCATCCTTGCTTCGACTGAAGATTTTTGATTTCCTTACAACTGTGCATCTTCAACACAAAGATACAGTACATTGCCTACCCAAAGGCCAAATAAAAGGGTCGACAGGTGTGTTCTACCCGTGATAATTATTCCAATCACACCCAACACCTGTTTTCTGCTCTCCTCTCCCACATGTAGGCTGTTAGCCCCTTGACATATGTCACCTCTCAATCTCGCGAGGGCTAATTCAGCGGTTAGCCCAAAGAAATAAACACAGATGCTTCTGGCAAACGAAAAAGATGACCTGCAACAGCTTGGACTGTGAGTGTAACGTTTTCATTTCAGTTCTTTGAGGTAAGTTGGTCGATTTGATTCAAAGGAAAGACATCAAGGGACATGGATTGAAATCTTTGTATTGTCAAATAAACTACAGTATGTGTGTGGTATCAAGGTCTTAGCTCCCTTTCCTAACTTTGCTTGTGTTTACTTTGAAGGTGTTTATGGTGTGTCGGGTTGGTTTGTCTTTTTCCTCTTTTAGGCTACAGCGAGATCGCTTGATAAGCTTTCGTCCTCCCCTTTGACGATGGCTGCTCTTGGTCACGTTAACACGGCCCCATTGCCCATTATCAGCTCCCAAGGGCCAAACATGAAAAACAACAGAGGGTTACTTAAAATCTGCTGGAGAAAGCTTTCTATGTCTATAAAAAACTCTTATCTGATTGACTTTGCTGTGGCAATTCCTTTAACTGGCTGGGTAGAGAGAGGAGGGCGTTTTTTGATGCATTAAAATCTTGAACTTGGAAGAAAGAGAGAAAAAAAAGTTAAATGATGCAGAAACGGTTCTGTTTCACCCTACATTGCAGGAGATTATAACCTCTCGAAATTCAATTCTACTGCGATTTTACCTCCCAAATGAGCAAGTCCCCACAGCAATAAGCATAATAAAGTACTCTGGAATGAGTGCTGCAATGCAGGAGTATTTCGCAAACATATTGTTTTTGCACATTTGTGTGTTTTAACAATCAAGACTCCCATCCGAGATGCAAAAAAATGTATCTGTACCAGAGAGAGATCATAAATTACACTAGAGAGCAATAGGAAGAACAATGTTTTTGCATAGCCCATGGCAATTTAGGCTGAGGAATTCAGCTTAGAGCAACGTTTTAAGAAATGATGGACTCCGCTGGTCTGAGCTGCCAAGAGTCAGATGGAGCATGTTTTGAGATTCTGAAGCTGTCTATCATCCCCGTTAGCAAATGTATTTCAAATACATCCGTCACACAAAAGCAAAACCTTCAAGGAACACCAAATTGTTGATGAGAAATGCTGATCCTAGAGCAAAGGAAATGCCTCAGAGTCTGGAACTTCCACTGTCGTGGAAAAGTTCATTTATTTCAGTAATTCAACTCAAATTGTGAAACTTGTGTGTTAAATAAATTCAGTGCACACAGACTGAAGTTCTTTAAGTCTTTGGTTGTTTTAATTGTAAAGATTTTGGCTCACATTTAACAAAAACCCACCAATTCACAATCTCAACAAATTAGAATATGGTGATATGCCAATCAGCTAATCAACTCAAAACACCTGCAAAGGTTTCCTGAGCCTTCAAAATGGTCTCTCAGTTTGGTTCACTAGGCTACACAATCATGGGGAAGACTGCTGATCTGACAGTTTGTGTACAGAAGACAATCATTGACACCCTTCACAAGGAGGGTAAGCCACAAACATTCATTGCCAAATAAGCTGGCTGTTCACAGAGTGCTGTATCCAAGCATGTTAACAGAAAGTTGAGTGGAAGGAAAAAGTGTGGAAGAAAAAGATGCACAACCAACCGAGATAACTGCAGCCTTATGAGGATTGTCAAGCAAAATCGATTCAAGAATTTGGGTGAACTTCACAAGGAATGGACTGAGGCTGGGGTCAGGGCATCAAGAGCCACCACACACAGACGTTTCAAGGAACTTGGCTACAGTTGTCGTATTCCTCTTGTTAAGCCACTCCTGAACCACAGACAACATCAGAGGGGTCTTACCTGGGCTAAGGAGAAGAAGAACTGGACTGTTGCCCAGTGGTCCAAAGTCCTCTTTTCAGATGAGAGCAAGTTTTGTATTTCATTTGGAAACCAAGGTCCATGAGTCTGGAGGAAGGGTGGAGAAGCTCATAGCCCAAGTTGCTTTAAGTCCAGTTTCCACAGTCTGTGATGATTTGGGGTGCAATGTCATCTGCTGGTGTTGGTCCATTGTGTTTTTTGAAAACCAAAGTCACTGCTCCTGTTTACCAATAAATTTTGGAGCACTTCATGCTTCCTTCTGCTGGCCAGCTTTTTGAATCTGCTGATTTCATTTTCCAGCAGGATTTAGCACCTGTCCACACTGCCAAAAGCACCAAAAGTTGGTTAAATGACCATGGTGTTGGTGTGCTTGACTGGCCACCAAACTCACTAGACCTGAACCCCAGAGAGAATCTATGGGGTATTGTCAAGAGAAAAATAAGAAACAAGAGACCAAAAAATGCAGATGAGCTGAAGTCCACTGTCAAAGAAACCTGGGCTTCAATACCACCTCAGCAGTGCCACAAACTGATCACCTCCATGCCACGCCAAATTGAGGCAGTAATTAAAGCAAAAGGAGCCCCTACCAAGTATTGAGTACATGTACAGTAAATGAACATACTTTCCAGAGGGCCAACAATTTAAAAAAAAAAAAAAAAAAATGTTTTTTATTGGTCTTATGAATTCTAATTTGTTGAGATAGTGAATTGGTGGGTTTTTGTTAAATGTGAGCCTAAATCATCACAATTAAAAGAACCAAAGACTTAAACTACTTTATTTAATACAGAAGTTTCATAATTTGAGTTGAATTACTGAAATAAATGAACTTTTCCATGACATTCTAATTTATTGAGATGCACCTGTATATTGCTTTTTTAGGATTTAAATTTTTTTTATCTTAATGTCCTTTCAAATTCAAATGCCTGATTTTTGTAGGATTCAACTAATGAAACTGGTTAATTATTATTAATATTGTTATTAATTTTTAAAAATCCTGACTTTATACAATGCTAAATCCAACATACTGAAACTGTAAGTATTTAAATTCATCAGCAAGGGATTTTTAATTGTTTTACATTGGAATGCACTTGAGTCATGTGAATCAGCTATTTCCAGTGAAGGGGAATTATTAATAATTATTAAACAACACAATTTATAAGTTTAAATATTGTCTTATGGTCATTAATAAAAAGAATGAGAATACTGTCTGTTCACAAGAATGAATAATGATAGTAGAGGCCATTACATTTTATGTCGAGTTAGATTTAATTGACTGTGAAAGTAAAGTTTGCATAAATGTAATTTAATTGGTTTGTTAGCATACATTTTATTTATTTATTTACTTTTTTTTATATATAAATTGCAAATAAAACAGATTACTGGAATATGTTTTGCAAGTACATACTATTTCAGTCTTAAGATTTTGAGGTTTAATTCAATGTGTTATTTGCCGACTCTGTAATTATTTATGAAATTTACTATAAATTTCTGAGTGAAAAATTCAGTGTATTAAGATGGACTAAAGAAACAAATAAATAGATAGATAGAAGCAAGAAAAAGTGTCATTTTTTTCAATTGTACTAGAGTTAAGTAGATACAAATTCCCCAAAATCTTACTTACAAAGTAGAGTAACAGGTACTTCACACCTCTCATTATAATAAACAGACTTCATTAAAATTTCTATTAATCTATTAAACAAAAGCCTGAAAAACAAGATACGAAACTGCTAAACTTGAAATCTGGACACTGAGATAAGTGTCGAGCTCTGTGTTTTTCACCACTGTACACAGCATCCTCCAGGTGTTAAAGCAGAAGAACTCAAAAACAATAGCTTGTCTGTCTTCAGCTATCCTCAGGTAAGGCTTTAGTCCACCTGGTACAGGTAAAGCACATGAATAGGTCTGATATGCCCCTTCGACTAAATATTGGATACAAAGCACAAGGCTTTAAGGGATTACAGAAAAATCTTCATCAGGCCTCAGAGCGGTGGTCAGGAAGGGTGGGGTTGGCGTGGCCTGCAACCCAAGCGGATAAACTCACTAAAATCTCAGTATCATAACTCTCCATCATTTTGCATCCATGACATCATAGATGTTTATACGCTGGCCTTGCCGTGCTCCAGTAACACCAGGGACACATATCTCTCCAATCTTTGTACTGCGCATGCAAATATTCGACGGAAACCTGGCCTGGGCCTCAGTCGGTGGCTTAGCCTGGGGCAACGGACCGCACAGTGGCCTTCTCATTGTCATGCATCAATGAGTGTGAAGGCCCATGGGGTCACATGGCTCGGAGGTTCATCCTCTATTGTTTTTTGAGCTTCAGAGATTTGAAAACCTGACTTTTTCCCCCACTTCTTCCATTCCACCCCCGCTCGGCCAACTTGTTACCTTCCAGCATTGAGGGCCGGAATGTTTATTGAGCCTCGTCAACAATGACAACAACAACAAAACCAGGACTTGCCCACCTGTGTACCCGCCCCTTCTCAAACAATGCTGCCTCTGAATCACCAATATAGGACTGCCGGTCATTCTAACCCAACCCATGACCCCCTGTGGACTCGGGAATGCCTGAAGAGCTGCCTGATTTTTGTGTTTTTGCCACTCCTTGAGTTCTCAGGGAGATTAGCTATAAAACTGGAGGGGTGCTAGACTCCTATCAAACACTCCAGCTGTTTCTTACGTAAATATGAGGGGCGAACCTAATTATAACACTTAATAGTGACATCCACTTTAAATAAATAACACTGATATAATAAAAAAAGACATGTTGTTTTATAATCATAACAAACTATTGACAAATGTTGATGAGAATTTATATTTATTTATTTTTTCACGAAAAGGATTTTTTTTTAAGTCCAACAAAAGTCCAAATATATTATGCATTATTATAATATGTTGCATTATACACTACAGGTCAACATTTTGGAATAATTGAGATTAAAAAAAAGTATTTATTTGTTTGGAAAGAAGTCTCTTATGCGGAATCAGGCTGCATTTATTTGATTAAAAAATATAGTGAAAACTGCAATATTGTGAAATATTATTACAATTTAAAATGTTTTCTATTTATATATATATAAAAAATATTATTTGTTCTTGTAATGGTTAGAACCAGTCTTCAGTGTCACATTAACGTTCAGAAATCATTCTAACATGCTGATATGTTGTTATTATTATCAGTGATGAAAACTGTTTTTATTTCATTTTTTTTTTTTTCAAAAAAGAAATTAATACTTTTATTCAGCAATAATGCATTAAATTGATCAAAAGTGACAAGAAACAAAAATTTTATGTTACAAAATATTTCTGTTTCAAATTAATGCTGTTGTTTTTGAGTCTTTTATTTGTCAAAAAAAAAAAAAAAAATCTGAACAAAAATACCACAAAAATATTAAGTAGCAAAAACTTTTAAGAACCATTATTAATACCCAAGTACAAAATCACCAAATCAGCATATTAAAATGATTTCTGAAGGATTATCTGACAAATAAGTCGATTTGTATTGTTAACACCAGACTGTAATTTAAATCATTATTCACTGAAAAATTTTGTCTATGCTGTGTTTCTCAAATCAAATATATATACAAGTATGTGTTCCAGAACCAATGATATTTGATATTAATGATGTCCAAGCTGTCTATCATAAAACCATTGTGCTGAAAAATAAGATCATGATCATAAATGTGGCTCTTTAGAATGAGAGTTGGTCCTCTACTAACCTCAGCACTTGGGATGATGGCTTTAAAATTCAAATTTTGGAAGTCAAAACCATTCAAAAGTATTTTTATTGAAGTATTTTCGCTTTTTTTATGTTTAGGACATAAGGAACACAGGGGACGTAAGTGAGAATGTGCAGAGTGGATTGGTGGGAAAGCATCTTGGATCCGTGTCTATACTGTAGGTACATGTGCAAGCCACATTTCAAGCATTGCCCTCCAGTAAAATCAAACTGTGTTACAGAGGAAATAACAAAACAAAAGCAGCAACAAAAGAAAACAACAAAAATGACTCCGTAGACTGAGGACCACATAAATAAACAGGAAATTAGATCCCAGTCGGCAGAGTCAAAAAAAGAAGAACACTCTTTCTCTTAAATGCATTGAGCGAATCAGTGAGATAACTTCAGTAAATTTCACAGTCATAGGGCTGTGCAGTGATAGGGGTGTTGGGATAGGGACCACATGGTATGGTGCACACAGGGTGTCTGGGCTTTATCAGTCTGACTGACAGCCGGGTGGGGGCACAGCCTTTGGCACTTTAATAGCAGACCCTTAGCCCACCCACCTGACCTTGCCCAAAACCACCATCTTGAAACACCTATATTATGCTCTCAGGAAAAGGGTTAACGAGCAAAAAAGGTTCCGG
This sequence comes from Cyprinus carpio, assembly GCF_018340385.1. NCBI lineage: Eukaryota > Metazoa > Chordata > Actinopteri > Cypriniformes > Cyprinidae > Cyprinus > Cyprinus carpio. The sequence continues at coordinate 4,198,114 of NC_056583.1, forward strand.
AATCAAGAGCTATTTTTGGATTTAGAATTTTAGGCAGTGACCATGAGCGAGATATTGTTTGTAAATTTGAAGTGTGTGTATTGCTGTACAAAATCTCTGTCAGTGTTATTTTAGTATAATGAGATATATATATATATATATATATATATATATATTATATATATATCTATATATATTATTTATAATATATATATAATATATATAATATATATATATATATATATTATATATATCTATATATATATATATATATTGAATAAAATGTTATTATTATAATTTATTTTTATTTTGTATTATTTTTAGTTATTGTTTTTGTGTTATTTTTATTGTTTTTTGTCATTTTTTATTTCAGTTTTAATTTGAGTTATTTCACTACAGTAAGTTTAACTAAATGAAAATGAGAAATGTTGCGCTGGGAACTAGCTGAAAAAATAAATAAATCATAATAGTTTAAAGTTTTAAAAGTTTTTAGATGAAACTATTACATTAATCACCATGCTTTTATGCCTTTATGCAATACTAAAGTGCAATTTCCATGGGCCAGTGAATTAATAGCAGTAATTAATTACTAAGCAATTCGGCAATTATGTTACGCTCAGTGTTCAGTGATCCATAGTTCATTGCAAGTAGAGGGCAATTTCCATAATGCACCATGTACAGTGGGGTCCAATAATATGTGACTTCATTGAAAATCTGGTATGTAAAATGTAATAAAACCTGAAAATAAACAGAAAGTGTCAAAAAAAGCATACAAATTAAGGTCATGCACTTTTTCTAGGTGACCAATCAAGTGTAAGCACATTTCTGACACTGACCATGTTAACATCGTCAAATTATGCTGGATGAATGGATCATCAGGTTTTCTCATGTCTCAAGGTTTTCACACATTTAATACATTTACATTTATGCATTTGGTAGATGCTTTTATCCAAAGCAACCTGCATTGCTTTCAAGGTACACTCTTTTTCAGTTCTTGCTTTTTCTAATAAAAATAAAAAAATAAAAATAATAAGAATAATAAAAATAATAAAATAAATTAATAAAATAAAATAAATCATGTTAATTTATATTTTGTTAACAATATAATTTGCAATTAAAATAAAGTATTAAATTAGATAGAAAAAAAAAAACACATAAGAGACTAAACCCATATGGGTAACTTTATTTTAGGGTCTCTTAACTAGTTGCTTATTAGCATGCATATTACTAGAAAATTAGCCACTTATTAGTACTAATTAAGCACATATTAATGCCTTACTCTAGATGACCTTGTTCTACATCCAAAATCCTATCCAATACCTAAACTTAACAACTACCTTACTTACTACTAATAAGCAGCAAATTAAGAATTTATTGAGGGAAAAGTCTGAGTTAATATTGAATAAGTGTTCCCTATTCTAAAGTGTTACCCACACTTGCATACTTGATTGAGAAGTGTAGCTCTTGCAGGTGCACTTTTTGTATCACAAAGTCTGTGAAAGGCAACCATTACAAAAACGTAGGCCAGGGTAACTTGGCAATGATAAATATCATGTCTGGAACGGCTGCTTTCCAGATGAAAACAGCTAATGAGGAAGTAAGGTGGAAAATCAGTCAAATCAGGTGGGTTCAAGGCGGGTGGGCTGGAGGTGTCCACCCATCACTGGCCTGATACAAACCAGAGCACCTCAGAGCTTGCAGTTTAAGTCATATTCTCTCTCATGCAAACACTCAAAATAAAAGTTCATTCACAGGTGTACTGAAACAAGCATGGCATACAATGCTATATTTTCATATAAAAAAAAATTAAGGAACGAGTTGAAAAGTGAACAGAAACAGAAAAGCAAGAATGTCTGGCCAACTGGAGGAAAGCCAAGTTTTGAAAGAAAGTCTGGCTGTTAAAGTCAAGTGCACATTACACTACAAACCTGTGATTACATTGCGTAAAATAAAGAGGCCATTAAGCAGTTAAAGTAGAAGATAACATCAGCTTTGCAAGTTCAAAAACCACTAAACCAAGTGTAAACTTTCTTCTTCATGCCTCTAGGTCAGAAGATCTCAAATTTTGTGATCAAACGACTGTTTAAAGTCCTTTTATGCTGATTTCTGTGGAATATATCTCAAATAATAATCAAATTTGTCGAGACATTCAATAAACAACCACAAAAGGTTCAAGGGATGTGTAGAACTTGAACAATGACCATGCACCTTGTGTTCGATCAACCACAACCATTAATGATCATGCTGTTTGTTTCACTCCAACTGTGACCACAAACAGGACTGAATCAAACCAATTACTTAGTCTGTCCAAAACCAGGCTCTAATCAAACCAATTACTTTACTTGTCCAAAACAGACGTTCCCAATCCTTTGATACTTTCCAGCGCTAAAGCCCTGATAACTGGTTTATTTGTATGTTTTGCTTCATAGCCAGTGTAGAAATAACAAGGACTTCTCATTTGCATAGATGAGCGAGATGAATGAATATACAAATGAATAAGCAAAAAGTGAAATGCAAATGGGCCAATGAGAAATAAGAGTCTCTAGATAAAGAAATTTAATAAAAACAAGTTCTTAGAAATGTACTCGTGTTGGTATCAAAACTAAAAATAAATTTAAATGACTACAGTAAAAATGATTCTATCCTAGTCTATGTCATAATTGTTATTATATATTGACAGTTTCAGACAATTTTTCAAATAAGCAATGAACCAAGTTTTGCCCAAAAAAAAAAAACCCTAAGAAATAATAAATCTTTTCTAGAATTTCATGCACTTTTTCTTTCTTTTTTATATCAAGATTTTATTTTACTTCATGATTTAGATGATTTGGAGTTTCTTTTTTACAACTTGACAATAGTCAAAATATTCCCTAGTGAAAGTGAGTGGGACGCAGAGAAGTTGATCGAAAAGACGCGTCTCGATGGGAACATATGGCAGCAATTGAGGAGAGAAAGCGCTGTCTGACCAGCTGCAATTAGCATACTGCCTCATGTTGGCCTTTCTTTTAATAGCTTGGATTGCCCTGTTTAGAATAAAAATAAATGGGCCAATTTAGGGCTGTGGGGACTGTCATTTCAGGAGCATGAACTCTGACCTTGGCCAAAACTAGATGTCCAGATGGAACGTAGTGTTCGTGGCCCAAAACCGCATCCCTTCAAATCCAGAAGAAATGGCTTCCACACCATCTGCACACATCAAGCAAAAGACCTCACAATCGGTACACTCTTAAAAATAAAGGTTTCAAAAGCAGGTTTTCACAGTGACACCACAGAAGTACCAATTCTGGTTCCCTGGAAAACCTTTCAGTGAACAGTTCTTTAAAGAACCACTGGGAACGCATATTCACTATTAACTAAGAGTTTTCCCTGAACAAACTCCTAATTTGCTGCTTAGTAATAGTAAGTTAGTTGTTAAATTTAGGTAAGGGGTAGATTAAGGGATCTAAAATACGGTCATGCAGAATAAGGCATTAATATGTGTTTTATAAGTACTAATATACAGCCATATGCTAGTAATATGCATGCTAATAAGCAACTAATTAATAGTGAGAATTGGACCTTAAAATAGTGTTACCGAACCATTTTTTTTTTTTCATTGTTTGTGCACATTTTGTGCATGGGAAAAAGTAACATGGATGTTAAAGATTCTTCATGAAACTACAGATGCCAATAAAGAACCGTAACTTTTAAGAGTATAGTGTGATGAACATTTCATAATCTAAAGACCCATTTTCCTCTATAGAAACTAAAAACCATTATTTTTAAGATGGTTCAATTTATTTGACATAAATCTGCATGATGTTATACATTAGAAACTAAATGAGTCCTTAAAAATATAAAAATGCCCCTAAAAAACATTTTTTGGTTCCACAAAGAACCTTTCATTGAACAGTTCTTAAAAAAAAAAAAAAAAACCACATTTTCTTAGTGTAAAGAACCTTTGGTGGAATAGAAAGCTTTCATGGATGTTAAAGGTTCTTGAACCATAAATGCCAATAAAGAGACTTTTTAAAGAATACATAAGCTATACATAACATTTTCTAAACAAAAATACAATGAATCTTTGTAGGTATATTTGTTTTTCCATAGCAATTACGCTGGATTTCTCAAACTAGCATTAGTGTAATACTCTAAAGCCGGTTCCAGATCTCTATCTAGAGTTTGATGGGGTATGAACAGGAAAACCACGGCACTTGGGACTCCGATAGCCAATCCCTAAATCACCTTCCATGTCCGCCCTGAAACTTTCTTCTGCTAAATTTCCCTCTTGTTTAAATGGAATTTGCAGCCAGATTCAGGCTGAATTTGTTCCAGAGCGCCGGGCCTGACCAGTAGTCCAGCACAGATGTTCAAATAAGCCCAAGAACAACAAGGAGAACCCTTCACACCTGGCAAGTCTCAATGCAAAACTTGGCACCCCAGAAGCTGTAGGCTTGTCCTGGCTCAACCTTTCACCCCTGATGATGTCAATGCATCCTTCAGCCAATGGGATCTCTCCGGCCTGCCCTTGACTTTGCCTGCCCAGACACAAAGATAAATGAATCTATCAGATTAAATGTTTTTTAATGGCATGTGGAGAAAGTCAGTGAGGACCCTGCTAGAAGCCATATGTGGATTTGCTCTGATAATCATTCAAAATTAGCTCTAATTTGTAATCCGCTCTGCCTCACAGGGGCCCATGCGTAATCTGCATTGTTTGTTTCTCCAGATGCACTGAATGTAATGACAGCAGAGCTTTGGAGTGTTAGACAAAGTCCAACTCTTAGTGTTCTTGCCTACGGCCAAGTCATTTATTCCATCTGAAGCAGAGGAATACATTTGAAAATGTCAAGGAAAGGCAAACTGGAACTAAGACACAATAAGTCATGGCACTATTCCTTCCAGAATGAAATGGAGACCACCTGAGAATTACAGTGTCCAAATCATGTCACACTTAATTAAACTGGACTGATAATGGAGAGCGCATTAAAGGACTGTGAAATATTGTGTCTCCTGCGACACAATGTCCATAATTTCTGATTTCCGAAAGCTAGAGCCAAGTTTTTCTGAATCATGTTGAAGAATATCAAATGTAGGGTTGTCAAAAGTACAAACTTCGCTCCTGAAAATTAAAAAATGTAAAGATATTTAAAAAATTATAATTAAAAAATGTAACTAGCATTTAGAGTGCTGTTGAGCAGATTCTTAAACATCTCTGATTGGCCATTGTGTTCACTTGCTCAAAAGATGCTCAACCAGATGATCAGTAAATCTGTGAAATATTATCACAATTTAAAATGTAAATTTTAATTAATTATAATTTGTAATAATAAATTAAATATAATTTATTCCTGTTATGCAAAGCTGAACTTTCAGCATCATTACTCCAGTCTTCAATGTCCTTCTGAAATCATAATATGCTGATTTGGTGATTAAGACACGTTTTGTGCTGCTTAATATTTTTGTGGAAAATGTAATCCATTTTTTCAGGATTTCTTTTTTAATAAATAGAAAGTTCAAAAGAACATCATTTAATTGAAATAGAAATATTTTGTAATGTTTTTATTGTCACTTTTGATAAATTTAATATAATGCGTCCTTGCTGAAAAAATTAATTTCTTTCAAAAAATATTTTACTGGCCACAATGTTTTAACTGTAGTGTACTGTATATATATATATATATATATATATATATATATATATATTTGTTTATAAAATATGCGTGTACTGTGTATATTTATTATGTATATATTAATACACAACATCCCCTTTTGTAAATTATAAATTATATTAGTCTTTAGTCTCTACTCATTGCTTATTTAATATTGGTTTAATATATTAACATTTGTGAACTTTAATTATATTTAATAAAATTGCTTCTATCCTTTAATGAATCATTATATCTTGTATAAAAAAAGCAAATAATGGCAAGAGACAAAACTACACTAAAATCCTGCGGCCCAAGAAGCTCCCAATGATCACTGGTGCAGCACAAAAGAGGCTTTTGAAAAGCTGCGGAAAGGTCAAGTGATGCTCCTACAAAGAGCTGTGAGTCATTTAGATCAGACAGACACTGTCCTCCAGTGGTGTTTCTTCATTAAACAGACACAGGTGAGAGCACAGTCTGGATTTGGGCCCAGTAAAACTAACCTCTACCTGTGATCACCCAAGCATGTGGAGTGGAGTGATAGAGACAGAATGGGGGGGGGTTCAGGACCCTAGCCGAGGGGGAACATCATCACTCACCTGGGCCGTTGTCTTTGGACAGGACACTCGACTATCTGAAACAGCAAAGAACCCCTACACAAGGCTTATTAAGGGCACGTTTGTTCTTCCTGAAAGAGCTCAATTGTAGATAATTGTCTCTTTCAGATCACCGAGGGCTTGTGTGATCCTCCATCCATTGAAGTTGAAGGAATAATGGATACTTTTCTCATGTGGATGGAGGAAGTTCCACTTCACATAACACAAACCAATAAGGAGCGAAAGACCCTTTTTTCTCAAGGTTTAACTAGTGTTATATTCAAGATGTTTTATGGAAGGACATTTTTACTATTTTACTATTATCATTGTTTTAATATATTTGATTGCATGGTGTATATATTTAACTACCACTACATTAATATATTACATAAGGAGCCAAGGAGTTTATTTTATATTTAAATTCCTTGTACACTATTATTAATTATATTTGTATTATAGTATATAAAATTATACAATATATTTATATAATTTTTTATTAATTATAAATAAATTTTATGTAATGTAATTAAAAAAATGGCATGCATTCTTAAATGAATAAATATACATATATATATATATATATATTAAAAAAAAAAATCAAACTGAAACAAAAGCCTTCCCAATGCACAAAAGGTGAACTAACCGATGGCACTGCACCTACGAATGATTCCAGTCTCAACTTGTGATAACATTTAGCTCCAAACTGTTTGACGTCATCTGAATAGAGAGGTTTCCCCTCATGGCAACTGCTTCAGCAGCTCACACATATGCGCATTCACACGCACAAATGCACACACATACACACACACACACACACACACACACACACACCTGCAGCTGGTCTGATTAATAAACTCCCAATGGCAGTCCGTTAACAGGCCAGCTGTAGAACAGCAACAGAACCATGTGTGAAATTGGCATGCTACAGGTCCTGTTATGTGCCTAACACGAACATTACTCACACACTAACACATATCCCTATAAACTGAGACCAAGCCTGATTTATTTGGACTAAAGCGGACATTCATTAGGTCACTGCTATCATAGATGTCACAATACAATGAATAAAATATTTTTAAGAAGGAACAGGGTTGAATTTTAAATGCCTACTTTGGATTGATTGGCCTTTTTTGTTATTTTTTTTTTTTTTTTTATGTCCTTGGTGCTGAACTAATTTCTAACATGGAAAATTCTAAATTATTAAGAAATATTCTTGTGAATATTATTTTGGAATATTGATTAAATTTGTAATCAATTAGGCTTTTCATATGTGTTTTTATACATTTTCAATTTCCATCCAGTTAGTCTTTCGCAATATCCTGTAAATCCTTTTTAAGTTCCTTAAATGACATCATTCTCCAGGAAGTGACAACCCTTTTACAGGAAAATAACAGCTCAAATATTATGGATCTGATAAATTCTGTGATATTTTACGCTATCCACTGCTTTTCCTTTTCCTTTTTTAAGCATTCCATTCTGTTTTATGCAATTACAGAAACCTGTATGATATTATCAAAATGTCAAAAGAACTATTATCAGATACACACAAAAACAAAAGTTTTAAAACATCAAAATAAAAGTTCACTTTACCTTGAAGCAACTGAAATCCAGAAAAACATTTATCAGAAAACACGTAACTTTTGAAAAATATAATGGTAATTGATTTGGTAGTGAAATTTAAATTTTTTTTTTGTTTATTTTATTAATTTTATGTTGTGTTGTTTTTATAATTTAAATGAATTAGAGATGCTTTTTTTGATTGCTAAAATGTATTAAAACTATTAAAACTTAATCCAGAAAAAAGAAAAGGGGGAAAAAAATAAAATAAAAAAATGGAACCCAAAAAATTAAAGAGGAAGCAATAGAATTTATGAAAAAATAGTTGGAGTAAAAATAAAAAAAGATTTCATATGGCCCTTCTTTAACTCTTCAGTTCCATCCTGTTACGTTCCACCCTGTTACATTTCTTGAAACTCTATAATCAATAAAAAAGAAATATTCCTTGAAGTATATTCATGACAAAACTAGACATCATTCAAATGTACACAGTATAGTCTTTTTAAGCATCAGTAGATCTTCCTAGCAGATAAGCTGTGTGTATTAAAATCGATGACCCATGCGTATCCCTCAGATAAGACTCTCTTTCCTCAGTATTTTTGCCTTTTTCCACTCCATTCAAACCCATTCACAAAAGCACACTCACATCCTCTGCCTCTGAAACATTCAACGCCCTAACAAAGACGCTCTACACATCCTGGATGGTCATGTGGTGACAATGTGTGTGCTGTGGTGGAAGTCTGCGAGAGGAGGAAGCAAGCTGTTGCCCCGAGCAACTCGTCCTGGGGAGGAATGTTTATCATGTCCAGTGTCTTTGATCTCGCCCATTTAATCACTTCCTGCACACTGTACGTGAACTGCTGCACTGCCACACAGGGGAAGCAGGGGGAGGCCATTAGATGTGGTTACTCCTCCACTACCTTCCACAAGTCATTAGATAGAGGCTGCGATAAGGTGCACCAATCCCATGGTTTCAGGGTGTTGTGGCTGATTCCTTGAGCATCTCTGAGGACCAAGCAAGACAGCCTTTAATTGCTGTCTGGCTTCAAATGGCGTCTCCAGCGCTGGGAACTTTGCCATATGGTGGCCGACGGATGCCTGAGCCAAGATTTAAGTGCTTTATGGAAGTCTTAGGCATGGGTGCAGACAGGATTTCATCTGATGGTACGCACAGAGGGTAATTTTATTTTGTTTTTTTGGCAAAAACAACACTAAAAAGTAAAAAAAAAAAAATAATAATAAAATAATAATAATATATTCTCATATTAAAAATAATTATTATTATTATTATTATTTTTTTTTATAGCCTACATAAGTAGTAGTTTTGTGTAAGTTTTCTGCAATTCTATAAGACTTGAGACTCTTTGGACCAAACGATCAGAGAGTGAAAACAGTACACCTGAGCAGAACGAAGTCTCTCCAGACATGTTTGAAATGCTTTGAAACCCAAAAATGGCAAAAAGCAACGAAATGGTCAAAGTCATCCACCCAATGCATGTTCAACAGGAAAAAAACTGAAAAACAGTGCAGGTGGACACAAAAACCCTTGTGCAAGTGGGAAGTGTGTAGAGAAACGAATGAATGCGAATTGACTCAGACCGATTTGCAAACCCGTTTGGCCAATTCAACAAAAAGAAAGAACCTCCTCTTAAAGAGTGATTAATTCACAAATGATTGTCATCACTAGTTCAGTCGACAGAAATACACAATTGCTGAAATATTCACATTAAAAACATTTCTCAGGTCAGTCAGAGCGCTCATGGTACACACAGCACTACAGCTGTACATCTGCAGGCGCCACTGATCTTGGGCTTCTTAGAGCTCACATGGAGAACAAAGTTCATGAAGCATTATTAATCTTGAAGGAAGAACCGTGGAAGGTACTTTGCGCATGCCGCAACAGGTCTGACTGTGTCTGGTTCTCAACTTGACTTGTTTTCTGGGCAATCCTGTCAATCATAAAGGCTGACTCAATGCAGGTCAGCGGCCTTCCTTACTACCACTCTCTGACATGCTTGGGTATCGGTGGAGAACTTTGCTGCCCTACATTCAACTTAAGCCCTCAGGTTAACCGGCTCCTCCCTATGCAAACCCAGTTGCATGTAGGAGATTCTCACAAGCCTTAAAACAGGGATAAACCTGGCTCCACACCTGGGAGAGGCACAAGCAGGGACAACCTGCTGGCTCGCCCCCGTGAAGGATTGGCGATTCAGGGGAATTATATTTCGTACTTCCTTATAACTCTTATGTCATTGCACAAAGCGCTGTTGCTCTTTTGACTTTAGGCCGGGACTCAGTCTGTCAGTGGCGTGATGATGGCTGGGCAGTTGGCGTGGCGTGTCGGCGCTCATGTACTTCGCTAGAGCTAATGGGTGTAGCCGATGAGTGTTACAGAAAACCCTTTGTTTCTCAGTGAGTGACGAGATCTACATAGGCAGGATTTACAGAATGTTCCTGAATCCATTGGTTACCAAGGGTCATAAACTGTTGCTTCCCATTACAGCTTTCTGGGTGTTCTAGGATGAACAAACATGGCAAATGTCCAAGCTGTTCTTTAAATATAAACGACGCCTGTAAGAAAAGCCTCCAAAGTTGAATATATCTGATTAGTTGAGCTCTATTCATCGTGTTTGTTTAATAAATAATTCAGCTAATTTAATGTTATTTTCAGGTACCAATGAGTACCATTGAACAGAATTTCCAATATTCAAATCCACTCTGCAGAATTATACCAAATCAGCACTAAAAACTGTAAAAAGTTCACTGAAAGAGGCTTATTTTAAAATTAAAATATATAGTATACACTGAAATAGTTATACACACACACACACACACACACATATTTATATAAACCAATTATTTTACAAATAAATTAAAAATAATCTGGAATAATTTGTTTGTTATAAATATCATACAACATGACATTTTATAACCTGAACTAACCTAGCCTTTTCATAAAAAGACCAAATTATTTAGCCTAATATCAAATATTATTAGAGACTTGCTGAACTGTTTTATGCTGTTGTTGTTGTTTTCTTTTTTTTCTGCACGTTGGATGGACTACATGAAAAAACTGGTTGCACTATACTTTACAGACAAAATGTTTTCAAATATTAATACGTAGTAAAGCCTTTTTTTTCTAAGAAACTATTATTTGTTTTGAAGATTTTTATGTATTTATTTATTTTTAATTATGATATCAGGACAGTTGTATTACTCAAAGATGTTTTGTACTATGCTCCATCAAAAATATCAACATTAATTTTAAATTAGAAATTAAAAGCATGCTCATCACATAAAAGGTGTATTAAAGATACTGTATGTATTTTTATGTTACTGTATGAACTGCATTTTCATGCTTTTGAATAAATTAATAGTCAGGTCAAGACAGAAAAATGAGTGTCATGTCACTGACCCAGTAAACAAACAATACTAACATGAAATAGTGGCAACTCTGTGAGATGTGCAGGCTCAGAACAGCAGTGGAGCACAAACACTGTTATTATGGCACAACGTGTCATGGCAGTCATGGTGAAAGGGCCGGCTTCTTTCATATTTCTCATTCAGCAATGCCCTCTAGCATGTTTCTTTGCTTTCAAACTGTAAGGCTGGCACACACTCACAGCCCGGCTTTGTTCCAAAGAACATTTAGGACCTGTAGTCTCAGGAACCCGACCAGCCCAGTTTCTATTGACTCACAAATATGGGAGTAAATATTCCTGCTCATTTGCATTCTATTTGCAAAATATAATTTTTCAAAAGGGCTACAATATATAAAATAAGTGCCACAACAAAAGTGAAGAGAATACTATATATGTTTCCATGACAGCATAATTGCTTCAACTGACAGGCCACTTGTTGGACAGTAACAAATGCTTTAACACTCCCATATTCTTTTTATGGTGGCACCACCAACATGTTTACAAACACAAGCCTAATTCTGGAGCACAGGAGACATCATTTCACCAGACAACAGTTAGGTGGATCTATCCTGATCCCAAAATATACTCTGTTAATTAAAGCGGCACACACATTCCCTCTCAAAAATGTTAATAAAAGAACTACACTCTCCAGTCTTTCATACGTCAAGTCAACATTAAATATCCACTATAAATTACATAAATTTTGTAATGACACCTATTCCTTAGTGAAACAGGATATATCCACAAGAGAAACCAAAAAATAAATAAATAAAAGAAAATAAAAAAGCAAATAAGATATTATCCATAACCATGACAATATTGGTTAACAACCAAGAGTTAAATTGATGTGAAACGATTCAGACACGACATTCAAAATAAAAGACTACAGTTTTCAATAGTAATTATTAGTTTAAATAGTAATAGCAGATTCTCTGCTATATATATATATTCCAAATACATTATTCACAACCCTTTTTATTTCTGTAATGACACCTAATGTATTCATGACTGAAACTGAATATTCAACCAGGAAAAAATATGTTTATAAAAAAATATATATATATTTTTTTAATTATAAATTTTATTTATATATATAATTATATTTAATTAGAGCTTTGATAATATTTTTTAAATATTTTAGCTTGATTTAGATGCAATTCACACATAGACACACAGACACAAACACACACAAAGACACAGACAGACACACACACACACACACACACACACACACACACACACACACACACACACACACACACACACACACACACACACACACAGTATTGCTACTGTACTGCAAAGATTGGTATAACATTTGAGTACTGAATAAGCCAAATACAAGTCTTCATGATCTGACACACACACCCCTACACCTGTTTACTATACAAACACAAATTTTTACTGTTTGCATTTCTAGTACAACTCTCTTTCCTTACCTCAAGTACGCAAACCTCTTGGCCTCATGCACTGGAATATGTATTACAATGAAAATTACATTTTCGAATGAAAATGGCAACATGATCGTTTTATAAAGTATGCTTTCATATGTGCTTGATTTTCACTGGAGGAAAGCTATGGTGTGATGAGGGGTGAACGCAGCAAAAGTTTAGGCTACAGTAGATGGTGAAACGATTGCTCCCCCATGATATTTAGTAAACTGTATTTATGACAAAGAACTGCACAGATGCAGATATTATAACAATCGATAAACACACACCTTGTTTTCTGTTTCTCGCTCTGTGCTGTCGCGATCTGAGGATTGAAAAAGAATGCACTGAAAGACGATAGCCCATGATATACAGTATATATCTGATCTATCTCATGTAAACACTGTCTCACCCTCCAACGCTGGATGCGGATGGAGCGAGACCAGAGACTGCCCAGAATGTAGGTCTCGCCTGCATTTGAGTTCTTTGCAAAATCTGTCTGACAAGTGTGTTTAACTCATAGTTAGACAGTTCTGCAAACTCCAATGGTCTGATTATAAGACGCTGCCTATGCTGGAACAAAGTGCAGCGGTCTATTCCTAATAAAGATGCGATTCCCTGCCAGTTAAACCCAAGCCGCAGACAATGGCACAGTTGCTCATACGAAATGTCGTATCTCGGACGACCTCTTTGGCCTGTGATAGATGTAGGTAGTGGTACTGATCGTAGTCTAACTCCAGCAGGTCTTCCAATATCAAGCGGATGTGTGATTTGGCGCAGTGTGCGGTACAGCGTCTCGAGAATAACGATGCATTTCTCTGGTTTCGGCATTTCGATCATAACGAACCACGGACAAAAGGTTGTTAATTATTCTTTCATGGTTATCTAAGTCATGATAAAGTGTCTCTCTTGGCTCTTGCTGTATAGGCGTTAGGCACTGTAATGCGCTATTAAAGAAATCGACTATCGTCTTCAGTGCAACTTGCACACGCAAATAAAGCACTAACAAATGTCACAGCTATTAAGGTCACTCTGAAATGCATGTCGATCGGGATGAAAAAGACTTCACTTGAAGACTTCCTTTTGCACTGAAATGCCTTCCGTTTGCACTGAAAAGTTCATGCGCATCCACATATGAAATCACTTGCATATACAGGTGCTGGTCATATAATTAGAATATCATCAAAAAGTTGATTTATTTCACTATTTCCATTGAAAAAGTGAAACTTGTATATTATATTTATTCATTACACACAGACTGATATATTTCAAATGTTTATTTCTTTTAATTTTGATGATTATAACTGACAACTAAGGAAAATCCCAAATTCAGTATCTCAGAAAATTAGAATATTGTGAAAAGGTTCAATATTAAAGACACCTGGTGCCACACTCTAATCAGTTAATTAACTCAAAACCTGCAAAGCCTTTAAATGGTCTCTCAGTCTAGTTCTGTAGGCTACACAATCATGGGGAAGACTGCTGAATTGACAGTTGTCCAAAAGACGACCACGGACACCTTGCACAAGGAGGGCAAGACACAAAAGGTCATTGCAAAAGAGGCTGGCTGTTCACAGAGCTCTGTGTCCAAGTACATTAATAGAGAGGCGAAGGGAAGGAAAAGATGTGATATAAAAAAGTGTACAAGCAATAGGTATAACCGCACCCTGGAGAGGATTGTGAAACAAAACCCATTCAAAAATGTGGGGGAGATTCACAAAGAGTGGACTGCAGCTGGAGTCAGTGCTTCAAGAACCACTACACAAAGACATATGCAAAGACATGGGTTTCAGCTGTCGCATTCTTTGTGTCAAGCCACTTTTGAACAACAGACAGCGTCAGAAGCGTCTCGCTTCAAAAAGGACTGGACTGCTGCTGAGTAGTCCAAAGTTATGTGCTCTGATGAAAGTAAATTTTGCATTTCCTTTGGATATCAGGGTCCCAGAGTCTGGAGGAAGAGAGGAGAGGCATACAATCCACATTTCTTGAGGTCCAGTGTAAAGTTTCCACAGTCAGTGATGGTTTCTGGTGCCATGTCATCCCCTGGTGTTGGTCCACTGTGTTTTGTGAGGTCCAAGGTCAACACAGCCGTATACCAGGAAGTTTTAGAGCACTTCATGCTTCCTGCTGCTGACCAACTTTATGGATATGCAGATTTCATTTTCCAACAGGACTTGGCACCTGCACACAGTGCCAAAGCTTCCAGTACCTGGTTTAAGGACCATGGTATCCCTGTTCTTAACTGGCCAGCAAACTTGCCTGACCTTAACCCCATAGAAAATCTATGGGGTACTGGGAAGAGGAAGATGCGATATGCCAGACCCAACAATGCAGAAGAGCTGAAGGCCACTATCAGAGCAACCTGGGCTCTCATAACACCTGAGCAGTGGCACAGACTGATCAACTCCATGCCACGCCGCATTGCTGCAGTAATTCAGGCAAAAGGAGCCCCAACTAAGTATTGAGTGCTGTACATGCTCATACTTTTCATTTTTATACTTTTTAGTTGGCCAAGATTTGTAAAAATCCTTTCTTTGTATTGGTCTTAAGTTACATTCTAATTTTCTGAGATGCTGAATTTGGGATTTTCCTTAGTTGTCAGTTATAATCATCAAAATTAAAAGAAATAAACATTTGAAATATATCAGTATGTGTTTAATGAATGAATATAATATACAAGTTTCACTTTTTGAATTGAATTAATGAAATAAATCAACTTTTTGATGATATTTTAATTATATGACCAGCACCTGTATATGTATGTTCACAACTAAAGCATACGTCTTTCTTATCTGAACTGTATTCGTAGGCCTAAGTGAATTTTATTTTGTATGTATGCATGAGTGTTTTATGGATGTGTATGCGCGCATCGAGTTTATATGTATATGCGAGTATATATAGGTGAGTATGCATGCAGCGAGTTTATATGTATGTGCGAGCGTTTATAGGTGTATATGCATGGACCAAGTTTATATGTATATGCGAGTATGTATAGGTGAGTATGCATGCAGTGAGTTTATATGTATGTGCGTGTGGTGTTGTAGGTGTATATGCATGGATCGAGTTTACACGTATAAGTGAGTGTCTATAAGTGTATGCATGCGTCAACTTTGTATGTATACGCATTTATAACTAACATTATATGTATTGACATGGATTTCATATTAGTGTGAACGTGTATTTCATATATGTATTTTTGAACATCCAATAGTATACATGTATATGTGAGTAATTTACAGGTGTATATGCATGTGTTTTATGTAGGTATTGATAAGCAAAGTTTGATTTAAATCCTACTTGGCGCCTCATAGAATAGCTACAATGCATCCACAAAATACAATGCGTAATTTAATATAGTGAGAGCGATAGACAGACAGAGAGAGAGAGAGAGAGAGAATTTTTGTTTGTAAAAAAAAAAATGCTTTTAAAGGTTATGCAAGGTTAAACTATCCAAGGTTATGTGAAGCTACAACAATGTTAGTACAACCAATTAGCATAAATGTGTGTAATGTTCATGAGGACCCAATTATCAATCAGAAGTTCATAAAAGCCTTCAACAAATATTATTAGTAAGCCGGTAACCACAAAATACCACGAGGAGCTGCTCTGGGACTGCGTGTACATGTCTGTTATGTTGGCTTGCGTGACTGGGGTGTGTGTGTGTAAAGGTTCCAGTCCCGCCTGAGGCTGCCGGCACACTGGGAGCAGCTCTTTACTTTTAATCCTTGAGAGTCTTAAAAAAAAAAGTCATATAAAACAACAAACACTTCAGCTTTGACATGGGATGCCAACGATGCCCTGAACAACCACAAGCGGAGGTGACTTAGTGTGTGGAGTCTGCAAGCAAAGAACCAATGCACACAAACAAGGGCACCATTATTTAGGAGAAGAAATGCTGTGCCAAGCATTGAGGTTTTTGTAAATGTTTAGGTGCAACGGTCTAAATACAGGGAAAACGCTAAACTAAAGGTTCATATTAAACCAGTGTTTAATGTTATCATAATTCAAGTTAGAAAGACAGCTGAGGCCTGATATGACACTAGCAATGCAGCTGCTAAGAAATGAGTCAAAGCAGACAGGAGTTTTGGGAACGCCTTATAAATATGTTGACATGTGCTGCTGAGTCACACTGGCCAAATAAATCCTCCCAGCCCAAACGACCTCCAGATACACAGAGGCATTTCCTCCTGTACCTGCTATCTTCTATTGACCTGAAAAAAAAAAAAAAAAAAAAAAAAAAAAAACTACAAAATGTAAAAAGAATTGTTTGAAAATTACTCTATTGTAAATACTAGAATACTAGTGTAAATATTATCAGTAATATTGGTTATCATCATCATAACAACAACAACAACAATTGGCAAAAAAATAAATAAAAAATAGCCATCACTAAATGACAAAAATTATTTTGCGGAAAAAAAGAAGACATTTAGCATAATTTTTTTTGTTGTATATATATATATATATATATATATAGATATATATATATATATATATATATATATATATATATATATACTAGAGCTGTCAAACGATTAATCACAATTAATTACATCCAAAATAAACGTTTTTGATTATATATATTTGTGTACTGTGTATATATATATATATAAATACACACACATGTTATACAGTTTTTGAAAATATTTACATGTATATGCATTTATATATTTATATTCTTATATTTTATATTATATATAAATATATTTAATATATAAACATAAACATCGCGATTAATTGTTTGACAGCACTAATATATATATATATTAGTGCTGTCAAACAATTAATCGCGATTAATCGCATCCAAAATAAAAAATATTTTTTTTACATAATATATGTGTGTCTACTGGGTATATTTATTAAGTATATATAAATACAAACACATGCATGCATGTATTTAAGAAAAATATGTTATGTTTATA
The DNA here is from genome assembly GCF_018340385.1 of Cyprinus carpio. NCBI lineage: Eukaryota > Metazoa > Chordata > Actinopteri > Cypriniformes > Cyprinidae > Cyprinus > Cyprinus carpio. The sequence continues at coordinate 4,215,647 of NC_056583.1, forward strand.
TATTAAATATATTTATATATAATATAAGAATATAAATATATAAATGCATATACATGTAAATATTTTCAAAATATATACTGCATGTGTGTGTATTTATATATATATATATAATAAATATACAAAATATACAACAAATATAATAAAAAAGGTTTATTTTGGATGCGATTAATTGTGATTAATCATTTGACAGCTCTAGTATATATATATATATATATATATATATATATATATATATATTATGTGTGTGTGTGTGTGTGTGTGTGTGTGTGTGTGTGTGTGTGTGTGTGTGTGTGTGTATATATGTATATTTTTATGACAATTGGATTATTTAGTTGTGCTCATGTCCATGTATTAAATCACAAAATTATACATAAGATGAGACAGTCTCATTCTCTCTTTAAAACTGTCACAAATACATGAAGCAGTGGTTTGTGTATTTGTGTTGGTGCCTTAACATAAGAAATATTCTTTTTTTGAGCATCTTTGATCAATTTCCACTGAAGTATAAGACATGCAAGTCAGTGTAGATGTTTTCTTTAGCAGACAGTTTGTTTGTCTTTGATTTGTATCATTTGCCTCATTTCGGTTACGTCTTTCAGTTTGATCTGTGCTCTGTTGTTCTATTTACACACCAAAGCTGCATTTTACTTGCATTTGGCACTTGGTGAGGTTAAATTTTGGATCCTGTCTGCATACTTATTAGATGTATGTGATTTTATAGGTATGTCAATATGACAACTTATGAATCTAGCAGGAGAACTGTTAGAAAACATGAGCCTCATCTTCTTCCTTAGACACTCCTAAGCAGGTATACATCAGGCGGGAGTTCCCATGAACGAGAGCGCGCATTTCTGAGAGCAGAAGGGTGGGAAGCGTGAGGAACCTGCTGTGTCCCATCCCAGGTGGAAGGCTTTATGTAAGGAGGAATACAGGGGGTCAGGGGGGCGGGTTCAATACCTGCTGTGCCGCTGAGACCCCCATCACCTGGCGGACTCGTGTCTGAACAGGCACAACCTGAGCCCATAGTGATCAACGGCTCTGTCTCTCACCAGGGGCCAATCTCTCCACAGGCCAACTGCCTGACACCCACAACACCAGGGATAAAGACTCCCATCTGCTGGCCTTGACTTGGTGCCAGATGGGCTGAAGACCCACTGCAGAGCTGAGGAACCAGGAAGAGGCTGGGAGGAAGGAGCTTTTTTTCCCTTCAATGGGTGCAAACACAAGGAAACCTGTCCAAAAGTCCTCCAAAATTGCGTAACCTGTGAAATCTGGCACAGCTCTCCACTTGAAAACAATGGGCAACCTTTAAAAGATCCCCATTGAATTTCTGACAAGCCCAAAATGATTATTTACATTTACATTACATTTAGTCATTTAACAGACGCTTTTATCCAAAGCGACTTACAAATGAGGACAATGGAAGCAATCAAAATCAACAAAAGAACAATGATATACAAGTGATATAACAAGCCCAGTTAGCTTAAACGCAGTATATGTAGCAAGGGCTTTTAAATAATATAATAAATAAAAAGAAAATAGATAGAATAGAAAAAGAATAGAGCAAGCTAGTGTTAGAGGTCTTTTATTTTTATTTTTTATTTTTTTTGCTTTTGTTAATTGTATAATAAATGAAAAGAAAACAGATAGAACACAAAAAGATTAGAAAGCTAGATATTTTTTTTTAAAGAATAGAATTAGAATATTATACCTCTAAACATCCTAATGAATAAATGCAGAACTCACGCCGAAACAGTCCGAATGATGTTGTGATCCATAAATAAGGCTTAATGCATATTAAGTGACCCCGCAGGTTCAGCTGTTGTGACATTCCGGTCAGGCCATTGTGTTCCTGTGCTCTGTGCACGTGACAAGAAGTAGTTGTTTGGAAAAGCGAAAAGAATAAAAAGAAAAGCAAGCTTTTGTTTACTGGACCTGGCCTCAGGTGCAGGTGACCTTTGACTCCTCCAGCTCGCAGGTGCAACAAAAGACCCTTGAGGTGGAAACATGCTTCCCTCAAGCAAAACACTTACTGGTGCAGCGAGAACTAGTCAACAACTCCATGAAACACCAACAGAAGAAGCTAACACTGCTATAATTACATTTAAAAACAAACCATTGATTGGTAATACTAATATCAAAGACACACTCATGAGTGCTTAAATATTTAGGAAAGAAAATTAAGGGATTACACATAATTTATGGCAGAACTCCATCGTGTACATCAACTATAGTCAAGATTTTGGACTATACAGTGTTTTTTTGTTTGTTTGTTTTACAGAAATTGTATTATATAGAAAATAACAGTCGAGCTTCAACTTCACATTTTATAGTTATTTAAGTGAAAATGTTCAGGGAAAAAAAGTTACAACAAATATTACAACATACTAAATGTTTTAGGCCTTTTTTCATTTAATATAAATATTCAATATAAAATTCTGCTCCTGGTGTATTATATAATAATAATTATAATTATACAATAATTATATTATAATTTAAGGTGACTTATTTCAATAGATTAGATTAGATTAGATTAGATTAGATTAGATTAGATAAGAAAGATATTCAGACTATATATATATATATATATAAATATATATATATATAAATTGTTTTTGAATTATTTATTTGTGGAGTTTAGTTTTTATAAAAAAGAAAAAGAAAAAAGTTCACAAATACATTGCAAATATCCCCAACTGCACAAAATATATATAAATGTTTTTTAAAAAGTCATAAAAAAAGCATAGTTACTCCAAAAAAGAAAAAAGTTCACAAATACATTGCAAATATCCCCAACTGCACAAAAGAAGAGTTTGGGTTTCTCCAGTGGTTTTGTTGTGCATGCAGCTATGTTTGGGTTTCAGACTGACACTGGCTCAACACTGCCACCAAGGGGTCTATCCTCAAAAAGTCACGTGTAAATAGTGCTCCTCTGCTTCTTCTCACTCTCTGGAGTGGGTGAGCTGTGGTTAGGCTGGTGAGATGACCTCACTGGAAGGGAAACACAGAGAATGGGATGGGATTTTCCATTGCACTGTGGTGTGAGAATGCTCAGACCCTCTTGTTACACCGCATGCTAATAAAAAGAAGCATACGGCTGAATTACAGACAGAAACCTTTACAACCAAAAGGGAAGTCCTTGTAATCCTTTAAGATTTCATGTTCGATGTGTCTGTTTGTGTTAAAATCACCGGTCAGAGGAGACCTGTCTTTATAGAAATGAAAAAAATAAATAAAAAATAACATTTGCAATACAATTAAAATTGTCCTAAACACATTGAACAAAGATGTAAATTACAACTCAATATTTAAATTAACAAGGTATTTTGGGATGGTGGACAGGATGAAACATCCACTCCAGTGTTTTCCCGGTAGGCTGTGATGCCAGTAAACAATGGGAGTGCTGAAGGGCTGTAAAGAATTTGCATACTTGTCTTATGGGTGTGTGGGAATGTAAGTACCTGGCAATACTCAAAGACTGCATACAATGAAGGGTTATCAGTGGAGTTAAATAAAATCAGCTAAAAACGCAAGAATAAAGTACCATCAAACAGCCTACAAATTTAGACCCTTGCGGTGGAAATTTAGAGGAAATGTGGCATTTTTTTCAGGAACAATGCTGTTATATTAAGTGATTGTGGTTTAAAAAAATGTTACATTTCTTTCATTAATTTACTTGCTGAAAATAGCAATAAGCTTTTTTAAACCTGCCAATAAAGCTGCTCATTAGGTGTGTAATTGATACATAGCTTTTCCTGTGCAGCAGCATAGAAAGATGGGGAATGCAGCTTTGTCAATCAACCACGTTTCCTCATAAACCAGTTAAACTAGTAGTATTTATCACTATTCCCCATTTACAAAAAACCTCCAGTAGACAAAAACGACAGTTTTTAAAATGACTTTATACAGTGTGTGCCACTGTAAATATTGTAAGTCTATCCCTCACAACCTTGTTTTCACTTGTGTAGAATTCAATATGGTGTCTAACCTGACCAAGGTCTGTTATAACGTATCACCAATGCTTATGATTTTTTTTTAACTGAAACGACCACAGCTCAAATAGGCAGAACTCAAAGAAACTCTTGGTAACATCAATTTACGCAGTTGCCCTCATGTCACAAATGTGATTGTTCTTATGACTTAAAGTTAGCATTAGTACCATACGCTACAATTATGGTTATTTACTGGGGGATTTTATTTTTAATGCCCAAAGGGTGCTGAATAATTCAAACACAACCTAATCACATTCATAATCACTACTACTCTAAATTCGATAAGTACATGTTAGCATTAGCATACAGCGAGAAAATCCATCCAAATCTGATGTGTTGGATTTGTTAAATCTTGCCATGCACTAAAACAACAAACACTGGAGCACACAAAATTGCAAAAGCAAACACAGACGCAAAGTTGTACAGGGTGAAGTCGACACACAACGTGCCAGGATTAGTGGTGTTGGCTTTCTTTCCATAGTGTGAGAGAGTGTTACCACAGGAAACCTGATCTTCTTCAATAATTCACAGTAACACTGGACCACTACAGCATTCTCCATTAGCCCTGCTCAAGACCTCTGGCCTTTGCAGTCTTTCTGGCACACTGGATAGTCAACACTACAGATACACAATAATATATAAAGACTGTAATTTTTTTTTTTAGCAGAATCACTTTTGATTCAGAAAGGGACAATCTTAAAATATCAAGCTTGTTACAAGGCTTTTATATAGTAAACAAATGAAAAAGGAAAAGTCAATATTTGTATTTGTTTTACTCATATTTTGAATTAATTTTTGTTTGTATATTTATATATTTTATTATATTTATATTATCTTATTATGTTTTTAATTTGGGTTAAAGGCAGGTTTAGTAGTTGTGTTGTTTTTGACATTTTAAAATGTTTATAGTTTTTATTTCAGTTTTAGTTTAGTACATCAAGTTAAACTAATTGAAAATAAGAAATATTTCCTTCCTTGGCAACTAGCTAAATCAAAATGCACTTTTAAAATATTTAATTTTAGTTCATGTTTATTTTATTCCAAGTGACAAAAATGTGTTTAAGTATTACATTTTAATTAATATAATAACCCTGTCTCAAGCCATAATTATGTCCCAGGATATATTACAAGCTTAATGCAAGTGACTTAAACAAGATTCAAACCAGCCTCAGATGAAACAAATCACTCCAAGACAGACACAAAGCTGTTATAAGAAGGGGGAAAGGTCTAGTAAAATGGGAAGATGGGACAGTATTAAAAAATGAGGTGAGACAAACGCTGTGGAGTGCTGGAGAGGTATCGGTCTTGTTCAGAAGCTCTCATGTGCACTTTGTCTCCATTTAATTAATTAAGGTATGAGGCGGTGGCCCGATCTGGTAGGGCATAAATCCTCTGGTTGTCCTGGAAGAGTCATAAACCACTCATCAATTATAGACACCAGCAGCATGAGCGTGACTAATACCCACATGACATGCTTATTCACACCAGACCTGAAGCCAATGAGCACCTACGGGCCTTGACAAGACAAGTGTGTCACCTCTTTGAGCAATGATGCTCTTTGCAACCACCAGGCTGACCTTACGTGCCCTGTCACCGCTGATCTTGCAAAACAGGGTCTTTGAATCCAATAGAGACATAAATAAAAAAAATTTGTCTGCTTGTCTGACAACTCTGTAGAAAGTTATACATGTGGAAACCGAAGCCATGCTATCTGAGATATAAATTTTTAAGCAGCTCCTAAATTCACATGCCTGAATGGTGGAAATACAAACTGTAGTTGGTATGAATGAAGCTGTAGCACCCTGATAGTTCCAAGTGAAGAAATGATATGTTTAATGCCACAACCCCCTGTTCCTGTTGTTAAGCTGCTGAGCCACGTCGAACAGCCAACTGTTTGCGTGAGAGAAACTTTATGGCCTGGTGCCCATGTGGTATGCTGGAAACATAAGACAGCGGGGATGACACTGATGCTGTTGTTCTTGACACCCAACTCAAGTGGCACTTTCAACGTTTCATTTTTATGCAGTTTTCACCATGTGTTTTGACTTGGCACTTCAGAAGTGCTCTGACAGGCTGAATTTGATCTCAAGATTCAATGCAGTCTTTGTTGAGAAGCTGGTCTCATGGAAAACCATGGTAGAAAATATGGCAACCATTAAATACCATGGTATGCATCATAACAAAATAGTATTACCTCCAGATACCATTACTGTAATGGTTCTGCCATTGTACTTTTTTGTAAGGGCTACTGCTTTCAAAAAACTAAACTAATGTACAGTATTACACTCAAAATGTGTCCCAAAATGAGTCAGATATGGACTGAACCAACCGTTGGATAATTTTTTTTTAATTAAATTTTTAACCCAATAGTTAGGTTAGTTCATATTTGACCCAAAGATGAAACAACCCAGCATTTTTTAGAGTGCAAGAGACAATGTTAGGTTGGCAAATGTAATTAGGTACAAGTCAACATGAAACGGCATTAACGAATCATTATACTTCTATAATTTAATGTAAAGTGTATGGGACCTCATTTGATCCATTGGGAACTGGATCATTAAAAGTGGGCATAACAGTCTATTGGTTCCAATGTTATCTAAATACTAGGAAATGTACTAGGAAAGTACATAAAGAGGGTCACTTTTTAATTTCTAATACTTCTAAAGCCTTAAGCTTGTCTTAAGAGCCATTTAACGTAACAAGCGCCTGAAGTGAGCTCTATCTATGTATACAACACTATCACTCAACAGCATGCCACTCTTTTGAAGGGGAGAACCCCCTGAAATTACAATGACAGCAATTATCCACACTGGGATATCTCTGCTGATTCAGCTCTGGAAGAACCTGCTATATCACAGTGCTAACACAGAAACTGGCACCTGGGGCCTTGTATCCGGCTTATCTTAATTATCATATCAGCTGTCTTTCAATTAGGGTTTACTTTAATGGATGCACCCATTGCATTCATGCACATGCGCCAAAACACAGACTAATGTAAATTACTGACAACTCGTGGCAAGGCAATTACAACCTAATTACAGCTTTTGTGATTCAAATGACAAAACTGGTAAATGGGGCCTGTAACCTAAAACTAATTATTGTCCCCCCTTCCAGACACTTTTGCCTACCTACTGTACGGGCTCTCATTTTACTTTTCTTATTTGTTAGATCACTACTGCAACATTGAGGAATGTGGCTGTCAGTGTCTGTTAGCTGTCGGGGAAGTAAAAGGCTGACCAGATGAAACAAAGCAGGTAAAGAGAAGTACAGTAATGTGCAAGCAGTCTCTTCCTTCTGTCTCTGTCTGTCTTGTGCAACCTTTTCACGTTCTTTGTCATAACAGACTGCTGCAATCATTACCATTGTGTGTCACGCAACAAAAAAATGCCAGAGATCTGCCTCTGAGCTTCACCTTTCACAGAGCAATAATCCTTTGATGTCGGATGCGGAAATGATACAGAATACTCCCTGTTAATCGCAGATGGGGCTGCAAGGCTGTAAGTGCATTGGTTTTGCACCAGCATTTTACTAGAGAGTATTTTATGTGCTTAGCGTTAGCATGAATTATGGCAAATTTTATGGCTATAAACTACATAACAAAATCTGAGCATGTGCTTGATCTAATTTAAGCCTCTAATAATTTTCATATGTCTTCAGAATGCCTGCCAGCACAGTGCTGTTTGCAAATGTGACCTCTTAAACCTACACGCAGTCATTTGTTAATATAATTTTTGCACAGCCAGACTTTTAAGTATTGGCATAAAGTCTGGTCCAGTTCGCACAGTGGCCAAGAGCCGCTCACTTAGAACAGAAAAAGTGACTAATCACAGGTTGTTCCGTTTTTCTGTGCACAGTAGTAAATGGGTGTGGATTCTAATTTGAATAATTGCCGTGTCAGTTCAAGAATGTACATAAAATGCAAAGATTTAACAGAATATGTGTGGATGTTGTAAAAGCATGTGAGAACTCATATAGTAATAATATTATTTAAAAAAAGAAAGAAAAAAACATTACTGACTGTATGAGGAGGGAATTTTTTTGGAAGATATGTTTCGTCAGTGAATTTGCTCTCCATTTTTTTTTATATCATTTTACTTTTTAATCACAATTTATTTTCTCAAAAATAAATGAATAAAAACTCATTAATTTAAAATGTTTTAACTGTAATAATTTAAAGGCATTTCCAGTCTTTTAAATAAACTTTTTTTTTTTTTTTTGGAAATAATATTTCATTGATGAATTTGCACTCAAAAATAAATTTTTAACCAACTTTACATAATTTTAATTTAAATCATATTTTAAAAATAAACTTGCTTTTGTCAGCCTTTTAATGACTTTTTTACCTACACTCCCAAAAATAATAAACATCAAAGCTGCTTTTAATGCATGTAATGTGTAGATAAATAACTTAACAGACTGTAGAAAATGTTGTACAAAATGAAAAAACTTTATGCCATTGACCCAACAGCCAACACAGTAATCTGACTGGAGGACGTTTGTAAGCCTTCATCTCATATTCTATTATGAAGGTGACAATCATGGTGAGTGCTTGGTGCCAGGCGCATTATCCACTCTTTGTGACGTACAGAATACAGTATAGTCACACAGACATCATTAAGACCTGCCTCTCTAACTACCACCCACAAAATCATAAGAAAAACAAGACCTTTAAAGCTGGATGCAGTCAGCGGCGGCCCACACAAACATGATGCAGAGGGGAAAAAAATAACCTTAGAAGAATGTGAAGGTGTTGGTGGTTGACGCCACTCTAAGCCAGTGTGGCTCAGGTGAGCATAGTGCTCTCGCAGTCCTGTTGTCTGGGCTTGGCTCATCACACTCATGAGAAACTCCCATTGTGCCTACAGGGCCTTCTCTGCACGGCAACATGTATACATGTTGATGCATGCCGAATCCCTCTCTTTTCTTCTGTTTTTTCTCCTCAAAGTTCTCGTGAAAGTCGCGTAACGCCCTGTCTAAACCGCAGACATCAGAAAATCCACCTAAGCAAAGCTGTGACTTGTTTGATTGCAAAGGCTCACACCCTGGTTTCTCCCACTTCACCCCCTCCCCATTCCCAACCAGTGCCATCCCAAAAATACACAAATAAACACACACACAAACACACACACACATGCATAGCTCTAATGGCATCGGTGGTGCCACCTGTCAATCACAAAATGTTCCCCGAGGCCTGATCCGGCCTGGGCTGCTGCCATACGCTGGGAGAGCAGACATACTGATGGATGGAGGAGGAGGTGGATTCCAGGGACAGGTGAAAGATGTGCCACCTTTGATCTGTTTCAAGTGTAGAGTGAGCAGGAAAAGAGAGAAAAACAAAACAAAACAAAAAAACAAGTGACATGTGACACCCACATCTCAAAGGTCAGACACTTTGTCATCACGTTAAGTGGTTGAGGAACGATGTGTTGTCCACCAAATATGTTGGCCTTATGGGACACATTTGGCTGTTATTGCATGATATATGGTATATAATGACTTTCACTATGAAAAAAAAAAAAAAAAAAAAAAACAAGTTCCTAAACTTTTTACATTTAGAAGTTGCAAACTAGAAGTTCTAAAAGTGTTTATTTTGTATTTAGAAGTTCCAAAATTGAAGTTCCAGAATTTTTTTGTTGTTGTTTCAGTTTAGAAGTGGCAAACTTGTTCTTCCAAACGTTCTTTTCATTTAAAAGTCCCAAATTGAAAATTCCAAAGTTTTTTTTTTTTTTTTTTTTTGGAACCAAATATGTATATGTAACTTCGCAAAGGACCTCGCACCCCCTTGCAACGGCCCTGATTGGAAGTCTGTCAAAGGCTTAATGGGGAGTCAAGTTGCTTTTGATATCACTTTCTGTTTCTGAGACAGATCACACTTTGTGGAACATGTGTTTATGTTGATGGATGTCTCAGCAGTTTGTAACCTACTAATGGTGAAGTGTTGGCACAGCAACTCGGACTATTTGCTCTTTGGCTCTTTCGCAATGCTAATACATCGTCACCTTGACACCTAAGACTTTGTTTGCTCATCTTTCTTCGCAGATACGGTTGCCATAGCAGCATAACAAATTATTTAAATGTCTGCTAGTCAAAATAGGTGTCTCACACTGTTCCTTGGTACAGCATCATAGTTTTAAAACAGTAAGAAAACATGGTAGCATTGTTTATAAATTGAAATATTGAACAATTTTGGAAGTTTAATTTTGGAAAAACTTCTTTAAAAAAAACTTTTGGAACAAGTGTGCAATTTCTAAATTGAACCCTGGGACTTTAAAGTTGTAACTTCTGTAACTTTAACTTTAATTTTAGAACTTAAACTAAATTAAACTAACTAAATAAAAATAAAAATAAAAAACTTTTGGAATTTCAAGTTTTCAACTTCTACATTTTAAAAAATTAACTTGAACTACTTGGAAAAAAAACTTTTAGAACTTCAAGTTTGGAAACTTAAATAAAAGTTTTGGAACTACAAGTTTGCAACTTCTAAATAAAAAAAAAAAAACTGCTTAGTTTACAACAGTGAGGCCTTTGAGGCCTTTGTTCATCCCCCGGAGCGGTGTGAGACACTTTTTTTATGGAAGGGCGCTTTTTATTTCAAGTTTTTTGGACTGAAGGAATGCAACACCCGTTGAGTGCCATGAAACAACTTGAAAAGTCAAAGACAATTGTAACAAGGTCTGTAAATCGGGAAGAAGGAGGCGGGAACCGGTGAACATTCAAATAAAACTTTAATACTAAAATAAACACAAAATAGCATGACAGCCTCTCACGGACGACTGCCGCGCACAAACAAACCAAAACACAAAATAAAGTCCAGGCCTGGTCCTCTCTCGTCCTTCACTATCGTAACTCCTCTTTTTATCCTTTCGGAGTTCCTCTGTGGGACTCGAGACCGGTGAGTGGTCCAGGTGTTGCTCATTTCCTATTACTCCACCGGCCTCAACCCGTTCTCACGGCTCTCGGCCCCGCCCCACTCTTCACAACAATTTTTAATATAACTCCGACTGGATTCGTCTGAAAGAAGAAAGTCATATAAACCTAGGATGCCTCGGGGGTGAGTAAAATGCAGCCTAATTTTCATTTTGGGTGAACTAACCCTTTAAGTTCCATTCAAAAGTGTTTTGAAACCATTGTATGCTTAAAAAACATAACTACAACTTTTGTCTTAAATCAATAAGCATGTAAATTCACATCCTTGTAATCTTTATTTTACAAAATTAAATTTCTGAACCACGTAAAATTTTATTTAACACAGACCTTACTGTACTCATAAACTGAAAACTACCATTCTAAAAGCCATTAGAAACTCCCAAGGGAACCCTTGGCTCAAAAATGCTAACTCTCTTCTGGGTTTTAGGACTACAAACTCAACAGCTCTATATAAAACACATTATGGTCCTTTAAGGACATTTAAAACATTTACTGGTGAAATTTGGGTCTTCTGTAATCCTCGCTGCAGCTGCGAGTGCTGACACTACAGGCAACACTGAAAGATGTCTGCCTCAAAGGCACCCACCGGTCCAGTGCAGCCAGCATTGCATCACACACTGTACTCATAAACAAGGCTGTCTTGTATTTCCTGTTGCTTTGCACGCCATCTTCTTGGCTGCCCTAGACGGGCTTGGCTGCAGTGACATAGCTGAGGTGGAGCAATGTTGGTAAAGCTGCGACACTGGGCACATGGCCAGCGGAGAGAAGGTGGTTCAGACACCACCCTGGCTTCAGGCACCCCCACCAAACTGCAAAACCTCAGCCCCCTGAAAAAAATATCAGGCATACTGGATACATCAACCCCAAAAACCATCGAACAAAACAGGGTTGGGTCAGGTCGGGTCGGGTCGGGTCAGGCTGGGTCCCAAAGTCCAAGATATGCAAAAGTCTTCACAGTGCAAACCTGAGGGGTGGCCTCAGGCACAAGATCATTCTAACAATGTAATAAAGGAAACGTACACATAAATACATTTCTATTTAAATAAATAAATAAACAAATAAAAAATTATATTCTTTAAAAAAAAAAAAACATTAAAAAAGAAGAAACGAACAGCGCATCCTGCAATTTTATTCTTTTCTTAAAATATACTGTGTCTATTATCGAGTTACCATTTTATTCTACAAAAATCAAATAAGAATGATGGGAGTTTTTTTATTTCTATAATCTGTTATCTGTGTGTATATTTTGTTGCTGGAAACATCCTTGTAAAATATTCTTGTAAAGCAAGTCCTCAATCTGTACTGTATAGGAGGTTTAAATAATCCTAAATAAGGCCTGGTAAAGAATTGTTTGGTATTAATAAACAGCACGGCGAAATCAAAATAAAACTTTCATAATAAACTTGAATGACTTACTTTCTTCTATGGAACACAAAAGGAGAAATTGCACAGGTTGCTCTTTTCTATGCATCCATAGAGCCTGAGGTTTCAAACTTCAGAAACTGAAGCAAAAGTATTATAAACCTATCATAAAGTGGTATATACAACATATAATATATCTTCGGATGACATATGACATCAATGTAACAAGGTTTTTTTTTCTAGGTTTTTTTTTTTTTTTTTTAGTTTTTTTTTAGTTGAATCATAATTCATGATTTGAGCTGACTCAGTCCTTAAGTTCACCCACTGGTTTGGTTAAAAGCTCACTGGAAAAGAAAGATTATTAATGAAAAGCATCTTAAATTTTAAGCTGTTCTTCAGATAACTCTACCATATATTATATTAGTCATATGGACTATCTTTTGTCATATTTTTATGTCTTTTTCAAAATTCAAAAGCTCTAGTCTTCACTTATTTCTTTTTTGTACTTGCACTTAAGTTTGCAACCAGTACATTCTCTAAAATTTGCCTATTGTATCTCAGAATAAAGTCATACTGAGGCTGAATAAATTTGACACTTAAAAAATGTTGTTTTGTCAATAAATACATTAATTTCCAAAACAAAGATTCTCAATGCACAAAGCATTTCTTAGATGTCCCTTGATGTCCCCAGTGTCCCCTACTGTCCCGCTGTCCCCCTCCCTTCATCTCACTACACCTCCCTGTATCCCTCTTTCCCTTCCTCTTCAGAGTCTGGGATGAACAGTCTGTAATTGTGGAGAAGCCACAGCACACAGCCAGGGATATAAATACCCATTTCTCCTGTTCCTGTCAAAATAAAGGACCTTATGAAAAAAGAAACAGGGACTCTTTTTTTGTGGCATCCGCCTGCCAGTGTAAGGGTTTATTTTGGCTGCTTATGTGTGCTGGAGCATCCTCAGACTGGTTTCTTTAAAAAAAAAGATGCGCTCGGTTACTAAGAGACCTCCACATATAAATAAATGCAAAACATAAGGGTTAATTTGTCTGTGGGTCAAATTTGTCTGTGAAAATAAGATTCTTAACTGATTAGAATAGTTCCTGTATAAGGCCTAATGTATCAATACTGAAGTCACCTAGGAAGCAGCGTATTGTTTTTAAATTCATCCCTTGTGCAAACGTATCCAAAAACACATGTGATAGTGAACTTTTTTTGGCAAGCAGAGACCTTTTTTCCCACCAACAACTCCAGGCATCTTTTAATTAATTTTTACGACTTGATGAAAACAAAATACTCATCTGATATTTTACAAATGCAATTAACTGTTTACTCATTCACAATAGATAATCTTTTGACAATGACTGTAGGCAGTGGGGAAAAGCAGCCAGTGTGCTAATGCAGTTCTTCCAGTGTTGTTTTCAAGAATGCAACCGAGTTGTTCGTCTACACAGGCGGTAAGGAATCCATTTTACCAACAGTCTTGTGACTGTTCCACTTCAACTTTTTCCATATCAGAGAGACCACACAATATGCAGAGAGAGAAAAAGGTACGTGACTACATCATCAGTAGAGTCTCATTTCTGCCTAGTGCAGTGACTCCCAACAAGGGGTTCTTAGGTGGGTATCAGGGGTACTTTTGCCTTGTTGAACTAAAAAAAAAAAAGAAAGAACGAAAGAAAATAAGAAATAGACTAAAATACCTATTAATTCATCTAAATTTTCCGGAAATTTTTAAAGGTTGCCACTGAGTATATTTCTCCTTACTATGGAAGTCAATGGCTACCGTCAACTGTTTTGTTACCAGCATAATATATTCTCATACTTACAGGTTTGGGACAACATGAGGGTAAGTAAATAATGACAAAATTTTCATTTTTATATGAAAAGAAAAATTAAATAACGTGTAAAGTAAATAATGTGTTATCTATTTGTTTAAAATACATCTGCTACTACCCTGCGTAGGACAACAGGTTTGGAAAATGGATGGGATGGATGAATCAATCCATGTGCTACTTAGTGGGTCTTTTCTTTTTCTTCCTTTCTTTAAAAGTGAATTTGATTAAATAAATAATGCTAAATAAATATTCGGAATACTATTTGTTAAAAGGAACACATTTCTGGAGCTTTACTGAGTGAGCTTTGGGCGAACGCAAGACAAAAGTTAGTAAAAGCTGCTCTAGTATAAAAATATATTTTCTCTTTGCATTGTGTATTAGGCTATGAATAACGATAATTATATGTATATAATACCCCAAAACTCTTTACAGTCATCAGATCTCCTGATGATGAACCACAAAATATATCACTTAAAGGACTGTAGTGTTGTTGCTGTTGCCACAACAAATGATATGGATCACTGACTCATGCTGGTGTAACCCGCATAAATATGTTTTGAACTAAGGATGGTGTATTCTGAGCTATACGCTGTGCACAATTAACTGCCACTTGCTTTATTTGTTCATTTCTCCCCTCGTCGACAACAACAATACACGCTGTTGGAAAGTTGTGCAAGATATTATCTACCCAGTTTTAGCAATGCTTTCTCCTACTCTCCCACCATGAGCTGTAATGTTTTTCTTTTCTTACACCATGTTGCCACAACCCTAATAAAGATTCAAGATGACAAGCCCTTCTAGAAGATCTCCAGCAGAGAGCATTTGGGTGGGATTTTTGATCTCAACCTTGACGTTTATCCTACATTTGAGCAGAAATGGTAAACCACAAGCTCCTGAATATCTCAGATAACCTGAGAATATCTCAGCAGAATAGAGTTTTTTGTTTTGTATTCTTTTCCCACAGGCTCACACATTTAAAGAATAAGAAGAACAATGTGTCTGTGTTTTGGCATTATGGGACTGAGAAGGTGTTGATAAGAATGCTCTGAACTGTGCACGAATAGATGATTGTTGACGGGTCGCCTTGTTTGATCTTGTTTTTGGCGTGTAGAATGAAACCAAGCTTCATTGCCCACACACCTGCCACATAGGTTAGCTGCACTGTTTGAACCCTTTTTGCATTTCCAGGGTTCTCAGAAATAGAAGTTGCTATAGTTGGGTAAACGTCTATCGTGGTGTAAATGGAAATGACAACAAATATCATTTTTGCATTCCCATTTACACACCAATAGCAACAGAAAATGATCACACGTCTATGATTTTCTAAAACAAAACAAAATAATAAATAAATAAAAATGAGGCATTGATTACATTGGTAAAAAGAAAGAAAAATGTCAAATTTGTTGTCAGCCCCTCGGTCACTAAAATACAAACCACCAGCATTAACCAGTATTCTGTAATTCGCCAAGGTTATAAAAATAATATATAGTGTTATAAAAATTTTACATGAATCATTTAAAAAATGAAACATAAAAAAAATGTTGCTAGATTAATTTACATGCCATCACACCCTGTGAAAAGGGTCCATTTGTGTAAGTTATAGCAAAAATAAATAAATAATTAAATAAATACTGATTGTCTTTCTAAATTTCAACTTTTCTTTTCAGCTGATGTCACCAAGGCATTTTATTTTTCAGCCCCTCCCCTTCTACACCAAGTCAACTCAAGTCACCTTTATTTATATAGTGCTTTATACAATACAGATTGTTAGGCTGTGGAGCTATTTATCACACTGAATATCCTCAGAAATGGCACATCATTGAATTAAAATGCAAATACGATTTCATGTTGACTTCAACAGAATCCATTTGTATGTCTGTTCAACCATTGTCCCAGAAAACTCCCCATAAAATTCAGGCAAGTCTAGATCTAAATCCCAAGAAACATGTGACACATAGACTTCAAAAATAGGCATGCAAAAAAAACAAAAAAAAAAAAAACAATGTACATGCACATAAAAACATTCACACCTGCATGCCAAAAAACACACATAAATGTTCATCACGCACGCAGCAGAATTCTCTGTCTGGTACGGCTGGAAAGGGCTGGAATGAGTGAAGAGGAAGGAGGAGGGTTATGTGTGGAATGCTCCAAACCCGGGCTGGTGTTGCGACTCGTCCCAGACTCTGTGCCGTCACCACTGGGGTCTGTGGCCAGACCTCCCTGTGCCAGACCCACTGGCTCCAGAGACCGCCCAGGCCAGTTTAGCAGCAGCACAGGGCCCATAATCACATAGCTCTACCCCCTACTCTCTCTCTCTCTCTCTCTCTCTCTCTCTCCATGATCCCTCCAGCAGGGGCTCATTCATCTCTGTTTCAAAACCTGGTGAGCTGCCTACATAGGCAGCATTTTAAGGCAACATAAGAGCACTCTCCACTCCTAAGTTTTGGACTTTTTGTAACCTTCACAAACAAGCTAATCCATTTATATTGTAAAAAATGACACATATATTGTCTTTATGTACAATATATTTACATTTTCATTATTTCTTAAATAATTTCACCAATTTTAACTTAAGTTTTTACAAGTTTTTTTTTTTTTTTTTTAAGATTAATATAACTGAAAAAAAAAATGTTGAAATGACTTGTATAGGTAATTTGAATAAAAAAATAAGGCAGCAACTGAAGTTTTTAAGTTGAAGTAGATAAATTTTTTGGTCTAGGTACTGCAACAAGCTCGGTGGGGAAAAAAAGTGAATGAGTCAAGGCAAATAAAACAAACAATAAAATGTATTTCTACACACTGAATGTGTGTGAAATGAATGTATGCATTTACACTCTCATTTACATGCAGCGCTTTTATCCAAACCGACATACAAATGAGTACAATATAAGCAATCAAACTAACAAAAGAGCAACAATATATAAGTGCTGTGACAAGTCTCAGTTAGTCTGTTTTATTTTTTTGTATAATTAATAAAAAAATAAATAAAAAGAAGATAGAAAGAGCTAGTGTTAAAGGGTCAAGTTATTATTATTTTTGTAATAAATAAAAGAAAACAAGCAGATAGAATAGTAAAAGAATAGAGAACGCTAGTGTCATTGGGTCAGTGACTTTCAAAAAAAGTGCAAGAGAGTATGGATTAGGACTGATTAGGACAAACTTTTTTTTATTGTGTTGCCTCTGATTAGGAAACAATGCTGGAGTATTGCGACATTAGATTAGCAAAATTCTAATATCAAACCCTATAGAGCGCTGCAGTATTTAACACCGACAACATTCCACTGGTTTTTTGGAATACTGTAGTAAATAAACAAGAGCTTGATTATAAACACAATAAGGCTATAAAAGCGGGTTTGTGAATGAATCTGTTTATCTTTTCGGTGCGATAATGTTTAATGTCCCCGACAAGCTCCCATTTAGCCACTTGTTATCAACCGGCTTTTTCAAGACAAGTAAAAAACTTTTTTAAAAAAGGGGAATTAGTGATGTATTGTATATCATATAATAAAACGTGAAAATATCTTGAGCTTGTGTTAACCACAGACATTTTTTTTTTTTAGCCAAAAAACCCATTCAAAAATCCCACTGACGATGGAACTGGAATCACATAAACTGCTAAATCGTTTCCAGGTTTAGGCCTACAAATATATGCCATGCTTGCACCACTCTGTTGAATTCAGTTGTTAGTTAAGCCTCAGATGAAAAGCACTATTCATGTGCCACTGCTTGAGTTGTTGCCTATGTAGAGTGATATAAATCAGTCAAAGACAGCTCGCTAGATTTGGAATAGAGCCAAAGACATTCAGTACTCATTATTAATGTCATCACTGCTGTTTTATAGATGTGCTACTGGGAATCGTATAGCACAGTGTGTGGTGGCATGGAGAAAAGACTCGTTAAAATAACTGCTTATAAGTTTCTGTTTGCCAAAACATCACTCTGCATTGCAGAAACTGAGTGCCATGTGTTTGACAGCACAAATGATCTCATACATCTCCTAGAGCAATAGTATTCAACTGGTCATGGTCATGGCCAAAATAAAATGTGCAGCAGGTTTCTTCTGAAAAAGCTATGCTAATTGCTCATAATAAAATGCAACAAACAATAAAAGCATAAAATACTTCCCCTGTATTTTGTTGTTGATATCACTGGATGTTCGATATAAAAACCTGTTTCCAAAAAAGTTGGGACACTGTACAAATTGTGAATAAAAACAGAATGCAATGATGTGGAAGTTTCAAATTTCAATATTTTATTCAGAATACAACATAGATGACATATCAAATGTATTTAAACTGAGAAAATGTATCATTTTAAGGGAAAAAAAATAAGTTGATTTTAAATTTCATGGCATCAACACATCTCAAAAAGTTGGGGACAAGGCCATGTTTACCACTGTGTGGCATCCCCTCTTCCTTTTATAACAGTCTGCAAACGTCTGGGGACTGAGGAGACAAGTTGCTCAAGTTTAGGAATAGGAATGTTGTCCCATTCTTGTCTAATACAGGCTTCTAGTCGCTCAACTGTCTTAGGTCTTCTTTGTCGCATCTTCCTCTTTATGATGCGCCAAATGTTTTCTACAGGTGAAAGATCTGGACTGCAGGCTGGGCATTTCAGTACCCGGATCCTTCTTCTACGCAGCCATACATGTTGTAATTGATGCAGTATGTGGTCTGGCATTGTCATGTTGGAAAATGCAAGGTGTTCCCTGAAGAAACGACGTCTGGATGGGGAGCATATGTTGTTCTAGAACTTGGATATACCTTTCAACATTGATCATGCCTTTCCAGATGTGTAAGCTGCCCATGCCACACGCACTCATGCAACCCTATACCATCAGAGATGCAGGCTTCTGAACTGAGCGCTGATAACAACTTGGGTTGTCCTTGTCCTCTTTAGACCGGATGACATGGCATGCCAGTTTTCCAAAAAGAACTTCACATTTTGATTCGTCTGACCACAGAACAGTTTTCCACTTTGCCACAGTCCATTTTAAATGAGCCGTGGCCAAGAGAAAACGCCTGCGCTTCTGGATCATGTTTAGAAATGGCTTCTTTTTTTTGACCTATAGAGTTTTTAGCCGGAAACAGCAAATGGCACGGTGGATTGTGTTCACTGACAATGTTTTCTGGAAGTATTCCTGAGCCAATTTTGTGGTTTGATTTTGTTTACTGATAATGTTTTTTGTGAGTTTTCGTGTGAGGTGCTGATTATAATGGGATTATATTATTGGTTTTCCGGCCTTGAACCTTATGCACAGAGATTGTTCCAGATTCTCTGAATCTTTTGGATGATATTATGCACTGTAGATGATGATAACTTTAAACTCTTTGCAACTTTTCTCTGAGAAACTCCTTTCTGATATGCTCCACTATTTTTTGCCGCGCATTGGGGAATTGGTGATCCTCTGTCCATCTTGACTTCTGAGAGACACTGCCACTCTGAGAGGCTCTTTTTAAACCCAATCATGTTGCCAATTGACCTAATAAGTTGCAAATTGGTCCTCCAGCTGTTCCTTATATGTACATTTTAACTTTTCCGGCCTCTTATTGCTACCTGTCCCAACTTTTTTGGAATGTGTAGCTCTCATGAAATCCAAAATGGGCCAATATTTGGCATGAAATTTCAAAATGTCTCACTTTCAACATTTGATATGTTATCTATATTCTATTGTGAATAAAATATAAGTTTATGAGATTTGTAAATTATTCCATTCCTTTTTACTCACAATTTGTACAGTGTCCCAACTTTTTTTGGAATAGGGTTTGTGTGTGTGTGTGTGTGTATATATATATATATATATATATATATATATAATATATATATACACACACACATAGTATATATATATATATATATATATATATATATATATATATATATATAGACATAAATAGATAGAGAGATATAAATAGATAGATAGATAGATAGATAGATAGATAGATAGATAGATAGATAGATATAGGTATGATTTATATTGTATTTTACCAAAAATTCATCAGCTTAAGAGGAGGAGCTGTTGCAAGCCAGATTCAAACTAATGTTGCCTGCATGAGCACTAAGGCTCAATGCTTCTGGACATTTGTGCCAACAAATGGACAACGGACAATTTCTCTTTTAGATTAAGGGTGAAATTTATGCTTCTTTATGCTTCATTAAAGAGGCCGATGAGCTTAATTCCAGCTGTTATAGAGATCAAAGCAAAACTAGAGTAAAAAAAAAAATTCTAAAAAGAAAATCTCCAAAAAGAAGCCGCTTTTGCACAACATTACTGAAAGAGAGAAAAAACGTAAACCCTGTAAAGACTGTGATTAAAGCTGAAAGTGACACAGAGACAGCATAAGGACGCTAAGTGATCAAGGAATGTTCCAGGTTCATTATAAATTAAGCTCTAGCAACAACATTTAGGGGGTACAGAGACAGTATAACGATGCTAAGTGATCAAGTAATTTTCTTTGTTAATTATAAAGTGGCAGCTTGCACTTACAATTGAAGTAAATGGACCCATGCGTGGTTTGAAAGCAGAAATATGTAGTGAGTTTATTGTTGTGTTACTGTAACAGTGATTAAATTATTTTCTAGTGGTAAAAGATATTATGCCAAAATTCAAACTGTATTCAAGCCTCTCTTGGGGAGTAATTAGCATGCTGCATGACTGTGCAGGATTGCATAAAATGATAGTACAATGATAAAACGACGCTATAAGCTAACATGATGCTACTGTAACTGCTCAGTTGTGGCCTCTAAGCTTTCCATGGAAATGGGTAAACTTGTAAATAGTGTTGACAGTTTTACAATATGAGATGAAGTTTAGGTAACATGTACGCAAGTGTGAAGAAAGGGTTACAGCAGGAGACACAGAGCCCCCCACCGCCGTCTCCACAGCCTAAAGAAGACCGACATTGTTTATTTAGGGTCAGTGGGTTGGGCTACAGGCTTCATAAATCTAATGAAGCCTTCTCGAGGAATACCTCATCCTCCACGAAAGAAATGAGAAAATTATACACTTTACTGACCGCCTGTCCTTTTTCTCCCTCCTTCTCTCTCTCTTCATTTTACCACTGCTGCTATAATTTCCTCTAAAGCAAAGCTACCTAAATAACTTTAACCTAAAAAAATCTCCATCCGGAGACTTACAGGACTTCCCTGGAGGTCCTCCTGGGGTGGCTTGCCTGCTTCATTCATGACTTCATTCAGCTGCAAGGTGGCTCCTGATTGACTATAAAGATGCTTAAAACCAAAAGCCTCTGGTTTCCATAATTTCCATGATTCCAGAATCATTGCCCAATTTTTGTTGCCAATTATGATTGGCACACTGATTGGAGCATTTCAAGTCTCACATACTTTCAATTTAAGTATTTTAATGTGTGTATATATGATTGGAGCATTTCAAGTTTGTTTTAATTTTAATTTATTTAATTGATTTTTTTTTTTTCCAATGAATTTTAGGAGCAACATTTGAGACAAAGTTGACACTTTAAATGAACATTACTCAGACACCTGTATATGTCTAAAAGTTCTGAATTATAAAAAAAAAGAGTAACCGCTGGCTTTTTTTCTGCTGACAAAGAACTGAAAATGTCTTTTTGGCAGTGTTTTCAATATTTTTTGTAAATTGTAGGTCTGCTCATGGCCGTGTTTTCATTCATATGAAATCTAATTTACTATCTAGGCTGCCAAATATGAACCATTTAATCACCCAGGGAAATTCTCTTAAATGATTCTCTTTTGAACTATGTTAAAAACATATTTTATTATAAATGTCTGTGAGGAATTAAAAGGATTTCATGATTCAAATTCGATTTACAAGCTCTTGATCTTGTTGATTCATTTGGATATGTTCAGGTAAGGTACAGATTAATTTTTTATAGGAAAAATAAACTCTTAACTAATGCTGTAAACATACAGAGACCCTGTCAGTTGGTACACAGCTAAAATATCAATGGTTTAAATTAGCAACAACAATCCAAACTTTTAAAATCCAATTGCTAATATTGATATTAGCCTATGGTATTACATTTAATAATCACACTCAAATAAAATTGTATACAAGTGTTTAAATTGCACATAAGGCGTTTTTAATAATATAACTTGATATATAGCTAACATATATTTCTATACTACTGGCAGTTCGGTTTTTTAAATATAACCATAAACGGTGCTATCATAAAACTTTTTTTCATGACAATAATTATTTAAACACACATATAAAACATCAGCATGTTACAACAACAGGTTAAATAAAAATATAATGTATATTTTCATTACATGTCAACCGAAAGCAGCATAAATATTGAGCTTGGGATTTAAGAATTTGGGATTTAAGGATTGATTCAAAAATGAATAATTGCGTTTGATAGCCTTTGCTCTGTAGTTTTACAGTTCAATGTCACTTCTGTCCACGTTTATGTCAAAAAAGCATACTCAGCCTTTTTCAGTCTCTAAAGTAACTACAGCTTTACAGTCAGACTTCCACTGATTATAAAAAGGTAGTTCTAAGAAGTAACCACAAAACCACAGAATACGATTGATGTCTGTTGAAACAGAGATGCCCATGAGCTCATCTGAACCAAGCGATGTGCCTCTTGCTTTGTAGCACAAGCCTCATATTTCTCTTCGTGATCTCCCTTCTGCATATCCATCAACAGTAGCGACCAGCGACTGCTTATACAGTCGTGGAAAAGAAAATACAAACCTACAAATTTAGGTTAAGGTATGCAGACTAAAAACATGGCATCAAAAAAGACTGTGATTTATGATTTATGGTTACTTGCTGAGACTCACTTTGTGGTTTTGTTGTTACAGTATGTGCAAGCAACTGAGTGAAACGACAGAGGACAGAGTCTCAGTATATTCAGTATGGAGAGCATGACTACAGAACTGGGCAATACAGTACAGACTGGGCAATGGTAAAAATGGCCATATGTATAAAATATTGTACACTGGCTCATTTTTTTTAATAACTCCATGATAGTGTGCTCACAAATCATATTAATTGTGCATTTGGGATGTCCTTACATGGTTTTATACTATGAATCGCACTGGCAAGACTTGTTTTGACATATTGAAGTCAAACTGCTTGACTGAGAGTGACATTTGCTTTTATACACAGTTCAGTGAACAAGAAGTTAATATCAAGCGACTTACTTTTTAGACATGATATATTTCCAGTTACTTTGCCAATTTTTGCTCTGACCATAAAACACCCTTCAAGCAACACAGAGTAGGCGTTTCCTTCCTGAATGAATCAGTGTTTTTGTACGAATTGGTTGAGTGATTGATTCACTAATGCTTGTTGCGATACTAAATAAATTAGTGTTTTAAATCAGTTAATTAGATGAATTAATAACTCAGTTTATTAAGCTTTCGTTGCTGAATGAATCTGTTTATTTGAATGAATCAGTTGATGGACGATTCAATGACTCTCTCATAAAGACGGTTTGTCGCCACCTACTGACACAGCATATACACATCACAGTCACGGGAAAATTTATTAGGGAAATTATTTTAATGATAAACCCTCAAAGACAGACCTACTGTGAGTTCCATGGTTGCTAATCGATGCTATATGCTTTTGTTAAATGCCATTCGTTCACATTATTTCAACTTAAATTAATCATGTTCAACTGCTGAATTTGTGGTGAAAAACTATACAACCCATAATGCTGTGCAAAAAAATTGCTGTGCTTTAAAAATACTATACATATATATCTATATATCGATACTCTCACTCTCTCTATCTCTATATATAAAGCAATAAGCTTAGAGAAAGTGTTTAAAATATGATCAGCAAATATAACTGTTATAGGTTTATATTTCTCCATTGCTTTTAACTTGATTGTCATTCACAAAAGCCTTATGGGATTGTAGTTTTTCCCCTTGTTAAAAAGTCGTTTAGGTGCAATACTTATTTTCAAATACTTTTTTTCTTCAAATAAAAGTTTTTAATGTTGTGATTCGCCCTCGTGCTGTTGGTTTAAATCATGACTTATACCCGCTTTAATCAAAAACTTTAAAATCCCTATTGAGAACAATAAATGGAAAAAATACCACACTGCTGAAAAAGTGGATGGGCTTTTTTTTTTTTTTTTTTTTATGAACCACCTGGGTAAGTTTTGTTTTATAGGTTTATCAAATTTAAAATGTTTATGCTACTAAAGTACATATGCAAGTGTACTTACATATAAATTGTCATAAAATTAGTACAAACTGAGGGGCTCGACATACACACACACACACACCACACACACACCACTCTTCCTCTGTCATATGGAATCTGTGGGTGGCACTGGAATATGCAGAGCGCTCTGGAATAGCTCAGGAGCAACCCCTATGTTTCTCCAACCCAGATTTTCCTTTTCTGAGTCAGCGCAAGGGCGGAAGTGCTGTGCTGCAAACCTCCAGTCTCCATGGGCCGCCGCAGCGGCTTCTCTCACAGCAGCTTCAAGGGCCCCGGCGGCAGTGACCAGATGGCCCACCTCGCTGGAGCATCCCGAAGACTCTACACTCATTCATTCACCAAGACTGTTAGACACACTCAATATAGTTAGGAACACCTAGTGAGGCTATACATGATGTTGTGTGATCGTGAGAAATGTGTGTGACACACAAAGAATGACACCTGATTAAGACATTTTAAGGGATGAATGATTATTTGCTTACCCTAAAAGATTATTCTGAAATCATTTCCTTATCCTCATGTCATTCTAGACTTACTTGCTTCTATGGAACACAAAAGAAGAATGTTTTGAGAATACTCATTCTGCTCTTTTCCTGATATATATATTGAAACTAGACTAGATTTTATGTGGTCACTGTGTGAATGCAATATTCACTGAATGTCTTGCCTTAATAATCTTTTTGACAGTTGTGGTGAACATTCACTTTCACCATATGGAAAACAGCAGCTTGGCAGTCAGTAACAGCAGGCATTCAGTTATAAAGATAAATATTTTTTGTATTCCATGGAGGAAAGAAAGTCCATACAGCAGCAGTGCAAAGAGTAAATGATGAACTTTCCTTATGAAACAGTGAGCCTCAGCTAACAACCAATGTAAAAAGATGACACATTCTCAAGACAAAACAAAACAAACACAAGGCAGTAGGAATGTTACAAATTTTAAAATGTTAGTATAACACTTTATGTTTACATTTTTTACAGTCATTTTTTTTACTCGGGCCAGTGTTTTTTTTGAGCTTTTCAGCTGGCTTTACATTTTCCGTTTTTCCTGTGGTTTTTCGCAGACAAGAACAGCCAAACCCAACTGTGTTGATGCTCAGCTTGGCACACTGAGGACTTGAGTGTGCTGGGACAGACAAAGGGCACAGAACACAAATCAAGCCCATTTATTTGTATTTATTTCTTCAGTCAGTGGTTTTTTGCATTTTGCTGGCCCAGACCACACAGACCCCTTGGAAGGATATTCCTACTAGACAGCTATTTTTTTTTTTTTTTTTTTTTGTTGTTGACACCTGACTGACGTTGTGGTGAATGTGAGATTACTAATGTCATTCCCATGTGTCTAAAGAGCGACAAACACTGTGACTTGGGTAGAGATGGTAGTAGTTTTGCCTGGCCCAAAGCAATACCCAACATACCCAGGCGCATCTTTTTTATAAGCTAGCAATGTGTACTGACACTAAACAGAAACACGTATTCATCAGTCTTTTCCTTAGTCAGGTAATAATGCTGTACCTTTTCTAAGCAGACTGACTTGTGGTTTTCGCTGGGCAGGTGATAGATGTGCTGAATGCAAGGTCAATGTTTGAAACTCATTTTTATATACTTATTCTATTATTGTTATAACTTACTGTTGCTTACTAAATAATATAAATTCATAATTTTTTGTATTGTGGGTTCTACCAACGTCATGACAATTGTCATGAAAACATTTTTTTTCTTATGAATTGTCATTTTTTTTCTTATGAATTCCAACAGATTGCATTTTCGATGAACATGGCATACAAGCATTTTTTTTTTCATGGGCACTCTCACCCATCATTGACTCCTGAAACACTCCATATGGAGGAACCCAAACAGTGGAGGGATATTATAATTGGCCCAGCAAGCAGCCTTTCAGAACCCTTAACAAAGGCATAGCAGAGATTCCCTGGCAGCACAAACCACCAACCCAAAGTCTCTGTTATTGAAAGCCATCACACTGTCGTCTGGATGATGAATATATCATTCCCCCACCACCCCGCCTGACTACGACACACTGTCACCCGTGTACCACAGAGTAATGACCTCACTGTCATCAAACGTATGGACCCAATTTAAAAACGCGGCCTCCCCTCTCCTCTATCCTGTGCGGATGGGTCAAATCTGCATCACTGCTGGGGCCCTCCTCCAGCTGTTACAACAACCAGACCCCTGCATATCAAAGATGAAACACACCAAAAACTGAGAAGAACCCACCAGCGTGAGCAGACAGAAAATATGAGACAACAACATGGCAGGAACGCCTCGGACCTGATAAAAAAAAAAAAATCCACCCCATCCCCAGCATGTTGTTCATGCTCAAACGTCACATCCACAATTTTCGGACAATTATGACTCTATTTGTACAGAAACGGTGTTGAGGTCCGAAGACTTAAACATTATGGGTCAGTCACTCTTCCAAATGCGGATCACGCCCCGGACAAGTTTGTAATCGGAATCCAACCGTTAGCACAGGACGGACATGGTTCTGACTGTTTGGCACACCTTCGAATGAAAATTGCTTCTTGCCCCGAGGTATATTCCCTCGCACAGGGCCTGCACAGCACAGAGTGGATGCACACACACTGGCTCAGACGTTGCCCTCTCCTTCACATGCCTGTGGGGAGTGTTGGCTGCCTGTCGCTCTATAAATCTCTGTCAGCCTTGCCAAGCCTCCAGCCCAGAACTGTAGAGGCCCTGTGTTGCCGCACGGAGCCTATCGCTCTCCCTTCAACCTTGTTGTTCTAAATACACTGTGGGTCCTTCACGAAACAGCTCGTCTGCAGCATCTGGGCCAGCAGGCCATGGACACTGTAGACGCAACTAGAACGACCAGGAAGAGGGAGGTTGTGTAGAGTGTTGAGTTTTCGGTTCGTTCTGGCAGGTTTTTAAACCCCCCCCTGCGGGGTTTAATTTCATGCGCTCAATAAGCATTTTCTGACAGCTCGCTGATTGTCTTAAAGGTTTCAACACTTTGGTTACAGCCTGGCACTATCCCCTTGAGGAATCTATATACCGTCGTTCCTGCTCATTTGGGTTTCTTTGTTTGCTGTGGGCCGAGTTAAAGCTGAGTGCATTTGTCCCAGGTGCCTCCAGTGCAATGGGACAAATTCACCTTGATCAACGAAGCAGAACATAAACCAAACGTCAGCACGCAGTCACGTTTGGAACGACATGTTAAAGCAGGCTGCCCGAGAGCCACGTTCAGTGTAACTGATGGTATAATTAAGCTGCGGAGTGCTATAATTATCTAATGGAATTCACATAGCGGCTGATCTGGGCAAAGTGGTTGATTAGATTTGTGACACCCCCCACTGACTTCCAGTCGTATAAAATGACAGCCTTTTCACACGCATGATGTGTGTAATTATTGTTTATGTTACTACGGTCCCTTTCACTATAATGACCTAACAGAGCACTTTCAGCGATACTTTCTACAATACACACTCTAGAGAATCTGGCATATAGAAATTAAAATGTAAACGTATAGTTTTTGCATTTGTCAGTGGCGTTTGTCCTAGTGCAAAACTCTCCACCATGACTGTTAATAGTTTATCTAGTTGCTTGAAAGAAAGAAGAACAGCTAATATTTTATAAATAAAAACGAACAAATACTGTAAATGCTGAAAACAACCTTTTATCAACTTAAAATTAAAAAAAAATGCTGAAACAAAAACATAACATAAAGAAAGAAGGCTAATTCGAATAAATAAATAACAAATACTAATAACTTAAATCAGAGAAAGCATGAAAAAGGAAAATGATCAAGTGCAAAGAATAGCTAATATTTTAAAACAAACAAATACATATACAAGAAAGAAACAAAAAAGGTAAAGCGTCAACAAATCAATACTTATCACAACTTGAGGAGCGTCTAAGTAATTTGTTATGATTCCTGTTCAAAAACAAATAAATAGTATGATTTAGTCTTAAAATTAACTGTTGCTTATTCGAACACCGAGTAACAGCTGATCATAATGAAATAGATCATAATATTTTCGTAATAAACAAATAAGGACAAGAAGTTGTGATGGGACAGAAAGTTAATAATTTATACTACAGAAATACACTTTGTCGCAAACAAACAAGTATAAAATAGCTAGTCTGATCTGCATTTGTCTGACTATATATTTCTTGTAACGGTGTCCATTATGGTTTGCTTGTGTAACCCTTGTTTTCACCATGGCCAAAACCTGTTTCCGAAGGTTTCATATCGTTTAATGTTCTTACTGTATCTGTATGAAACTTGTCCCATGAGCTTTTTTTTGCGTAGGCAGGAGGTTTTAGATAATATGTTGTAAGAACTAGTAACACTGTTATGAAAGAAAGCCGTTTTAAAAAAATGCGATCTTGTTTTATGACGTAAGTTTACAGAGTGGGTGTCACTTCCCAGATCATGATTAAAGAACCTTCAGACTCACAGTAGATTGGCAGGTGTCAGACGACCATCTGTGATTCTGTGGCAATGTCAAAGATTGACCATGTCCGTAACTAGAACTGATGGAGAATGTCAACGCGGTCTGACGGTGACCCTAGGATCACAATCTCCCCCCCCGTCCCTCCTCTTGGCAGCTTATCAAATGTTTGATGTTGATGGCAAATTCAAGTCTACTCAACACAGTTTTGGAGGTCCGGCCCATAGAGTTTCCTTTAATCACTCACTGTCAAATCAAAAGAAACGAGAAGCAGCACTAAAGGCCACAATCTAATCAAACCGAGTATCTGAAGTCAATCAGAACCAACCCATTTCCATCAGACATTTTTGCAATATTTTAGGTTTTCTCTCTGTTGTTTTTGTTTAACACAAGACAGTGAGTGTTTTGGAATAGCGGGCAACCTTTATTTTATGGAAAACATACATGTTTTAAAGAGTGATGGATTCATGGGAAGTAATTAGTACGAAACACTCAGAAAAAGTCTGAAACCCAACTACAAGGGTAACATCATAAAGCATCTTAATATATTAATATATTATTAAACATCTCATCCATGATTTTCTGTAAAGACATTGAAGCAATGTTGGTATTTTGAAAAGAACCCGTAGAAATATATTGTGACATAAAATGACTTGAATATTATACTAGCCATACTACTCTTCACTTATTATTTCTGCAATATGTACACCAATTGCACTGATTTGCCACATGACCAAAAGTGTGGTGTGTGGGTGTGTGGCTTCGTGTGTGCATTCCGTGTGTGTGTGTGTGTGTGTGTGTGTGCGTGCGTGTGTGTGTGTGTGGGGTGCTAATAGTCTATATTTTGGATTGATTAGGAGGATATATCTAAGCTTATAGCCAAAAAAAAAAAAACTCAACTGCTGAATTTGTTTTATCTTGCAAAATACACGCTATATTATCATCCCTCCCTCTCTAATAGGCAGAAACGCGACTATACAGTAACAGGCAGAAGATATTAATCTTCTAAACATTATAACATGATGTTAAAGCTTCTTTGCACCACTGTGTATTTGTTGAAACAACATAATGAATTTGGGAAAAAGGGCAAAGTATTAAGGGGTTTTTTTTGTTTCATGATAAATACTAGCTCCACTCCCACTTTTGCATTAATTAAAAAAATGATGCCAAAGTGACAATTGCATTGATAATAGTTTAAGCCCGATTCGTTTAAATGTATCATATCGCATATATTAGTTTTAATCTGTTTAAACCAAGCAACCTCCCAAATAAGAACATACAGCAATTTCTTGTACCAGTCAAGCATAAATAGAACACAAACTACCAGAAGTGAAATGCAGAAATATACAAACATATCAGCATGCTCATGTCCTTCTCACTGAGTGTTTGCTGCTCTGTGTATCAACTTCCTGTGCTTTTTTGTCTTGCAGTGTGTTGGTCAAACTGCGCACATAACCCTAGTAACCATACTGCAGGCTGCATGTGTGGACCGTTGGTTGGCACTGTTTGATGCTTCGGTTAGGAGGGATGCAGAGGGCTTCCTCTCTAGATCTCTTCGCTCTAAATGACGGTCGTCCACTTCAGACAGAATCCAAGCGGAACTAAACCCCTGCAGGAGTTTGGTCTGGTGGCACGGCTGAGGGAGGTGGCACTTCTCTGTCTAGTGGTGTCTCAGTTCAGGTGGACCCACACCAACTCACCAAACAAACTGGATTTTTCTTCTCCTTCAATAATAAGTAGAAATATTAAATGATATATTTCAAGAGATATCTAAAATCAGCTCAATCATTACAATAAATAAACCAGTGGGATGTTTAACCTTTTTTTATTTTGCAATACTGACGCGGCTGCTGTACATCCCAGGCTTGTTAACAACAAATGTTAATGAATTAATTTCCCTTATAAAATATTAAATAGTTTAATTATGAAATATTTTTAATGGTATTATTTTAAATTAGTGTGTTAGTTTTCATTATTTTTTTTTTAAAAAAAATATTATTCATAAGAAATCTAAATATTATCATTGAACAAATACACACATTACAGTATATATACAGTAGATATATATATATATTATGTATATATCTATACTGAATACTTTCGCAAGGCACTGTATGTGTGTACACACAATATAAATGATATATATCTATAGTATATATATATATATAATATAATATATCTATATAGCAACATAACCCCCTCCAAATTAAGTATGTAATCATTTAAATACTTTAAGTCCTCCTTAACGTACCCTGTAGGTTTGTCTGAGGACCCTCCTAGTTGGCCCTGGACATCTGTTTTCTAGAACCATTTGAATAGAACATTACATTATATAATGGTTTTGATAATAAAAACTTTTGCTTTTGCATAAACCCTCATCCACACACTCGGTGTCCCCCAATATAAAGGTGTTCACCAACCAAGGTTTATACTATACTACTACCATCCACATCATCGATTATAATGTTCAGATTTTTATTGTAAGTGTTGTTGCAGTTAGTCATCTGCTTTTATTCCAAACCAGCATCATTTGTTCTGCTATTCTAACAGCTCATTGAAAATCATTTGCATAAGACAACGGGTCAATTGGTGCAATTACAACAAAAATTATTAGAACTGCAATACCAATTAACCAATCACAGTCAGTATTCCAGTGAGTCACTGTCACGACAAAGCAGTCTCCCCCCAAAACCTTTCATTATGACCCCAAGTGATCCTACTGGCTCCCAAATAACTTTTAAACTGGTACTTGCTTTATGTCCTGATTGGAGAATTCCTACAAACACCATGTTAGATTTTGAACTAGATGTTATAATGTCCATTAATGTCGTTTTAGTTGGCTTTCATCGATCCTGATTAGCCTGCAGCATAAGCTTATCCTTTGCACTTTATTCCTACATGTTTTTGGCAATGAGATTTCATTTATATAACAACAATTTAATGGTGTTCAGTTATAGTTTTTTTATATTGTTAATTAACATTTACAGGTGAAAAGGTTACATTATATGTCCATTTGTTTTATAAATGCATCCTAAATCATGTATAAGTCGGGTGTTAGCTTAATACATTCGTTTACTTTGGTAATAATCTTTTGAAAGGACCACATTCTTCGAGGGAGAACCCGATTTGTCAGACAGCACCGAAGTACACACATTTTTAACACGAGCCGACTTTAATACTTTTAACATTTTTCGAGCTCTGGTGATTTTATAACCACAAAAATACAAGAAAAAAAAAAAAAAAATTCCCAAACTGGAAACAATGACGTTAACAAGTGCGAAAACACGCCTCACACACACCGCAGAAAGATTGTGCGATCACTTAAGAAGATTGTTGTGTTTGTCCTGGTGTCTTTATTCATTTGGTTGTAGGAGCTGTGGGTGGTTGGGAGTGTCTCTGGGTCGAGTTTAGCGCTGCGTGTCTGTCTCTAGGTTTTTTGTGATTGGTGACATATGTTAATAGAGAGACTCAACATTCCAAGTTTTTTCTTTTTTTCTTATCTCCTCTCTTAAAGGAGCTGTGATGTGTTTGCCAGGCAGTTTCTGAACGTTAGGTGTGGGTTCTGGGCAACAGCTTGACGCTGACTGTAGCAAATCGCCACTGCAAATTTGCTGACGAACATGCACCAAAAAACGTCAGAACAACGCTGGGTCAGGTCATTACGGAAATCGGGGGGGGGGCACTGCAGTGATTCAGGCAGTTTTTTAATTGTTGTGCGTTGTCTGTGTGTGTGTTGTGTGTGTGTGTGGTGAGAGAGAGATAGATAGCAGAGGAGAGATCGAGGAGATGAAGAGATAGAGGAGTGAGTGAGAGGAGAGAGAGAGGGAGAGAGTATGTAAGCTTCCTGATCTACATTTCTCTGGCCTTCACATAGACAGTGAGGAAGCATCTGGGGGGAAACTTGTGGCCACATGACCAATTTTCGATGTGCTCGTTGCAGAAAATTAGTGATGTGTTCATCCCTTCCCTCCCTCCCTCTGCAAGCTGCTTCAAAGCTATCGACAATGTCCATCATCCCACCACAAACCAGATAGGTGTGAAGACTCCTGCGGAACCCCCAAAAAAAAACCTCCCAATTAACCGATGCCTCCGTGTTGTCTGTGCATTAAAGCCGCGCTCGCAATACACAGCAGGCAGCGAGGAGGGGAAGAACGTAAAGTAGTATATAAACACGAAAACTTAAAAAAAAACAGCCTTGGGTAAAGTACAACGGCAATCACAAACTCTGTGTGAATTGTTGTGCATTACTTTGTGAGCACTAGCTAGCTATCAGGTAGTTTTCTAGGGAATACAGTACAACTTGGTGTGTCCTGGTTGTTTTTATAAATATTAGCAGATCATTAACATAGATAATCTTAGTTATCCAAAACCAACCTTACCACAGCAATTGAAACAGTAGCGCTAGCACTCGTGTTTAAAAAAAAACAACATGAAAGTCGTGTAAGTCTCATATTTTAGACTCCTTTCTATCGTTAATGGTTGGGAAGATGGGCTAATGTCATGTTCTTTCAAATAACTTTCTAAATCTACAAAATTTACAATTCTAATCTACCCGACCTACTCTTTTTTTTTTATATGATTCAAAGAATCTTTCTGCTCGGCATGCTGCATTTATTTGATTAAAAAACTAGTAATTTAAAATTGTTTTAATTCTGAAATATTATATAAGATAAGGGAATTCAAAGAACTATTTTCTATTTGAGTAATATTGTTAAAATGTAATTTATTCCTGTGATGCAAAGGTTGAATTTTTCAGGGCATTCATTACTACTCCAGTGCTTTCAGTGTTCACAATTAGCCTTCAGAAGAATATCTTCATTCAAATAGGGCCTGATTTGTCCCTCAAGAAAACATAGTATTATTAACCAGGGTTTAAACCAGGTTTTGGGGGCGGTTTATTATGTTACTAAATTTAACGTATTGAATGTGCCTGTAGTGTACCTTGTCAAATCTTTCATATATATATATGTAGAATATCTATAGTATATATATAAATATATATATCATATATAATAAGGTATATATATACATATACAGTACAGACCAAAAGTTTGAAACAAAAATTTACTATTTTTAAAATGTTTTTGAAAGAATTTCTTCTGCATCATCAAGCCGCCTTCATTATTTTGATCAAAAACTACGAGAAACAAACAGTAAATATTGTGAAAATATTATTACAATCTAAACAAATAATAGTGTTTCTATTTGGAATATACGTAAAAAAAATAGATTTATTCCTTTGATGCAAAGCTTGCATTTTTTCAGCATCATTCTTCATATATTACTCCATTCCTTCAGTGTCAACATGTAACATGAGCCCGTCTAATCACCTGATGCTGTGTAGAATCATTTCTCTAATATTCTGGATTTATTATGAGTGTTGGAAACAGTTCTGCTGTCTAATTATATCTTGATGAATAAAAGGTTAAAAAAAAGAACTGCATATTATTCAAAATAAAAAAATAAAATTCTAACTAAAATATATATTCAATAATATATTTTCTTTACTCCTACACTTTTTAATCAAGTTTAACACAATCCTTGCTGAATAACTAAAAGTATTGATTTTATTTTAAAAAAAGAAAGAGCAAAAAAAAAATTACTGACCCAAATTGCGACCCGGTAGTGTATATTGTTATTACAAAATTTTATATTTTTATAAAACATAAGCTTCGTTTTTTTACTTTTTATTATTTTTTTTTTTTAACTTTCTTATTATCAAGTATCCTAAAATTAATCACAATGTTCCTGAAAAAAAAAATAATTAGCAGAAAGAACTGGTTCATAAACTTTGATAAAGTGAACATCATATTAGAATGATTTTCTAAAGGATCATGTTATAATGAACCCTAAAATCCATCTTGTTGCATCACATCACAGAACTAAATGATAATTGTCAAGTGTATAAATAAATTTAAAAAAACAATTATTTTAAAGTTGTAAGATATATCATAATATTACATTTTTTTTTCTGTATCATTGATCAAAGGTACATGGCAGGCTTGATGAGCAGAAGGAAAGCTGTCTTTAAAAAAAACATTAAACATAGTAATGTTTCCAAACCTTTTGGTCTGTACTTGTATATAAATATATAGATATATATATATATAGTATATATAATATATATTATATATTATATTATATATATATATATATAATAGCGATCTATATATATTAGATAACTGTTCTGCATCAATATAAAATATTAATGAAATAAAGGCCACTTTGTGTAATTACAGCATTACACTTTCATGACTGTTTCTGAACACACTAAAAACCACCACTCAGAACGTGCACCTTTGTAATTAATTCAAATTAAACTATTTACTTTGCATTTTTAAAATCCTCGTCCTGTAAATAATCTTTTCGATTTTAGTTCGTGCTGACTAACATACGAAAGCAAAGTGTATGGGGGTCAAAAAAAAAGAACTTTTAAGTTCAACTAAGTTGCTTATTTAATTATAAACTTAAAACTAATAATACAATTTTCGTCTATTTCAAATATGGCAATCAAGTAGTCCGGAAAGCATTACATTAAGTTTCACACTTAAAGTATATTATTTTAAAGTATATATATAACAATCCTATTTTTAACGAGTAGGCTAAGCTGCAGTGCTACTACTTATTTTCAACAAGGAAAAGAGACAGTATGCAATAGATGTACAGATACGCATCGTGGACCGTTGGGACACAATCTTCAAATATACCAGTTTAGCACTTATTTTTACTAAAATAATTCAACGTGAATCCCACACTTGTTTAATCAACCTATATAATTGATATATAAGGTGGGACAAGTAAAAATTATCATAATTTTGTATGCATTGCTTGAATAAAGATAAATCTATGTAGTTTTAATCATATAGACTATTTGTTGTAGTTTAGGTGAAGATGGTTTTGAAGATTTACTTAAATTAAAAGTTTTTTATATTGTTCAGAGGCCTATTAAATGTATAAAAAAATATGGCTTATTAATACACAACTATAATGTTGAATGGCTATTAATTACTGACTATGTTTTATTTAATCGAGACATGCAGTTGCAGAATTGGTATCACAAAAATACTGGCCTTTTTAAATATATAGTAAAGAGATGCCCATTTTAATATATTTAAACTGTCGCACCTTTATGTTGTTTCTACACTTAATTTGGAGGTTCATTGTGCAATATGACAATCTAGTAATAGGCTATTAATCACGATTAATTACAGGAAAAATGTGTGAATATTTTTTTTTTTTTTTTTTTTTAATTGACTGACAGGACAGCACGCTAATGTTAAACCTTTTATAGATTTATGTGTGTTGGTTATATTAGATCATTTTAACTGCTGAAATATCCATTTAATTAAAATTTCTCATTTATACCCCCAAAAAGATCAGGATGACCCCCCCACCCCACTGGCCCCCTTGCAAATTTTCAATTCGATAATCCGTTTTTTGAGAAGGGACCTGTATAGATACATTTCAGATAAAGCATGCAAAGGAACTATGCATAAACAATGGGTCAGGCATGGAGGGGTAATAGGTATGTGGTGGACCGAAATGCATTTGTCATATGAAAGGTATGCATGTTATATTGATTAACTTCATATTTCATCCAGTGGTTCAAATAGTTGTTTTTTTTTTTTGTTTTTTTTTTTTTTTTGTTTTTTTACCAAAAGTATGATAAACTACAAAGGACAGACGACACTGAATATTAACTAATGCTGAATGTAAAAAAAATGTACATTATCTTAATATGTTGGCCAGAGGCTATTTAGGAAAAACTTATTAATAAGACAGACACGCTTGAGCCAAACTAGCTAAAAAAACATGGGATATACAGTTGCTAGCACTAATAATATGTTAGCTGCAACCGTAGAATTAATACTTGACACCAGTATTTTCACCTCAAATATACTCCTAAGCATATTGATATTTGAAAAATAAGGCATTCCTGTAGTCCCATGAGCTGGACAACATTTGTAGCTGCCAAACAATGGGTGGTTAATTTATCACTTAAACCTGCTACCAGCAGAGAAGTCCATATAATCTAAAAAGCAAACAGGTAATAAAAAAGTGGACTTAATACTGAACTCTGATGGGATCGCAGGATAGAAAACGGTTGTTAAATGTGTAAACCCCAAAACTTTCTGTATGGATTTAATATGACCCATGCAAGCATCATTAGCCCAAGGAATATTGTAGTTGTGAAAAGAGTTCATTACATTTAGACATCAATCGTTTGCTGCTCGATTACATTGTGTTATCAGTTCATTAGCCGGGTATATTGCATTGAAGCACAAGTCTCAGACAATGATGAATCGCCGTGACTAAAAATCTACGTGCGTCACCCCTGAAGAGATACTGGCACGCCTCTGGTAAGACTCAAGTACTAGGATAAAAGGCTTTGTTATTGCTTGAAAGCTACTTAGGGCCAATTCAGCCTGGTTATATGCTGACTCCATGGAAGGAGACAACTCAAAAATTCTGGAAGCGTCAAGAGACCAAGTAAACTTGTCAAACAGGAATTGTCCCCAAGCAACAGGTTTACAAATTCCTGACGTCGTACACAACAGCCGTGGTCTGAGTGGTATGTCTTTATCATGAAGTGCTGCAGAAAATATTGGTGAAACAATGCTACCTGGTCAAATCAAACAAATAAAAGCAAACCTCCATCCACAAAAACAAGCTTTCAAAGTACTCATCCTTCTAAGAGCTAAACAAAAAGCCATTTGCTAACCTGTTTAAAGGTAAAGACAACAAAAGTATGTAAATCATGTGGACATGTACATCATGTCTGTTCTAAATCTATTGTATTAAAGTTTGGTTGTTTCCCTTAGATGTTGGTAGAGACCAACTCTGAAGCAAATGTTACCAAGTGGATTACAAAGTGCTGGATGATGCCAATAGTAAATAATAAATAACTAAAAATGTTGAATGAACGCAAGCAAATGAAATTAATGTAAGATTAAATTAACATAAAGGATATATTAAAATTAAATAAAATGTATGTAAAATCTATAAAAATAATTGCATAAAAATTCCCCTCGCCTCAAGAGTCATAAAGTAGTAGTTAAGTGTAATTGATAAGAGTAATTTGTATTTCAGCCATGTCAGCTTAAAAAAAAAAAAAGTATATTTGGCTTGAATTGGCTTTATGGGATATAAATGATCACCTTTATAGAAGCCTGTCAAAATTACGAAAAAGATCCCGCCCTACTGATTTATGTGCTGCTACAATCCAATAGCTGGTAAAACAGCAAAAGGTGTTCATCGGCTCAGCTCACTACAGTTAGCGGAACAGTCATAAACACGGGAAAATTGCCAAGAACTTTTAAATGTCTGTTAGACTCGATGATTGTTCTCACACACATGCTCAAACCCGCACTTTTGGTCATCACCTGATTAGGGGAATCTGTCATCACAGGACTAGAGCACAGTGATTTAACAAAGAGGGCATTGTTTCATTTTTCGGCAGCGTCATGTCTTTTATTCTATTAGGACACAGCTCTGTAAACAGTACAGGTTGAGCTCTTACATTATAGTATCTCTACGTAAAGAATATTTATTCAAAATTTATGATGTGCACATTAAAGCACAAACCATTCTAATTGGTTTAACAGACTTTGTCTAAATTGTGTTAACACTAAGACATAAAAAAATTGCCAAATTTTTTAACTGACGGAGCTAAGATTCCAGAAAAAATCACTTAACGGTTAACGAACATACATCATTTTAGAGAGATATCTGAATCTACGCACAAGGTGACATCAAATGAGTTACCAGAAGCCATACGATCAAAATTGCTGGTGCATTTCTTTTAAAGCTTTCAGAGATAGCTTTCATTCTCAGCTAAAAATCGACCAGAATCGTTTTAAAGGCAGACAAAACCTGCTCCGCACCTGCTGTTCTGCTCCTCTAACTGCCAAACCTGGACCTGCAACAGGAAAAAAAAAATAATTCAACAGATTCACAGATTTCAAATATCAGATTCCAACTGACTTGTCTGAAAAAAAGGCTCTTAGGAAATTATACAGGACCAGGTTTGAGAACTACAGATACACCACGCCAAGACATTGTCTCATCACAATCTATTAAAGTAAATAAGTATCAGCCAATCAGATGATGCCCCAAAAAAAGGAGAAAGAAAATGTCATGAGGTCAAAGTGGATGCAATCAAGACATATAGATTACCAGTCACGAAT
Organism: Cyprinus carpio; assembly: GCF_018340385.1. NCBI lineage: Eukaryota > Metazoa > Chordata > Actinopteri > Cypriniformes > Cyprinidae > Cyprinus > Cyprinus carpio. Next base: position 4,254,567 of record NC_056583.1, read on the forward strand.
CTCCACGTTAAAATCCCAACCCTCCTCAAGAGAGCGGGGAAGAGCTGGAGTCTATCTGTGGGTGCTGTCTAAGCATACTTTCGAGACCCTATGTCTGCTTGTTTTTTTTTCCACTAAACATACTTTCTTCATTTGCTTTATAAACAGGGCTCCCCATAATTATAAAATGTACAGGTCAATGCAAACACCAACACACACACACACACACACACACACACACACACATATAGGCCTAAATATAAGAAATTATGTATGTTAAACTGCATTTAAAATGTCCATCCATACAGATTACACAGTTTTGACATAAAGCTGATAAAACTTAATGTAAAGCATAATTATCAGTAAAATATGAAATGAAAGGGGTAAGATTTCAGCACTCAACATAAATAAATAAATAAACTCATGGCATAGTATATTATTAACTATTTGCATTTGCTTGATTTTTATTAAAAATAAACTATTTGCATTTATTTCTTACATAAAGGTTAATAGTGAAATCAATTCAATTTATATTTTTTTAATTAAAGTTTTTTCTCAAATTATATATATATATATATGTGTGTGTGTGTATGTATGTATGTATGTATGTATGTATGTATGTATTGTCTTGTACTGAAATCAATATATAGTTTACACACACACACACACACACACACACACACACACACACACACACACACATACATATATATACTGTATATTCAAATATAGACATAAACTTTTGATAGATAGAATACATGAAATGTATGGACATTGAAATTTAATTGGATTTAAAGATACATGTCTCATATTTAAAAGACATCTGCTAGTTAATTAGTTTAATTTAGTTTGTTATGGAAGTCTTACATGCTTCTCAAGTTTTTTTAATTAAAACACTGCAATCTCCATAGATGGAAATTTGATATGCATGCTGCTGGCCAAAATTCCACATAAATCTCAGATTTAATGTAATTATTATTATTATTGTTTATTTTTTGTCAAAATTGTTGATCAGCTACTATCAATGGTATATTCCACCATAAATCGATGCCCTAGTATGGGGCAAACAGTTGAGTATTACATGGTAATATGGTGTCAGCATTGTCAGACCACATTGAATGAAGCGGTGTTTCATATGCAAATGAAGAGCCTCTGAATCTTTTTGATTCAGCACTCAACGGTTAGACCTCTCGTGGGCTTGGAGAAGCGCATGAGTGGCTGAATTTCAGGTGAAATTATCGAAAACTTGGTTTCTTGCTTTGTTAAGCACCTGTGGTGAGATGTCCAAAGAGCACAAACCCTATGTGTCATCTAGGTTTCAAATAGAGAGGGATGTTTGTTGAAGCCTGATACGTTACTCATTTGGAATAAAAAAAAGAATAAATAAATAAAAAACTTTCAAATTAATTGTCCAATGAACGCAAAAAACAATGCATCGAGCTTTTGAAGTACTTTTGAATAAGGAATTTTAATTGCTTCCAAAGAACCGCAATTAATGGTTTCCAAGAGGATTTCTCAGACGTGAAACGTAATCAAAAACACTAATTTTTTTAATTTTGAATAGCTACCAGTTCATAGAGCGGGAGCAGTACTTTCAAAAGGTACTAATATGTACACTTTAGATACCAATAACGTTACCTTTTAAAGCAACTGTAAGCAAATGTTTTGTATTTGTATTTATTTTAATGAACATGCACATGTTCAGGAAGCTATCCATGTGTAATTACGACAGTGGGATATTTCTCGACAGTGAATTCCACTCACAAATCTACCTACAGTTGCTTTAAGCTACTATTATGTGTAATTTAGGCATAAATAAGTTATGATACTGAGTGATACTTGGACATTTTGTTGTACAAAGTAAACCGCACACACTTACACCCCAAACATTTTTTTATTACAAGCCTAGCCTAAAATTTTTGAAATAAACAACTTCTTCAAAAAATAGCGCTTTCATTATGGGTGTGTGTAATTTATGTTGTAGAGCAATAAATGAACACGCATCATCAATCATTACCACAGATCTTGTTTTGGGGGGAAAAAGAACGCATTATAAAAACAGTGAAGGTTCTCGAAGGAACCCATGGCAAATTTTGATTTTGAATTTCGATGTTTTTATGCCAAGCATTTCATAATGGCACATTCATTTCTATTTATGTCAGGACAGTGCTTTTTCAGCAGTTCTCTTGTACTTGTTTAACAACCAAGAAATATAAATGACCCCCCCCACTGGTTGCACTTTCTTCTCGAGCTAGTCCACTTTAGAACATCTCTACCTAACTGTAAGTAACTTTGAAAACTACATGTCAACTAGCTCTCATTAGCAGCATTTGTAGACTGTTAGGTTAGGGTTAGTAGAATAAGTTGCTCTATTGTACTTGCAAAGTGACTTTACACTTAGCAGAACGTCTTACTGTTGAGTGACCATTTCAATATAAAGTGTTAGTTAGATATTAAGCAGACAGGCTACTAATACTCTACTGACTGCTAGCTGCCATGTAGCTGCAAAGTTACTTATAGATAATAGAATGCCCTAAAGTGGACTATCAAAACTTAAGTCTTTCTCAGACATCAGATGAAGAGGAAGAGAAGCCCTCACATTTCCCCCTTTCAGCACAGAGTTTTTTCCCGGATAACAACGGGAAGATCTATTTATATTCTCGAAAATCATTTACGCTAATTGATGTTCCCCTGTCCATTTAAAAAAAAGATTTGCGTTCTATCATTATGCTAACTATTATAACCAAATCCTTGGATTCACAGTCTTTCTGGCCAACTTGTCTGTCTTTCGATCAGCCACAGGTTTTCATATTTGAACTTTTTGGAACTGATTGATTGTAGCCCTCGTGATCTGAGCTTGTGCACCACTCAGCGCCTTTTTTTAAAAAAGTTTTTTTTGTGGATAATTTTGGCAATGTTCACTCAAAAGCTGAGGGTGCATACGTTATGATAAGTAAGGATTACGACCAATCAGTTCAGAAAGAGATACAAAAAAATGTGCTAATTGAAGAAAAAAATTTATTTGGTAACAATAAAGCATATATTGATAAATTTATAAGCAATTTTTTGTAGGCCAGTCATTTTGGGTAGTTGGCATACCCTGTAAAGCAAAGTAAGTAAGTTTTATTCCAGTGTGATAACTCTTACCCATAATTTCCAGAACATCAAAACACTTAATTAAACACTGAATCTGAACCTTTTTCGGCTACTATTAGACATTCGTGTTTTTTTTTTTATTTTATTTTTTACAGTTTATAGATCAAGTGGTGACCAATTTCTTTTTCTTTAAACAAAAGTATGATAACCAAAAGGACTAGAAGGACATTGAATATAACTAATGCAGAATGTAAAAAAAAAAAAAAAAAAAAGAAAAAAATTTATTAATATTGACATAGGCTATTTAGAAAACCTTACAATAAGCAAACGTTTGGCTTAGTAGCCAACAAAAACATGGGACACACAGTAACTGCACTAAGTAATATGTTGTAAAACTGCATTAATAATCTTGATAGTATTTTCACCTCACATATACTCATAAGCATACATATTACGGAAGAAAATAAGGATCTCTAGCCCAAGAGTTGAAACCTTTATTTAGTTCCAAAAATTGCAGAACTATATCCCAGTTGGCTTACAAGCAGGAGAACCGAAACCATCTAAATCTGGTTGCCCCCCCTCCAAAAATAAATAATAAAAACGGGGCTTATTGCTGAACCCTGTGGGGCCCCAGGATCGGAATGAGCTATGTGTAAATGTGTATAACCCAACCTTTACGGTATGATCTTAATATAAATCATGTATGACAAAGATCCAAGACTATGCAGTTGGAAAGAGCATAAATTTAGAACAATCATATTCGTTTCCGTGTGCTGTTAGTAAGAGCGGAACACGCACAAGGGGAGTTGTGCAGTTCTGTTGATAATTATTGAAGCACAAGTCTAGCCAAGATGATGAATTGCATTGACTCTAAAACAAAAGTGTCTTCTCTTGAGAGATAGATGGCCCTAGGATATAAGGTTCATAAACCCATCGCTTTCCAAGCTATAACCTGTAACTACTAAGTGGTTTTAAAATGCGTTTACAGTAATTACAACTGTTATTCTGAATATATGACTACATACTGAACCATTAAGGTCAGAAGTGATTTTAGTCAAACAGAAGGGAGGTTCGTTTGCCCCAAGCCCTGTCTGTCCACAGTCTCAAACAAGCCTATAGTCAATCGGACTCGGATCTGAACAAACAAAGATTGTAATTGCTCAGAAATGTAATTAGCATACAGGTAATATCCTCTGATACTAGATATATATGTTCAACAAAAGGAAAATGAGGCCAAAATATTCCCCTAATGGCATTTCCAAACATATGGGCTTACGTATAATCGAGTTTGATGTACTGCTTGCGTCAGAAGTACTCAGCCGAATTCATTTTGTTTGTGCTACATTATATCCATAACAATCTTCCTAGGAGGGCCTTACTAAGGGATTTAAATAACAGAATAAAAAATAAAACACTGTTTCATGAATCTTTTGCCTCTTCATGACGTAGTGAGGGGGCGATTAATCAAGACCTGGGAACTACAAACACAGGAGTCATTGAATCAGCAAGTCAAGTGGTGGTTATTATTTTGCATAATGCATATGTGAATTGATTGATCGGCCAAGAGAGGATGGTGTGGCGAGGGTGGTTTTTGGGTCTGAGAGTAGGGGGGGGGTTGGTACCCTTTCTTCTCGGGTAGCCCCCACCGGGAAAAGAACGAAAAGATCTGTGATTTCAGAAGACCCCCCCTGCTGGCTGGATGGGTGTACGGGCCCGGGGAAAAAAAAATCTTTAGCTAGAAAGTTTTTTCTTTTTTGATTTTTTAAGCTAAATTTTCGTTTTTTTTTGCCTTGCGTTTTTTTTACACCCCCTTTTTGTTCCTTATGGGGTTTAAAACTCTCGGCGTTAATGCTCACCATATTTTTCCTCTTGCCTGTAGTTTCAAGGATTGTCTTTCCTCTCCAGGACCACTGGTTTCCCAGAAAACCGGGGGGAGGTGGTGATGTTTTTTTTTTGATTTTTAAAGGGAATCATAAAAGGTTATGTTTTAAAAAACAAATTGTGTTTTTATCCACTACAAATTTGGTCCTTTTTTTTTTTTTTTTTTTTTTCCCGTTAAAACCAAAATATACAATGCCATATTCACATCCATAAAAATGCTTTGGTTGTTTAACGGGAAAAAGTGGAGGAGACACTAGCCAGCCAAGTGGCCAATTCTCAAAAGATGAAATCTCCCCCCGGGTTTTATGGACTAATGGGAAAACCTCCAGTAAGATTTAAAAAATTTGGTTTTTTTTTTTGCTCTAGGGTTTTTAAAAAACCTACAAAAATTCACATTCTTTTAGTTTGTTTTATTTTTTTGCATTAGTTACTAATCTTTACTACCATAAAAAAAAAAGAAAAAAAAAAAAGTGGTGACTAATTTAGAATATTAAAAAGTTTTTAAGTTTTTGAAAATTCAAAAATCATTTCAAAATTTTAAACTTTTAGTCCCATTTCAGTTTTTTTATAATTACTTTTTATTACTCAAATTATTTAAAAAATTTTAAAGATATATTTCGATAATAATAATAAAAAAATTTTTTGACCTTGTTGTATATACCTGATTTTTTTTTTCCCCACCTTTTAGAATTTTTTCCACCTGTGAAAATGGACGAAGAAGTGAGAAAATTCCTTAAATTAAATTTTTCCCTTAGATTACAATATATTTTTAAAAAATAAAAATTTTTTTAAAAATCAAAAATTTTTTTTTAAAATAAAAAAAAAAACAAAAATTTAAAAAAATTAAAAACCCTTTTTTTAAAATTTTGAAAAGGGTTTTTTTGCAGGTTTTTGAAAAATAAACATTTTTAAAATTTTTTTGGTTTTCAAGGAAACTAATTCTTAAATTATTCTAAAAGAAAATTTATTAGTTTTAAGAAAATAAGCAATTTTCAAAACTCCATCCGGTTTCCCCGGGTTTGGAAAGGCTAGTTAAATTTAATATTTTAAAAATTTCAAAAAGCCTTAAACAAAATTAGGTTGCATTTACACGAAAAGCCTGGCTATTTTAAAATTAAGAAAGGTTTTAAAAAGCTTAAACCAAAACTTTTTAGGGGGTCAATTATGTCTGTAAAACCCCGGGGTTTATATCTTCATTTTGCATGGATCTTGATTTAAGGATGTCCTTAAAACAAGACAAAAATATTGAGGAAGATATTTTTTTTTTTGCAGTGTATCAACATTTAATCAATGAAATAGATTTTAGATTTCGCTCCTAGAGACCCCTTTCCCAAAGCCCTTAATTTGGGGGACTTTTTAAGACCACAGAAAACCTGTACATCCCACGACTGATTTTTTTACTGTCAAATTCTTGATTTAAAGCAGTATTAAAAAAAAAGCACATTTCCTCAAAGGGGATAAGGGGGGACATTTTTTGGGACTCATGGGGAAGAGATCTTCAGGAGGTATGGCTTTCCCTGCCCCCCACCAGTAGTAAATGTTTTCACACATCTCTCTCTAAAAGGTTTGGTAATTCTTTAGCCAAAGAAAATAAAAATCCATGGTTTTACACAGCACTGCTAGGTTCTACAAGGGGAAAAACTGTTTTCATATTAAATTTTCAGGTGATTTCGAGAAAAATCCCAAAAAAGCAACACGCAATGGGCAAATCTGGAGATTTGAACAAAAAAAACAGGTAGAACTCTGAAAGAAGAAATGAATGCAAAAATGATGAAATGAACCAGCGGGGAAATATTTTTTTTCAACAAGGGTCTGAGAGGGAAAGGAACGACTGCAGTATTACTGATGCATCCAGCACCTATTACAAGCTCCACCAGTCTTTTGAATCAATATATCTTTTTCTTGACTCTTAACTTTAAACCCCAAATTTTTAATTCAAAAAAAATCATTTGAATTTTTTTTTGCGTAAATTCCTTCCCGGGATCAAATTTGTGTAAAAAGTATCAAAAATATTTTTTTTTTTTCCATTCTGATTTAAAAAAATCATTTTTTCACAAATCTTTCAACAAAGAAATCAAAAATAAACTTTAAGTGTGTTAAAAAGCATTCTAAACTTTTTTTTCCCCCCCCCCCCTTTTTACTACATTCTACTGATGAGAAACCATTTTTTTTTCTTAAAAAAAAAATTGACTTTTAAAAAAAACATTCTGGGGCATAGACAATAACTTTGGCCAAAGAAAAATATGGAATTATAAAAATAAATAGCACTTTATAAACAAAAGAGAGATTCCGAGTTTACAAGTGGCACATAAGATACAAATGACACAAACACTGAAACCATTGCAAAAGACATTGTTATTGAGTCATAAAAAAAGATATAATGCAGTACGGATGGAACATGTAAGTCCTAGTTCCTTTGTGAGGCGTCCATTTCAGAGAGCTGGGGTCTATTGTCTTTTGTGTTGCCCCTTTTTGTCCTCTTTGGCCTTCCACCGTCATCAGGTCCTTGTACATTCAAACAAAAGAGAGCCAGAGTAAGAATAAATAAAGCAAACATTCACTTTTCAAAAACATCCTGCTAAACAGTGCCTAGAGATGCCACATTTTACAATGTAATGCCATATACATTGCCAATACTCATATATAGGCCGTGGCACAGGGTCATACACACGAGACACAGTAGGGTAACACACAACACTAACAAATAATCCAATAACACTCCAATGAACAAGCAAAACACAAATGTACATTTACTGATGACCAAAAATAAGAAGAACGAAATAAAATATAATCACACAGTGACTTCTTGGAATGTCCTTTGTTCTATTGTGCTTCAATTTTTCACTTAGTCTTTATCTTTCCCCTTGCAAAAAACTGAAACATTTGACTGTTTACTGCTAAAATGACTACTGTAGTTGTAACTATTTACAGTTCATTTCGCATTTATGACTAATGCTTAACAAGGAAGAGTCAAATCGTATTTCACTGGTCAAATTGGTCGCGCAGAACATACTGCTGTGAGCACTAACTGTCTAAATTTTCTGTATTTGTTGAACGAATTGTAATTATAGTCTATTTTAATGCAATAGTTCTAAGCAAAACAGCAACAGTAATGGTAATTTACTATTAAATAACGCTTATTAAAAAAAATTGCATTTTTACTTTTAAAAATGTAAGAAATTAATTAAAGATTAATCCATTATCAGCAAAATAGTTGACAAAACACACCCTATAATTAAGAAAATATTATAATTATATATTTTACAGCTCTAAACATCTGTGCTTTTATAAAGTAAGAATTTTCCTGATACCGGTCGCTTCAGGACCAGATGCTTTCCCTTTCCAGTACTTGAGCTCGAAGTTGACTGCAAGAGTAGCTGACAATGTCCACAGGAATTCATCACTGCCGTCTCTTGAACTGATCTCTGAATCAAGACGGGAAAAAAGGGGCTTTGACATAGAGCACAGTGAACATGCCTCTAACATCTCCCTTGTGTGGCAGGGAAGCTAACTTACCCTTGATGGAGATCTCTTTGGCCCTTGAAGTTGCACATGTACCGCGCATCACTTCCCTTCCATTACTGCCGATAACTGAATGAGGGACCCAAATCTGAGAGAGGCGTTCTGGAGAACCCACCTTCTCTTCATCAACCTTCTGACGACAGGTAAGCCTAGAACCATGACAAACAAAGAAAGACCTGTGATGCAAGTGTGTGAGGAATAACATGCATCAGAGATAACGACATCACAACTGCAACCGTTCTAATAAACTCCAATATTAATGGGAACGGTTCAGTTTTAAAAACTTGCAAATGGGATATTTCAAGTACTGATGCCATAGAGCCTCATGTATCCATGTTGCTGACAACCAATGGTACTGCAGACTGCAGATATACAACTGGATGTCCACAGAATTTTAACATTTAATTGCAAATCTATGTGTGTGGCACTCATTCAGTTGCCAAAAAATTAATGTACATTTATTTGATTGCATTTTAAAATTTAAACAATGTTTTAAGAATGAACCTTAATTTGCTTAGCACTGTTTGAGAATACATTTGTTTCAAATTTTATAAGCCAAAAAAAAAAAAAAAAACTTTAATAGGCCCTTATTAGTGTAACAATTTTAGAATACAATAAAGGACTAATTACTAAATATTATTATTTATCTTTTTTTTTTTTTGAGCTGATTAGACATGCGTTTTTGATTATTAAAATATATTGAAGCATTAAAATGAAATATTAAAAACAAAATATGGGGAACTAAAATTCATAGAGGGCGTAAAACAAATTTGTCATACTTTTAATAATTTTTTGTTACGAATGTATCAGTTTTTCAGATTTCAAGTTAATTGGGGCCATGCTTTTAGATTACCGCTTGAGCTTCCAGAGCCCTGAATGCAAACTCCTACAGAGCTAACACGTACTCACTGAAATCAAGAAGCATCTTTGCCGTACCCTGCTCAGGTATTGTGGCTAGCAGAATTACAGGAAACATTGTAATTCATGAATGACGTTCTTCTCCTGTACATAAAGGAGAATCAGTTTTAGTCAGTGTGCCATATTACATGACACTCTTCTGTCTTGACTTAACATACACCACAGTCTAACATTTTCTCAAAATGTTCATAAAAAAATATCATATATTTGCATGTTCTGCTGGTTCGAAGACTTTCATGAACTCATAGGTGAAGTGCTCTCAGTCCTGGTTTATCACCCACAAAACAACTTAAGACTGGTGTAGATTATTATTTTTTTTTAATCACATAATTGGGCCCTTAGACTGGCACTCAAAAACATGCTAGCCGATGCCTAGTTACATATTCAAACAGAAAACGCAAAGATCAAAACAGATGTCTAAATTAATTGGGCCTTGCTTCCCTAGTTTACAGCAGCATCCACTAGTGTGTAGTCAGCTGCTACAGCTACACCAACAGTTTGGTTGACGCTGTAAAATTACAAAGTAAATGAAAGAAAAGGCGACAGGCTAAAACATTGATTTTCCATGTGATGCTCATCAATAACACTGCGGAACAAGCCACTGAAATAAACTGAATTAGAATGGGTTTATGGACAAACTTCCCTTGAGTTTGTGTGCTATGTTTTGTTGTCCCTTCAAGGTTGCTGTGGAAAGAATAAGTTCATCCCCCACTTTACTGAGACAGACTTAGCAGCAGCAAACAATATTTTTTTCTATATAAACATCTTGACGGACATGTTGACAGTGTGTCACGTATGACACAGAAAATTAAAGTTGTTTGCGTCTCATACCTTTCATTTTTCCTGTTCCTCTGCCTACGTCTCATTTTCTTTAAAACGCATTTTGTGTGAATAGCTGATTAGGACTAGTGATATGATTGGGCCAAAAATTATTATTTGTGCTGGCTAATGAAATGAAGCTTATGGCTGAAAACAGCCAAAAATTGGCTAATGGGAAGCTGGCCTGAAATGCAAATGTATTGACAGAAAGAGCTTATATTTTTTGAGCATTTCAGACCAGATCATGTAATTCACAACATGTAGCCTCAAGCACCTCATTACCTTTGAGAAATATCCCACGAGGTGACAGCCTGTGTTATCAGCTTCAGTCATAGACATAAACCAGGAAAGGCTCCACATCATAGTACAGTGTTTTATGGTCCAGAAACAGCTTGGCCAGCAAACAAAGATTCTGGCAGTAGATCTGTTGGGGGGGGATGTATAAAATTCATGTTTATCAAACAAACCCATCAAGAGCCTAGAAGTTCATATAAGAGCAGAAATAGTCAATGCAACAAATCAACAAACACATCCAGAACTCTTTACATTCAAACAGCCACAACCAATGCATTACATTAACACCCATTGCCCACCTTGTTCTTTTTCCCATCAACCTCAAACACGGAGATGGCTCCTTTTCTGTAGACTTCATCACCAGGAGGGTGTTTCCACACACATTTGGCCTGCACAGATCACATATGACAACATGTCAAATTTAACCTCCATATAGATTCAGCCAGTACTACCATTTGACTAAATGTTTAGACATGCAACCATAACAGAGATTATTAGAAAGTTTGATTTCATACCATGTGTCTGCGCAGAATGGTCTGACTCTTCATATACTTGAGGCAGAACTCACAGATGTACAGACGCCCCAGACGTGCGTATTCCTCAGGGTAGGGAGACTGGTACCAAGTGTCTAGCTCATAACGGCCAAACAGGATGGTCTTGATCATGTTACTGGCCCTCTGTGATCTGGACCCTGCAAACGCAGTTTCTCCTACAAACAACAAAAACCTCAGACATCACATTTCTACATAAAGCTAAATTAGCTGAAATAAACACCACAAGAACATGGGACACACAGTAAACTGCACTAAGTAATATGTGGTAAACGCATTAATAATCGTGATTAGTCTTTTCACCTCACTAACTCATAAGCACTATATATTATAGAAAATAAGGATCTCTAGCACAAGAGTTGAAACCTTTATTTAGTTCACAAAAATTGAGCACTATATCAGTTGGCTACCAGCAGGAGAAGCGAAACATATAAATCTGGTGCCCCCCCTCCAAAAATAAATAATAAAAACGGGGCTTATTGCTGAACCCTGTGGACTCCAGGATAGGAAACTTGTTAAATGTGTAAACCCACCTTTCGGTATGATCTTAATATAACCATGTAGACAAAGATCCAAGACTATGCAGTTGGAAAGAGCATAAATTTAGACATCATAGTTTGTGCTCGACAGTGTTCAGTTCTGTTGATAATTATTGAGCCAGTCTAGACAATGATGAATTGCTTGACTCTAAAACAAAAGTGTCTTCTCTGAGAGGCGCTGGGCCTAGGATATAAGGTTCATAAACCCATCCTTTCAACAGATCACGTATACTAAGTGGTTTAAACAAAGTTACAGTATACAATGTTATTCTGAATATATGAATACATACTGAACAATTAATAGAAGTGAGTTTAGTCAAACAGAGGGATTCGTTTGCCCCAACCCTGTCTGTGACAGTCTCAAATGCCTAAGTCAATCGGACTCGGCTCTGAACACAAAGATTGTAATGTCAGAAATGTAATTAATTTACAGGTAATATCCTCTGATACTAGATATATATGTTCAACAAAAGGAAAATGAGGCCAAAATATTCCCCTAATGGCATTTCCAAACATATGGGCTTACGTATAATCGAGTTTGATGTACTGCTTGCGTCAGAAGTACTCAGCCGAATTCATTTTGTTTGTGCTACATTATATCCATAACAATCTTCCTAGGAGGGCCTTACTAAGGGATTTAAATAACAGAATAAAAAATAAAACACTGTTTCATGAATCTTTTGCCTCTTCATGACGTAGTGAGGGGGCGATTAATCAAGACCTGGGAACTACAAACACAGGAGTCATTGAATCAGCAAGTCAAGTGGTGGTTATTATTTTGCATAATGCATATGTGAATTGATTGATCGGCCAAGAGAGGATGGTGTGGCGAGGGTGGTTTTTGGGTCTGAGAGTAGGGAGGGGGTGGTGCGTATAACTATAAAGCAGCCGCCACCATGTAAAAACAAGGAAAAGATCTGTGATTTCAGAAGGACTCTGCTGGCTGATAGATATGTACTGACGGGGAAAAAAAATCTGCTAGCTGAGGAAAGATTTTTCTTTTGATCTTTTAAGCTAATTTTAGTATTTTTGCCTAACGTTAATCATTTTATTTACACCCACTTTTGTTCCTGTATGGAGATTGGAAACTCTCAGCGTTAATGCTCAGCACCATACTCGCTCTTGTCTGTAGTGTTCAAGGATTGTCGTTCACTCTCAACAGATGACCAGGGATTCAGGATAACTGGGAGGTGAGTGATGGTTATTTGATGTATATTAAGGAATCATAAGGGTTATGATTAATAAAATAATGTGTTTTATCCACTACACATATTGGTACTTGATTTTTTTTTTTTTTTTTTATTCCAGTGTAAAAAACCAAAAATATACAATGCATATTCCCCATCCATCAAAATGCTTTGGTTGTTAACAGGATGAAACAGTGGAGGCGACACAGCCAGCCATAGTGGCCCCAGTCTACTCAAAACTGCTCGAATCTCAAGCCGTTCTATGGACTCAATGGGGAAAACGCTCCAGTAGATTTAGCTTTGGTTTGTTTGCAGTCTAGGGTATTCTAAAACACACTACAAGAATTCACATTCTGTTTAAGTTTTTAGGTATTATTGTTGCACGTAGTACAATACTTACACCAATAAAAAAAAAGAAAAAAAAAAAAAAATGGTGACTAATTTAGAATAGTGTAAAAAGTCTTAATGATGTTGAAAATAAGGCAGAACATGTGTCAAAATATTTAAACTATTAGTGCGCTACATTTCAGTTGTTCTTGCAGAATTCACTTTTTATTACTCACCAAAATTATTTTTTAAACAATTGTTAAAGAGGTATATTTACGATAATAGATAATAATAAACAGTTTGGACCGGTTGTAGTAGACTGATTTATTTTCCCACCTTTTAGAAGTTTTCAGCTGTGAAATGGAACGACGGAGCAGAAGGCAGTAAAGTCACCAAAATTAAATATTTCATAGATTACAATATATTTTTATATATAATAATCAATTTATAAAATTACTATCACAGTGGTTTCTGCAGGTTTTATGAGGTCAATTAAAGACTTAAGACTTTTTTAAAGAAAATTTAAAGAATAAATCAAAAGGGAAACACCATAGTTCTTAGTGGAACGTCTAAAGAGCACACACTGAGTTGTATTAGCAAGCTTGTTCGAAACATATAACCCCCACTGTATTTTAATAACTATTTTTGTCTGGTTTTCAGCGCAAATGTCTAGATTCTTAAATAAATATTCATACAACAATGAATAGATTCATAGTTCGTTGAAGCATCTAAACTCAAGCCATTCTCAGAAGGACTCCATGGCAGGTTTCACAAAAGGGGGGGTGTTTACTTTAAACTGAGCTAGTTAAATTAATATATTTAAGCAACCTTTTTACCAAAAAATGCTTTAGAACAAGAAACATTTAAGGTGTGCATTGACACAGAACAATGACACAGACATATTTTACGATAATGTCAGAGCAAGGTATTCCAGCGGAGAAGCTCAAACATGCATTTAGTCTGGGGACTAGCTTAAGCCTAGTCGGTGATGAAAACCGGGGGATATCTGTCATTTTCATGATCTGATTTAAGGATGTCCTTAGGGAAACCCAGACAAACTATTGAGGAAGATATTTTTTGTTTTTTTTTTGCCGTGTATGCAACATCTGAAATGCAAGCCTATGAATTTGAGATGTTCCCGCTCCTATTTGAGACCGTTCTAAAGCCTTCAAATGTGGACGGGACTTTTAAGACCAGAAGAAAAAAAATGTAATCCCAACAGGACTGATTTTGTGGAATGTCTAAAGTCTTGATTTAAAGACATTGTATTAAAAACGCACTATTCTCAAAGGGCTAAGGGGGACAGTTTGTTTGTGGGTGGGACTCATGGGCAAGAGATCTTCAGGAGGTATGGCTTTCCCATGCTCGTACTCTACACCACGTAGTAAATGTTTTCACACCGTCTCTCCTTAACAGGTGTTGGTAATTATTTGCCAAAGAAAATAAAAACGCATGTGTTTTACACAGCACTGCTCGGTTCTACAAGGTGAAAAAATGATTTTAATATTAATTTGCAGGTGATTTCAGACGAACATTCCAGAGTCTAGCAAACACAGCAATGGACAAATCTGGAGATTTGAACAAACAACAAACAGGGAGACTCTGAAGAAGAACTGTATTTATGCAAAAAAAAAGATGAAATGAACCCAAGCAGTTTGTGAAATAATGTTGTTTTTCACACAGCAGCAACTGCGAGAGGAATGGACACAGACTGCAGTGTATTACTGATGACATTATTCAGCCTCTATTACAGACTCCACGGTACTATTCGTGAATCACTATATCATTATTCTTGACTCTTAACTGGCACCAACATTATATTTCAAAGAACATCAGTTGGGAGTATTTGTAAGCACGTAAATGTCTTGCTTCGGTATCACAATGTGATGTAGATAAAAGAAAAGTATCCAAACAGGAGTTTTTTTTCCCCTCCCCAGTGCTGATTTAAAATAAAAAATCATTGTCACAAATAGCTTTCAAACAAAGAATATCAAGAAAATAAACGGTGAAGTGGGTGTACTTAACGCATATCTAAAACGTTTTTGCAAGCGGCGCCACCCCCCCCCCCCCCACACTTTTTTTACTACATTCTACCTGATTGAGAAACCATTTTTATGCTTTGGTGTGAAACAAAAAAATGTAACTGTAAAAATTACAATGCTGGGGCAATAGACACTACGTTGGCCCAAAGAAAAAGATAGTGAATGAATAAAAACTAAAATAGGCACCTGTAGAAACACAACAAGAGAGAGATTCACAGAGTTACAAGTGGCCATAAAGAGACCAAAAATGACACAAACAGCTGAAAACCATTGCAAAAGACATGGTTGATGGAGTCATAAAAAAGAGAATAATGGCAGTACGGATTTAGACATGTAAGTCCATTAGGTTCCGTTGGGAGGGGTCCATTTCCAGAGAGCTCGGGGTCTATGGTTCTAGTGTAATGTTGCCCCTGTTGGTCTCTTTGGCCTTCCACTCGTCACTCGGGTCCTGTACCATTCAGAAACAAAGAAGAGCCAGAGTAAGAATAATATAAAGCAAACATTTCAACTTTCAAAAAACATCCTGCGAACACAGTTGGCAGAGATTGCACTTTTACAATGTATGCCCATAATACCATGGCCAATACTCATATAGAGACAGTGCCCAGGGTCATACACATCAGACAGGTAAAAAATTAGGTACACCACCACTAAACTAATCCATAAACATACAACCACCTGACCACACAACACACACACACACAACAACCACACACTCCGTCCATTTTAAAATGCAGTTGAGGCAAAATCGGATAAGAAGAAGCGAAATAAAATAGATAATCACACGACAGACATTCTGTGACATGTCATTTTTCTATTGTGCTGGTCATAGGTTTCAACTTAAGTCTTTTAGTCTTTCGGGCCCCGGGTGCAAAAAACAAGTTTTTAAATTTGACTCTTTATACTGGGGGTAAAATGTACATACGGTCGTGGTAATCGTAAGTTACCTTTTCTTGTCCATGTTAGGTATCTAGATGCTGTTACACCAGTGAAAGGGGTCAGAAAATCGATAGTTTCACGGGTCAAATTGGTCGATGCAGGGGAGAACAATACGTGTACGTGGTGTGATCATAAAGCTTGGCTCAATAGTTCCTGGTTATTGGGTTGACGGAATAGTGCTATTATTCATTGTAGAGTCCTATTTGCATGCAATGGATTTCATACACAAAGAGACATCAACGTAATGTAATTCTATTAAAACAACTTTATTAAAATAAAATTGCATTTTTACTTTTAAAAATGTAAGGAAAAATTAATTAACTTGCGCTTACTCCATTTAGATCATAATCAGTTGACAAAACTACAGCCCTATAATTAAGAAAATATTCATCAAATATATTCTTTATTTTACAGGGCTCTAAAACCTCTGTGCTTTAATTAAAAGAAAGAATTTTCCTGATACCTGTCGCTCAGGACCAGAGGCTGCCCTTTCCAGTCTTGAGCACTGAAGTGGACTGCAGAGATGACAAGTCCACAGGATTCAACTGCCGGATCTTGACTGATCTCGAACAGACGGGAAAAAAAAGGGTGCTGTGAAGGCCCGCACGAGGGAGCCATGAGACGGTCGCAAGTTCAAATCGAAGCTAGAAGGAACCTGCCTTCTAGACCTCACTAAGCGACGCTCCCTGGTAGGTCCGGACTCAGGGGACGCCCAGTTAACTACCTTGATCCCCTGATGGCAGCATACTTCTCTTTGCACTTAGAAGTTGCACATGTACCGCCCCGCACGGAAGCAGCACTTATTCCAGTAGCTCCGATAACTGATGAGGCCCAAGATCTGAGAGAGGGCGTTCTGGGGAACCCACCTCTC
Source organism: Cyprinus carpio (assembly GCF_018340385.1). Taxonomy (NCBI): domain Eukaryota; kingdom Metazoa; phylum Chordata; class Actinopteri; order Cypriniformes; family Cyprinidae; genus Cyprinus; species Cyprinus carpio. Next base: position 4,271,532 of record NC_056583.1, read on the forward strand.
TTCAACCCTTTTGACAGCAGGAACCTAGAACCATGACAAACAAAGACTGTGAGCAAGTGTGAGGACTAACCGCCTCAGAGTAGTGGATAACGACCATCACAACTGCAAACCGTTATCTGAAAGAATCCAATATTAAGGGAACGGTTACAGTTTTTAACTTGCAAATGGTTGTATGCAAGTACTGATGCATAGAGGCTCATGCTATCCATGTTGCTGAAAAACAACAGATGCGTACGGCAGACTGCAGATAAAACTGGATGTCACAGAAATTTTACATTTTAAGTGCAAATATATGGTGTGGCCATACTTGTTTGCCAAAAAAAATTTAAGGTTACATTTTATTTGATTGCTTTAAATGTAACAATGTTTTAAGCGTCTTAATTGATTAGCACTGTTTTGTAAACATTTGTTTCAAATATCTAAATCAGAAAAAAAAAAAAAAACTTTGAAAAGGCCATTATAATGTAACAATTTTAGAACTACAAGAAATGTGAATACAAATTACTAAATATTATGATTTCCTGTTTTTTTTTTTTTGGACCTGATTAGACATGCTTTGTGATATTAAAAATATATTGAAAGCGATTGTAAAGAAATATGTAAAATAAAATATGGGGGAAAACTAAAATTCATATAGGGCGTTACAGACAAATTTGTCAATACTTTTAATAAATGGGTCCTTACACTGTATCAGTTTCATGATTCAATTAAGTGGGCAGCTTTGATTCCATCTGGATCTATCAGATCAACTGAATCTGCAAACCTCTACAAGATAACACAGGTACTTCACTGAATCACAATGAGCATCTTTGCCGTAGCCCTGCCTCTGTATTGTGGCATAGTCAGGAGTACAGGAAACATTGTGATCGGAATAGTTCGTCCTGTACATAAAGGACGAATCAGTTAGTCAGTTGTGCATTTACAGGACACTCTTTGTCTGACTTAACAGACACCCAGGCAACAGTTCTCAAAAGTGTTACATAAAAAGTAGCATTATATTTGCATGTTCTGAGGTCGTGAGCTTATCAGAAACCTCAATAGGGTGAAGCTCTTCAGGTCTGGGTAGATCCACCCACCAAAACACTTAAGACTGGTGTAAGAGTATTATTATTTTTTAATCACATTAATTTGGCCCTTTAGCTGGCCACCTCCATGCTAGCCGATCCTTATTTACATATTCAGAAAAGAAACGGCAAAGATCAAAACGATGTCTAAAATTAAGTGTCATTGCTTCCCTAGTTAAAGCGCATCCACTTAGTTAGTCAAATAGCTGCTACAGCTACCAACAGTTTTTGTTTGACGGTCTGTTTACAATTAACAAATTAAGAAGAAAGGAGGCGACAGGCTAAAACATTTATTTTCCAGGTGATGCTCATACAAAAATAACATGTACTGCGGGAACAAGCATGAAAAACTGTAATAGACTGATAGTTTTGACTAGACAGTCACCTGTAGATTTGGTGCTATGGGTTTGTTTTGTCCCTTAAAGGTGTTTGCTGTGGAAAGAATAAGTTATCCCCCACTTCCTGCGACAGACTTTAGCAGAGCAAACAATATCGTTTGTTCTAGAAAAACATGCTTGACGGGACAGTGTGACAGTGGTCACTATGACACAGCAAAATTTAACAAGAGAAGTTGTTTTGCGTCTGCATAACCTTTCATTATTCCATGTTCCTCTGCCTACCGTCTCATTTTTTAAAAGCATGGTCAGGAATAGCTTGATTAGGACTCGTGCTCAGGATTGGGGCAAATAAATTTCAGTATTTGTGCTGGCTAATGAAATGAAGCTATGGTGAAAAACAGCCAACAAAAATTGGCTAATGGGAGCTGAGCCGTGAACATGCAAATGTAGATGGACAGAAAGAGCTTATATTTTTGAGCATTTCATGACCAGTAATGTAAGTAACAAACATGTCAGCCTCAAGCACATCATACATTTGAGGAAATATTCCCAGAGAGGTGACCCCAGCAATGTGTTATCACTTCAGTCATGACATAAACCAGGAAAGGCCCACATCATTATGTAACAGTGTTTATGGTCCAGAAACCAGCTTGGCCCAGCAAACAAAGATTCTGGCAGTAGATCGTTGGGGAGGGATGTATAAATTCAGTTATCCAAACCAAACCCATCAGAGCTAGAAGTTCATATAGAGCCAGAAATAGTCAATTGCAACAACATCAAACAATACAAATCCAGAACTATAGTTTACTTCCAAACAGCCAAAACCAATGCATTAACATTAAACACCCATTTGCCCACTGTTCTTTTTCCCATTCAACACTCAAACACGGAGAGGTCTTTCGTAGATTCATCACCAGCAGGGTGTTTCCAAACACATTTGGCCGCACAGATCAATAGACAACAAACATTGCAAATTTAACCTCCATATAGATTCAGCCAGTACTACCATTTGACTAAAGTGTTAGACATGCAACAATAACAGAGAGTATTTTTTAGGAAAGTTTGATTTTCAACCATGTGTTCTGCGCCAGGATGGTCTGACTCTTTCATATACTGGAGGGCCGAACTCACAGCTGTTACAGTACGCCCTAGACGGGAGGATTCCAGGGTAGGAGAATGGTACCAAGTGTCTAGCTCATAACGGCCCAAACAGGATGGTCTTGATATGTTCCTGCACTCTTGTGATTGACCCTGCAAAAGCAGTTTCTCCCCAAAAACAACAAAAAAACCTCAGGACATCACATTATACATAAAGTAAATAAGCTGAATAACACACAAGATACTTCTGACTGGACGGTTAAACCCAAAATCTAGTAAAGTAATTTAATACACGTAAGTATACCATCATGTGGTATTTTTATGAATACAAAAAAAATTTCTATAATTACATAACCAATCGTAGTGTCATAATTTAAATAATTAAATTATGACAGGTCAAATGCTGTTTTCTTTATTTATATTGATGGAATTGAACCAAGAAGTGAGATTTTAGTTGAGACTGCAGTGGGGCTGCACTGCTTTGGTCAGAGTGTGTAAACTGAGAGGCCTGTCTGTTATCCAGATCCTCTGCTGCCCAGGGCCCCTGAGCTTTTCCTGAGAGCTCCAGATCATAATCACTGGTGATGTTCTCCAGCAGCGTGTGGCACGCGTGGTACCGTTTATGTGGCTGTCTGTGGCTCCTGAACAGTCATAAAAGAACAGATGTAGATTGATCACAAGACAAACATCATAATACCACCCAACCCAACCACTAAAATAAATGGCACGTATAATTCATAAAAAAGACAAATAAACCATTTTTACCAAGAGTAAAATGTGGTTGCCTACAATATACATCACTGCAGGACACTATAACTTATATATATAAAAAAACATTAATCAGGGATGGAAACTCACCAAGTATTTTAAAAACTTTTTGTGAGCCTCCTTATTATTTTTAACTTTACAGGCGTGCAATACGTTCAATTTTAAAGATACTTTCATTCACAAAGATGACATGAAAAAAAAAAACGTATCCCTGGGGGAAACCAACGACTTTTAAGATGTAAAGAATTACCATTATAGAATTACCTCCTAACCAGTAGATGGCAGCAGAGGATCACACATTAGCTCAGGTGCTTTTCCACTCACTATTTTTTTTTTTTTTTATAATGTCGTGCTTCAAATTAAAAAAAAGCAAAATAAGCTAGAATGGTTAACTATTCAAATACTTTAATTACAAATTAAGTTTATTGATGTACAATAATTACATGCAGTGAATATTTTGAATCTTTTTAGGATTTAATTTAAATCTACACATTTTTAAAACATTTGCCGTAAAAAGGGGACACACTCTAAAAGAGTGATGTAAGTTTTATCTGTAAATACTCAAAATCCGGATATAATCAAGACTACCATGGTATGCTTTTTTTTTTCAAATAATGGGACAGATCTGCGAGGTGTGTAGGCTCTGTGAACCTGTGAAAACAAAAATGAGTTCTAACCAGAAGCTGATTCGACTACCCCGAGAAGCCGAGCGATCACCACACCTTTCACACCTCTGATGGCCATGCTTTCAAAAGGATTCTCTGAACCACTGTAAACAACATTATAAATAGAATATTTTGGTATTGGATCAACTTCGAAAACCAGAGCGGCCTTTTACAAAAAAACACACAGGTCATTTGAAAGGGAGTTGCCCTGCGGAATGGGTTCAGAATTAAGTTGGTACTGGTACTGTAGAAAGACTCCCCCTCCCAACCCCGAAAACAATTTTACCAAACTCCTCAGATCTACATGAATCCCGAAATGGCGAATGTTGCCGAAAGGTGAACAGTTTAGAAGTCCTTGCAATTTATAAACAATTTTAATACATCACTGAAAGGATGATGTTACCATGTACTTCTCTTTTGGTCTTTGTCGAGTCCAGAATCCCTCCTCTGTCCTCATCTCCATGACTATTTCTTTATATCGGAACTTGTCTGGGAGCTTGGTGCCTGGGAAAGAGCCAATGCAAATTAATAATTGCTGCATCCCACTTACACAAAAAGGTACATTGGGTCTCATCCAGATAAAGCTACTTCATGATAGCCTCATCCGTCATCACCTCACTGTGGATCCCACAGAATTTAGGGCTTTGCAAAACAATCACAACCTATCGTAGAAAATAGAATGGCACCATGCTGCTGACGTTAGGCCTTCACGGCAAGGTCTTTTAGTACAAAGCATGCATGCATTTAAGAGGCATTAACAACGTGTTTGATGTTTGTTTAGTGTTGATGCGAAAATCTGCTGGCGAGCACTACTGATGTCGAAAGTTAGCGTGTCTGTTCGCCTCGTTTCTGCCCCTGGGACTGCGCTTCTTCCTCTTGTTTCCTCACGCTCGATGGCTTTCACCTGAATCAGGACAACAAGCACCACCAAGATAAAACAAACCAGAGAAAAGTGCTAAACAATACGGAAAAGAATAAACCCCACAATGGCCCATGTTTAATAATCATTGTATTTTAGTGGTTGAACAAAATGATGTTTTTAACTGTCGAAGCTCTTTCCATGCAAGAAAAATATACAAAATAAAAAAGAAGAGTCACATAAAAGCAGACCAAGCAAATTATACTTAAACGGCTTTCTACCCCCGCCTACCCCCCTCTTTGCATATTGTGAGAGAGTTCCGTATTGGTATAGATCATCTCGGATGGGCCATTTCGCTGAATGGCGAAATGTTCGCTCATGTTTCGTGTTTAAATGTTCTGTATACAAAAAGAAATCAGGAACGTTTCCTAGATTGTAGCTTTAACCTGACAACATCATCCACTCAAATTTAAATGTTTTTAAAAAACTGTGAATTGTTCTTTTCATAAGCTCTTGTAAACCAATTCGCTGGATTTTCTATTCCGTCGCGCCACACTGTCACGCCCCGTGGACTACCATTTGGTAAATTATTGTAGAGTTCATTCCTGGAGAATGATCAGCGTGTGGGGTAGACAGTTGTCTCATTGGAATCCGTTGCTTTAGCTCCGTGACGTCCATGTTTCCTCGCTTCTGCCCCCCCCCTCCGCGGAAGGTGCCGTTTTGCGCCACTCGATGTGTGTGATGGATCCACCTGCCGGGAGTCTTTTGGTTCTTTAGGTCACGCTCTCATCCCGTGGGAATGCATTGGGGCTGGATATGTCGATTTCTGATTCGGATGCGGGGGCATTGCATGTGGGTGTTCCTGGGGGAGGATCGTCTCCTCAGCTCTGCTGCTAGTTTCACATCTGCGTGGGGCATCTTAGAACAGAAATAACATCTGCAAAACATGTAAAGGTGTCAAAAAAGAAAAGTGCATACACTCTAACCAAAACTGTAACGCCTTCATGAGAATACAGGAAGAAAAAGACAACACAGTCATGTCTTATGTTCAGTATGTGTGAGTTGTATGCATATTATCTCTCTATCTATCTATCTATCTCTATATATCTATCTATATATTATGTGACGTGTGTGTGTGAATCTGGATCATTTGTATATAATTTCTTTTTGAAGCAGGCTACCTTATTCAGCCGCCAAACTTTCGTGAATAAACTAACTGGAAAAAAATCTCTGATTGTTTGCTGATAGACAGTTCTTGCTGAGCAACACACACCCAGGTATGGTCCATTTATTGTATTTTTTTGAGTAACTTTTTCTTTATTTATATATTTTTGTCTGCAAATATATCTATGTGACTGTGTATCTATAGCCTCCCCCATATTCGTTCTAGTTTACAGCCCATCTATATTTATCATTTGAGGACTACAGATCGCAGTTGATTTATTTCTCATATTTATTTTTGTCTGCCCTTTATACTTGCTGATTCTCCGTGGCTGTCCCCCGCATACCAATTATATTTATTTTTATCTGCGGGCCGAGGCCGCAATGGTATGAGTTTCTGAAAAATGCCCTACCCCATTCCATGGCCCCACCCACACCTTCATCTCTCTATATTACAAGCCCCATAACGACGAATCTTGTGAAGTAAATCCCCGGAAGTAAATAACAATATTGGAACTTTCTTTTCTGCATTACTTAAGTTAATAACCCTCGTGAGACCCCACATTGACACAAAAAATCATTTGACACCACCCACGGCGAACCCGCTCCTAGCTCCTTATGGTAGACACCCCCACTCTCTCCTAGTATGAATTTCGCGACACACACATGTCCTATTCTCTTTAACCATATTAGTGTAAACATATGTTTCCTCTTTCTGATATCACCTGTCATTCCTTCTAACACATATGTCCTATCCACAGAGTATCAAAATCAACACTTTCTGGACGCGTTTTGGGACAACTGGCATGTTTTTGACGACGAAAAATCATATTACTAAAGCCCTCCCACCCAACCTTCCACCCCCTGACTAACCCCTGTCAATCGCCCCGCCACCGCTTAGACCCGCCTTCTAAGGACGCGCGCACCCCTCCTGCAACGTTTGAGGTGCCTGTGAGTGTATACCTCACACCCCGCTCTTGAATTGCACTGTCTTCCCGACTTGAATCAACTCGAAATCAGCCACGATTACGCTCGAGCTTCGACTGCACCTCGGCCCGCCTACCTTCTGCCACTGCTGGATCCGTGGTGCGCAGCCCAGCCCGGTCCCCCCCCCCCGCCTTGTGTATGAGGCACGCCAATAGAACGGTGTGGTTCACATGTTAGTGCAGAGCACTCGTCCAGGCCTATCCCTATATGATCTCCAGATTCATTCAGACATCAGCAGTTCCCAATCTGAACTACTGCCTGCTGTTCTCTGCAAACAGCCATATCACCATGCACAGGTAAACAAGTCAGACTAAATATAACAACTAAAGATGCCGACAACATAAATGCAGTCAAAAACATACAGAACATAAAAAGCAAACAGAAATATTTCACTATTATACAGTCTGAAGTGTTTTTTATACATCCCCACCTAACGATTATCACCTCTTCAGCCTGACTCTTCCCAAGCCTACAACCAGTCTCCCTGCCGACCGCTAACGTACAGCATTCCACTATCGTAGTAAGTACACAGCAACCAAACAGTCCGCTAAATTCACCCCATCTCACCACTGCTGATTTTCGACACGTCCCTGCAGTGTACCAAATGTTCGCTGGGAAACATTGTACTGTTGATACAATATGTATACACTCATAAATGTAACTAAACCAGCTAAGTTCGCAGGTTAGCGCGCCGCTGAGGCGGCTGTACACCAATCCTCGCATTTCTCTCACCTGTATCCGCGATGCTCTCCTCGATGAATCCAACCGCTGTTCTTTCACAAATAGTTGTCACAACCCGACAACGAGCTTCGTTCTCCTGTCCTGCACGAAAGCTTCAGCAGTGTGTGTTCAGAGTGTGTGTGTGTTTCCGGTTCGCACGATGTTCACTCTCGCGACTCGCGCCACACGAACCACACGGAGGAAGTGGACGGGGAGAATGAAAAATGGCATGCACGGCGTCGAGTACAGACGTTTAGAATGACTTTTGGGTTAATAACATCCTTATTTTGGATTTTATGAACATTGCACAAATATGAAACCTACGTTTTGTTAAATTTCACAATGATTTTTTTTCTTATACTACAACAACCCTTAAGATGATGTGAAATAAAAATGGATTCAAACTTTTTTTTTATTTTGCAATATAATATAATAATATAATAAAAAAAAGTTTTTTATACAGCGATCCTACTGTTCTATACAAATGTTGTTGTACAAAAACGTTTTAAATTATATGTTATGCAAAAATGTGTTTTTAATAGGGCTGTCAATGATTAATCACGATTAATCACATCCAAAAAAAAAGGTTTTGTTTACATATATTGTATGTGTACGGGGTTATTTATATGTATATATAAATACACACACATAAATTATATTTTAGAAAATATTTACATTATATACATTTATATATTTATATTCTTATATTTTATATTATATAAATATATTTAATATATAAACATAACATATTCTTCTTAAATATACATGCATGGTGTTATTCTAATACATATACATAACACAGTATCCCACACATATATTATGTAAACAAAACTTTTATTTTGGATGTGATTATCGTGATAATCATTGACGCCCTAGTTTTTAATATTTCAAACGCATTTTTTGTGTTAATTATTATACTATCTCGATATATATTAATTATATTAATATATATATAATATATATATTATACATTATTTCTCATGTTTACATGAATGTTCTTTTCTGTTCTCATGAAATAAATACTTTATTTAATGTTTAAACATTATAACAAGATGCAACTTTGAAATGCATTTGAATTTGGTTGAAAAATAACAAATAGTAATATAACGTGGCACAAACTCTACAGATGGCGCTGCAGGCATATTATATATTTGCAGCGAGGCCATTTTTAATGACATGAAACGGTTTCAGTAACATCAGCTTTTTTTGTTTCTTTTCTGTTTTGAGGTCATCACATAAAACCCTTTTTCTTCTTATAGAGTGACTGAAGGAGCACCACTGCCCATGATGAGCCTTTACAGTATTCTAAATGTTTATGAGCAGTAATGCTCATTTTGGGCCCCAATAAATTTGCAATAAACCTTTGCCATTGTGAGCTAGACTTATGTATTTTGGGGTTGTAATATTAATCTCATGTACATGTATTTAACTGTCTTTTATAGCCTTTGATTTTATTTTCTTCCTTGCAAAACAAATGTGACCCTGGAGCACAAAAGCAGTCTTAAGTCAGTATATTTGTAAAAATACATTGTATGGGTCAAAATTATAGATTTTTCTTTTATGCCAAAAATCATTAGGATATTAAGTAAAGATCATGTTCCATGAAGATATTTTGTAATGTCCTACTGTAAATATATCAAAACTTAATTTAAATTAATTTAACCCTTTAAATTAAATTAACTTAATTTTTGATAGTAATATGTATGGCTAAGAACTTTATAGGCGATTTCTCAATATTTAGATTTTTGTGTTGACCCACCTTCACGATTCCAGATTTCTGTCAACCATAGTTGTATCTTAGCCCAATATTTTTCCTTTCATAACAAACGTCATAAATCAATGGAAAGCTCTCTCTTGTCATGCTCGACCAGATTTCGTTGATTAATCTCCATTTAGAACTACAAGTTTGAGAACTTAAGCGATTCGGTTTTCGTGGTCAGGGTCACACTTCATCACTTGCCTTTGTCAAGAATCAAATTTAGATGTGTAGTTATTTTTCTATTTGGGATTTTAAAAATGCCACTAAGGAAATTGTGGTATGTATTTTCATATGCTTTATAGTGTTGTTGTTCTCTACATTAAAGAGTTTTAAAATCTGATGCACTTTTTTTTTCTAATGTGTGTTTGTTTATTTAAGGTTCATAAAGTGTTTTAACAAAGAAGTAACTGGACCTGCAAGTCACATTTAAAATTGTTTTTAATACAAAATTATTAAATGTTATATTTATCAAATTGTTAATGTCATTATTTTGTAAAAAAAAAAAAAAAAAAAAAAAAAAAAAGTCAAAAAATGCCAAAATGATTTTTATTTTTAGAGAATTTACTAATTTACTCAGTACATCAATTAATGTCTTGTGAAGTGAAAAGCTGCCTGTTTCTAAGAAACCAATCATGAAGGCATTTTGCAGTATCTTTAAGACATCACTTCTGGCTAAAATACCAGTCTATAATCCATAAAAACCTCTAGTGAAAAAGTCCATCCCCTGTTTGTTCTCTCACATTAACATCAACATATTTGTTTAGCCCTGTTTGGACTTAACAATTCTTGATTCATGAGGCCCCATCACTCCCGAAGGTGCACTCCTCTCCTCAGCACTCCAATGAGATGATTTTTTTTTTTGTTGTTTTACTAGATCGAAAGCAAATCATATTATGGAAACGCAGCCTATGTCTGGATAGCCGTCCTGTAGTCCCACATCGTATGATATATCACCAGTCCTGGCCCCCCCCTACATAGAGCACACACCCCACCCCTTAGTACTTATGTCAGCTCTAAGTCGGCCCTGTGGAAATTTTTAATCGGGCTGTTTGAAATCCTTTTTGATTTTCGCATCATTTCCCAACACCCCATCCCATGTTGTGTCCACCTAACCTTTAAGATGTTGTGATCATCGCCTTTTTATCCACTCTGTCGGCAGTCTTCCAACCACCCTCATGACCACACAGACACCTCAGGTTTTCTCGCCTCTTCAGCTCTTCCCCGCCCATGCCGCACGTCCCCTGTCCATTGATTAGCATCCCCTAGACTTTTGCGAAACATTCTTGAGTAAAAATCGCAATTCTTTGACATGGGTATCTATACGATGAGTATGTAGTTTGTATCTCGACCCTAGTGAGGTGTCGTAGCACAAATTATTTTACTTGTTTTTCCCCCTCCATGACCATCCACCTCACGTCTCACTATACTCTGATACGCCCTCGGGTGTATTCCCGGAATGCCATCGAGAATCTCACCCCATCCCTGGGCGTGCCTCGTTTCAGGCCGAAATATTCTTGGTAGTTGACCCGCCCGCCGAGGGACCACAACCAAAGCCCCCCTCACCATCCGCACGATCTCCCCATCTAACAGGAGGGACGCGGCATAGCTCCCAAAGTTCGTGAGGTTTCCCGCATAACGTTGTCTGCGATGGTGCCACAAGACAAAACCACAACCGATCACCCAGAGCCCACAGATTCACAATTAGTGAAGTGGCTTACGGAGACAAAGAGCTAGAGCAGTGAGAACATTCCCATTTCCACCATCAAGGCCAATATTTAAGAATTTCCAACCAACAGAGAAATGTTATAAATCTGCGTGGAAGGCGGGCGTATGTCTATATCGTCCTACTGCACAGTGGGAAGGAGCGTTTGAGTAGCTGAAGACTCTCCAAGGGACCACAACTGGAGGAATTGCAGAAAATAGTCTTCGGGGGCCAGAAAACCTAACAAAAATATTACTTGTCAAACAGCACACGAAATCCACATATTTGTTTTGGGAGTGGTTGTCAAGAAAAAGTCTCCTAGCTCATCCAAAAACAAGCTCCAGCATTCATTTATCAGACACAACTGGAACTTCAAATAGGGAATAATGGTCTGTGGTAAGATGAAACTAACAAATGAGCTTTTTTTAGCATTCAAACACTCAAGATGGGTTTGTTGTAAACAGGGATAAAAAGTTTACCCCATGTGTACAATGGGAAAATACTGCTGTATTTTTTGATGGTTGGGAGACCTATATTCTCTGCTGGAGGTCCTGGACATCTTGTTATAGACACATGCATCATGGATTCTATTATAAATACCACAGACTTCTTTTATATGGGCCACTTGTTTGCGATCTTCAACCGTACAAATAATCCAAAACACCAAACTCTCAAAAACAACCAAAAAGGGTCACTGAGCTAACCAACACAAGCTTCTGCTATAGCCATTCCAGGTCCTCTGACCTGAACTCCTACAGAAAATGAGTGTGGTGAGCTGAAGAGAGAGAAGCACCACTACTGACCCGCCTAGCGAGCAGGCTGAATCTAAAAAAGGGGTCTGTGAGTGCTTCTGTATGAAGGACCGATCTCTGATCTCTTGGTAAAGGTGTTCTCTAACCTCATCAGGCATTCTCGGAGCACATGTAGAGGCTGCTAAGCCTTGTGAATATGGCGGTTTCAAAAAGTATTGATAAAAAGGGTGCCGTTAAATTTATTGGCCAATGTGTATTAGAGAAAAAGCAATTTATTTCATAAATGATATTGCCACCCCATTTAAATTCTTATTATCAATGAAAGGTTAGGATTTTTGAGAATTTTTTTTTTTTTTTTTTTTTTTTTTTTTTTTTTTTTTTTACTAAAAGATCAAAAGAATTGATTCATATTTACCAAGGTGGCCACTATTTTTTATTATGACTGAATATTTATTTATTTATTTATTTATGTTTATCAGCTGTTTTGACTCATTCACAGCTGACACTCATTCCCTGGCAGAGGATCCATTAAGTGAGACAAGTGATGGAATGCTAACTTTCTCCAATTCTGTTCCCACAACGAAACAAACTCATTTACATCTGGGAGGCCTGAGGGTCATTTTGTTTGTGTTGTGGGGTCATGTTTGGGCGGCCTTAAGCTAAGCTAATAATACACTCACAACAGGCAATTTATGCTTTAAATGATCACTGTATTAGTTTTATACATGACAAATGGGCAGTGGGATTAGAGGCCCCTTTTTCTCCACTGACCAGCTGTCCATCCTGCATGCGCAGCAGGGTCTGTGAGCATAAGCGTTCACTGCTGTGCAGCCATGGACGGCACGTGCTCAACTCGTTTTATGCAAGCAGGATTATGCATAGCTTCTTTAACTCACGTCCAGCTGGAAAAAGGTGGCCCCCTTGGCTTGCTGTGTGTGTGTGTGTGTGTGTGTGTGTGTGGGTGTGTGTATCGATATAAGCTTTTTGCCATTTATTTACAGATCATTCATGCAATGGAGTGGGGGAAAAAAGCTCCAAGGCTAAGTCGTAACTTATACCTATATTTAAATTGACTCTTGGTATCATGTATGCAGAAGTCCATTGGCCACATCTTGTTGATCAGTCGCATTACAAAAAGAAGAGAGACCAACTCTCGACTCTAGCCTGCAGTGATAAAAAATGATAAGGAGGGAATGATTGCTGAGGTGGAAACAAAAACATCATATGATTACAGTACAAGGGTGTTGTGAGTTTCTTGCAGCAATTTTTTAAAAATTCTGTTTCATCATTTACCTAAATTCAGTCATTCCAAAACCTGAAGACTTTTTCTTTCTGGATACAAATAGGTATGTGGAACGAAATATGGGTTGTGCTTTTACATAAATTCACCTTGACAGTGATGCAACGAATGGGGACTGAAGCTTTTAGGACACAAGCCAAACATCAATGAATTATGAAAGCAGCGAATCCTCTTGTGCACTATTATTCTAAAAAATACCAAATGGGACACATTATGATGTTTAAATGTTGTTTAAGAAGTTGCTCACGAAGGCTGCATTTATGTGATCAAAAACTTTGGTAAAAATGTCATATGATGGGCAATAGTTTTAAAGTTTGAATATACGTATGTTCTATACTCTCATTACCATATTTGAACCACCCAATATAATTCTCCTGTGATGCAAAAGCTGCCTGTCAACATCATTACTCCAGTCTTCATTGTCACATGATACTTTTCAGAAATCCTTCTAATATGCTTTGATTGCTGCTTAAAAGTTTTGGCTGCTTAATATTTTGTGGAAATGTTATTTGATCTAAAAATCATGGGGGCAGTATGCTTTAACAATATGTACTGTAATTATGAAATTGCATATAAAATGTACTGATGTCCTACATAAGTAGGTCAGAAAATAACTTTAAATTTGAACTAATTGCATTTAAAATGAATTTAAACTATAATACATATTCATTGAATTGTAAATAACATGAAAACATTATTTAGTTCCTACTTAAGCATATTCCTGTTTTTATTAGTACTGTATGCTAATGTGTACTTCTTTTTCACAAGTGTGCATGGAAGTACATCTCACCATCTGATAGAAGAAATAAAAGTTTTACAGGTTTAGGATGATATGAGGGTGCAAAAAATAATGCATGTTAACTATATGTGTTAACCACTCTTTTTTTTTTTCTTTCTTTTTTTTATCCAGCCAATGGCCAAATAGCAGCTGGTGCATTGTTTGGGACAGAACAGCGGCTGTGTAGCACACGTCCAACCTGTAACCTTCAGTAAGGGTGAAAAAACATTGATAAGGATGTTTGTGCAGTCTGTGATGTAACGGGCTGGACAGATTCTCCAGGCCACACGCGCATAAACAAAATGTTCTGAACTTTGGCCTACTACGCCCGTCACAAACCCTTGCAGAAGAACAAAATTTAAACATGTATAAGAGGTTAGAGAAAAGTAGGCAATGCAAGTTAATATTTAAAAGCAGATCTCAGAAGGGAAAATTAATCATTGTGAATTTTTTCAGAAAAAAAAAAAGTTTGTTCATATTTTTTTTCATTATTATGAACAAACATTTTAAACAAACTAAACAATGCAAAGAAAAACTTTTGTGTTCTAAAAAAATTTAATACATTTTTAAAACCCACTTTTTCAATACAATGCATTCAATACTTTTCATACACTGAAAAAAAATGGTGTAGAACTTTACTTTTAAACACTTTCACTCAGAAATTACTATTAAATTTCACAATTAAACTAAAGAAACTACAAGTAACACATTAAATTAAACATTACATTTTTTAACGGCTGAAATACTATTTTCTTATAAAATGTATATAATGTATACATATTTTTTTTTTATTATTTACAAATGTAATATATATATATATATATTTTTACAGTGCACTAATGTAAGAAGCCTCTGCATCTGCACTCACTGGAACAGAGGCTTCAGTGATAAGCTTGAAAAGTATAAGTGAACCAGAAACAGACACCACTGTAAACATGATTTCATTATGCAACATCGTGTGCAGTTAAAATAGTCAGTAAGTAAATCTGAAAGATATGCATGCATTCATTCAGACTGGTAGCGGGATAGCAGGATAACGGATTTTGAAAAAAAAAAATAATAATAATAATTATATACTAGAGACAATATTCCATAATTAAAGTCATAAAAAGGACACCAAGAGATATTCTACATTATGACTGCGTATACGCACTTATAATCTTAATATATGATAGTAATAACAATAGAGTTTGAAACAGATATTGGAAAAATGAAAATATCTCCATTGTAAGAAAAAAATATACAATCTACTGTGAAAAGAATTTTTGCTGTTTGTTCATCTAAACCCAGTTTTTGGTAGGGTAGTAATGTGTAGCTCCAAATATTACACTGAATGAATGGTGCTATACATCTTACTCAGAGATTGCGAGCTGCATGATCCCTCTAACAACTGCCATATGAACAATGTACAGATCCCAGCCTTATGCACAGTAGCATGACTGATGGACCTTTGAACGGAAGATGTGAATGAAAGTTAGTCAGTGAATGGACCAGCCGCCCTTTAAAACCATTTCACAGATAACAAATGATACAGTGAGAGGAGCCGTAATAACCTGAGGGACTTGTCAACAACAAGCTCAAGTAATCTGGGAAAAGATCTGTTAAGAGGCTGATTACAGCCATATAAATTCATCATAGTCATCACAGGCAGGATGATTTCCATTAAAAGGAATGCAATTCTTTCAAAATGGAATTATTAGAGCAGTTTTCCACTTAATTTTTTTATTATTTCTATAAAGTTATTTTAACACACTCTTAGCGAGCTACAGATCACAACAGTGTGATTAGAACTTTCAGTGCATTCAGTCATCAACTGCTTTGGCTGCCGCGGAGCATAGATCGGCGGACGCGCACTGAGCGTCCGTTCACAAATATTCAGTGTTTTTCAATCATATAACGCTTTTTAGGTGTTCAGAACATTTAAATACACAAGTACTAAGCAAAACTCATACAGTTACAAATTTGTAAATACACACTGATATATCTATGGAAGCTGGCAATATAATCTGACAAACATGTTTTATTGATATTCATATACAGATTTTTTTTTCTCATAATCTTTTATTAATATTGAAATTATTTTTCACAAAACTGCTACACTGCTTATTACTATTTGAAAATCATTTGTCTGCAGAAATGATTGTCAAAGTCAATTAGATGACTACCAGAAAAATACTGTGTAGGAAAAGCACAACGTTGAGGTTATGAAAGTCATGTGGTCGCGAAACTCCCAAAAATTAAATTTTTTATGAATTAAAAAATAAAAAAAAAAAACACTCATACACAATTAATTTTTAACAGTCATTACAGTCATTATAAACATAAAAAAAAAAACCTTAAAAAGGTACCTTTTTTCTTGAACCAATATGAAATACAAAGTACATTTCAAAATAACTACATTTCTAAAAGATCCCCTCTCTCTCTTTAAATGTATATATGGTCAGAGGGCAGCTCAAAACTTTTTAAATGAAGTTTTGAAGCCACCCATCCTGTACATGCCATCTGAGGTATTTTATAAAAAGCGGCCGCGGTAAAAGTGTTTGTACTAAAAGCCACTGCATTTAACTTGGAATTAATCAGCACTACATGTCCTTGTTCATGCTTGCTTTTTGATGAAATATCAACATATGACTCCAGGAATGAGGTGCAGTGGGAAGCACAAAGACCACAGCGCTTAGTGCAGAATGATAGAGGTAGAATAAAGTAACTTGTGGCTTGCTTGAGAAAATGTCATCTTGTCTAGGAGCTGCAGCAGCACCAATGACACACCAATGCATCCCTGTCCTGATAGAGCGGCTGCTGTGTTTCCGGCCTGCTGTTTCATTGTAGCCCTGACAGGTGAGAGTCCAAGCCCCAGACCAAAAAAGTGTGCCCATGTTCCTCCAGCAGGCTGGCGAAGGGGGTGCTGTCAAAAAGGACCCAGTCTGGATTGATGCACCATTTTCTGGGCAACTTGCCAATGTCCACATGTAGATCCACACCCACAGCTTTCAGAAGCAAATAAAAAACCCACCGCAAAAAATGGCAGACACCACAGTCACGGAGATGTACTTCTTCAGACTAAGGCGCTGTAGATCCACTGCACTCTGGAAAATATTTCTGCTACTAATTATACCTGGAAATAAAGACCATCTATTGGGAAAACACTGATTGCACTATATAAAGTGGAAATAGTTATGCTCATTTTTTAAAAATCATTCTTTTTCAAAATTGCAAAATAGACGAAAAAACTATATATATATATATATATATATATATATATACTATATATATATCTATATATATATATATATATATATATACTATATATATATATAAACTTACTAATTATAGTATCTCAACAATACTAAAAATATCAATGATTCTGGTTGTAAAATGTCATGTAGTGTTTTACTCCCCAAAAATATATTAATTCATGATACTTTTATATAAAAAAAATACATATCTTTTATTTACTCTACATTAAAACATGTATTATAACCATTTTTTTTTTAAATAATAATTGAGATGTGTACACTCACATGTATTAGAGGTGTAACATTTTATTTTTTTACCTAATGGTTACACTACATGACATTTTGACATTAGAAAAGTTTTGCTTGAAAATGGTATACAAGTTTTTTCTAAACCAACATGAATATAAAAAGTACATTTCTAAAAATTGACTTTAATCAATTTTCCCTTTATTGCATGTTGAACACTCTCATGCATCACTGCCCCACATATGAAAAAAAGAAGATACCTACCTGAAATAACTCCACTGATAACTTGGTGTGGGAAATGGGCTGCCAGATAGACTCTAGACATGCACACCAGTAACTCCACAAACCCAGAAGCATCCAGAGCATCAGCTGCAAAAATCTGAAAGCAGACGTTATATTAAGAGTGGTTTTCTTTAGATGATCAAGCACAGATGTCTCAGACTCACCTATATTAGCCAACCGGAGGTGGTTTTTCTTTCAGCGACAATGGAAAAGCACTGCTGTAACCATACACTATTACCAACACCCGCAGAACCCATGGCCGTGAACCCGACGGGGCTCCCTAAACGAGGCGAAGAACCCAGACACACATTGGTGAAATTTGACGCAGTGGCGCAACATTTAAACAAACATAACAGTAAGATAACAGATTAGAAAATATCAAATCAAGAGATTGTGGGTTTCTATTTTATTTTTAAAAGCAAATGTTTGTTGTATGAGAATTTTGTTTGCATCAGAGAGCCTAAACTGGTCTGCTGGTTTCTCAGGCTGGTTTTAGAGGACACTTGTCAGGCTGGGAGACCAGATAAATCCCAACTGGAACAAGATAAGACCAAGCCAAACCAGCTTAGGCAAAATACCAGCAGCCATTTAGATAAAATATCAGTTCCAGGACATGTCATTTTATGGGCCTTTTTTTAATGATACAAGGGTACTTTTCAGGTCAAGAATGTAGCTGGATACTTTCGCCATACATGTGTAATATTGAAGTAAGTAAATACCTATAACTTCATTCATAAGGCGGCCCTTAGCACTGGAACAACCGATAAAACCAGCGACAGATCCCATTTCACATGAAAGATTAGAACAGCTACCTTGCTTAAATTGCATAAATACTGCATTTTGGAGCGAGAACAGGTTTTGATTGGAGATTCACTTACAACATAATGCATGTAATAAGAACGGGGATGTAATGTTCAATCGAGCATACCATGGTTTATTTGTGAAGTAAACTCCCAAAGGTTAGGGCTTTTTTTTTACTGACCAGAATGAAATGATGATTTTTAGTTGAAACAATTTTATTATGTGAGATTTTAAAAAGGAGTCTGTAGAGTAAAAAGCCTTTATACAGAACCATTTGACCACAAAAGGCTGTGACAGACCCATCAAAATCAAGTATTTCAGATAGTTGTGCAATAAATAGTTTAATATACCTGGTCCAGTTTCACATGTGATGGAGAATTGCTGCAGTTCAGGACGTTTTATAGGGCCATAAAACCTAGTCTCATGCACCCACCAGTACGGCCTCTCACCAAATAGCACCCTATGAATATATCATAAAATAATATTGAAATGCATCATTAAAAATCATTTAAATCATTCGTTTAATTGTAGAGGAAAGAAAAACATGCATCATAATAATTCATTTAAATTAAATAATATATAATAATAAATGTAAAAAACATATACTCCAATATATGTTGTTTTGTCACTTTGAAATATTATTTTTTTTAGTGTAATACATTGTAGTGCATTATCAGATATATTATAAATTCAATGATCAAGTTTATTCATATTAATTTTAAACATTAATATTACAATTATTTTTCATTAAGTAAATATTATTTAATTCATTATAAATCATTAAACTGTTCTATGTTTTCCTTGTGCTGCAATATTTAATTTATAATAATATATCGATAGTTCTGGTATTTATTAACTGTAAAAAAAAAAAAAGTCAATCCTACGTCAAGCATTTTTTAGCTCTGATTCTTTTTTTTCTTAATAATCCAAATATGTGAACTACAATACACTGGGCGTCATATTGATAATACATTAAATGATCAATTGTCAAAAATGAGTTATTTCTATTAAGATTAGTTAGTACATCAAATATTAAATAATTGTTTCCTATTAATTATTTGTGCTGCAGTATTTCATTTTATAATATTTCTGATAATAGCACCAATTTATTAAACTGTAAAATTAGTTTTTAAGATGGTAAATAAAACCAACATTCCTGCAGATGCGTTTTACAAAAGAAAATATGATTTTTCTACTTGAAAATTTTGTTTTAAGGGATTCACAATACACAAACCGATGAGCATCTCAACCACTTCCTTAGCGAGGTTTAGCCAGTCCTCCAACCACAGCCCACCCAGAGAAGGTTTACCGCCGATGTCCTCTGCGCGGAGATGAAACCAAATGGGGAAAAAAAACACAAAGAAAGGTGGTGTGGAGAGCTGCCACAAGGACCCCCCCGGCAAAAAAAAACCCCCCTGAAACAGAGTCTCATAGTCAGGTACTCCGTCTGCTGGAAATGGACAGCTATGTTCACTCCCCAGCTGTGGATCAGGTCCATCTCTGCAGTCTGAGATCGGGACTGCCACGTAACCCTGGATAAAGTGTTCCGAGACATAAACATACACAGGCACACAGGAATGGGGATCAAACTGCAGATATGAAGGCAGCCTGCCGGAGGCTTCGTCCAGCAGTTTCTTTTTCTAGTTGGACTTTATTCAAGGCTAGATGGATTGGTTTTTTTTGTTTGCATGTTGACTGGAGGACTCAGAGGCCCTGGGTTCAGGACCTTTCACCTGTGATGGCGTGATGGGACATATACTGATAAAATGCAGTGGACAGGCTGATTAGTTTGTGATGTCACTGGAATGATACATTCTTCACAAAGGCTCTTCTAAGTTTTTAATGTGGTTCTATCTGGCTTGTGATCATTTATCCAAATCTGCAAATGGGGAAAAAGAATAGACCATACTTTAATCATATGAATAAATTATTTGAACCATTTATTATTTCTGACAGGCAGATATTTTGTTTTGGTATACTTCATGAGTACATTGTCTCTCGGAAGCAGATTTTGAGCTTAACATGCTCAATATAAGTATATTTTATAAAGAATGCTCAACATACTTTAAAAGAATATACTTGCATGCAAATTGAATGTAGGTTTTGGGAAGCACTTTGCATGTTGTTCACAGTTAAAAGGGAAATATATAATAGGTTGCATTTATATTAGATGCACAATTAAGCTAAAATTTAAGAGTGTTTTTTGACCCACCTAAATACATCTTTATGTGTATTTATATATAATTATTTCTTCTATCTTTGGTTAGAGCTGAATGTAATGTCAGTATTATTGTTTATGATAAAGCTAAAACATATACTTGAATGGTGTTTCAATTGAAATGTGTATGTTTGTATATTTCAATATATTGCTTTGCATTTGTAACAGATTAAGTTACATTTTATTCATTAAAGTATTACCTTAACTACTTATAATCTTAAATGCTCAACACTACTATGTTTAAAAATAAAATCAAAGTACTTACATGAGCTTTCTACTATGTTAGAATCCAGCACAACAACTTGAGTAAACCTAAAAGCTTCAACAAAACATTTGAAGAGTGTACTTAAGAATGTAATTTAGCGGGTAACTCCACCTCCAAAATTAAAAATTCTGCCAGTATTCCCACTTACCCCCATAATGCGTTGCCCAAACCAGTAAAGCTCTGTTAGGTCTTGACTTTGGTTAATATATTTTGAGATAAAAGCCGTGAGTCTTGTAGACTGTCCACTAGAATCGCCAAGTAAATTGCTACTCGTCAAAGTCCAGGAAGAGTATAAGAAAGACATTGTCAGAATAGTCCATCTGCCATCAGTGGTTCAAACCATAGCGCGATTATGAAGTGGCCCAGGCATACTTTTGCCTCAGCATGGAAGTAAACAAAAACATCGACACTGTTCAACAATTAGATTTCCTCCATTGTCTCTCCATCATATAGCAACATTTTGGAGAATATCCATGGAATGCAAGCAGCTGATGCTCTGCTCAGCGACCTGACACAAAGGATACGATTTTCAGTTTTATTGCACCCATTTGATTGAGAGCGAAAACGGTGCATCCGTGCAGCGTTAAATAACACAGAAGAAGCGACACTGCTTGCATTCAGCAGATATTCTCAAAATGGCAGGTTTGAGATAGTGAATTGGGAAAAGTAATTCAGTGACAAAGCTTTAATTTTGAGGTGTGATATCTTCTTAAGAAATATGGACATGACAGTTCTCTCTTTAAGTGGGCCACCATTAGAGTATTGCTTTTATTTCAGTAATATTATATTATCTAAAAGTAATTAAAAAAAAGGACTAAAATGAAAACATTTCTTTTAGATTTGTAGGTACACTATAAGTCGCATTCTATGGAAGCCCCATTTCCACCACTGAATAAATATAAAGTAAAGATAATTCAGACTTTTTTTCCACTTTCAGTTCGTGCAGTTTATCTTGCAATTTTGACTTTCTTTTTCCTCATAATTGCGGTTCATATCTTGCAATTCTGATTTTATTTTTTTCCACAATTGCAAGTTATGAACTGCAAGAAAAAGAGATCAGAATTGTGAGATAAAGGAAATCCCATATTACCTGTTTAATTTTTTTATTTAATGTTGGAAGCGGACTTCCTCATATCATTCAATTCAATTCAAGCTACACTCTTTTTTTCACAAAGGTTTGGATTTGGGGGAAGTGTGTGAAGTCCTTGGGCCCCACTCTTGTCTTGGCACCAAAATATCATAGAAACAGGGAGTGAGAGCTATATTGATTAGCATATTGAAAAGTGACAAATCCAAAATCACTTACAGTGCGTTTTGTACCAGGAAACACCACTATAATTTTTCTTCTTTTTTTTGTGCAAAGATGGTCTGTAGCATTTGGAAAGATGAACAAACACTACAAGTATCAGATACAAATGACTAACAACTAACAAAAAAGCCTTGCATTGATTACAGTTATGCTTGTCATGAAGCATCACTGATCAAAGTAATGATTGATTTTGCTTATGTATGCACGTGTAAACAAACCAATTCAACACAAATCAGCAAGTGCCTATTTAAGCAGTCTGAAAGCAACAGTTTCCCATAACACTGACATTATCTCCTAAATAGGATTCCCTTTTTTTTGTTTGGGTACATTTTGCTCTAGTTTTTCCAAAAAGTCAAAAATAGCGTGGAGTCTATAGAATAATCATAACCATGCTTGATTTGTCAAAATAAATAAAATAAAACTTGTTTTACAACAGCACATTATATTTCAATTTGTAAAGTATTTACACTTGTAATACTGTTTTTTTCATGCTGATTTAAAATTCAAAAATGATTTAAAGGGATACTCCACCCAAAATTGAAAATTTTTGTCATTAATCCTTACCCCCATGTCGTTGTCATTTCATCTTTGGAACACAATTTAAGCTAGTTTGGATGAAAGCCGGGAGGCCCCCTGTGACTGTCCCATAGGCTGTCCAAGGCAAATAAATAGTAACAAGGTCCATAAAGGACTATGAAAAAGATTAGCTTCGATCAGAATACTATCTTAAATTGATTTGCCGAAAATAAACGGACTTGTTACGGGTTTGGGCAGATGGGGTAAGTGATTAATAATTATGCTTTCTTTATTTTCATTTTTGGGGTTGAGGTAATCACTTTCATCTAATAACATTCTTTTTGTCATACGGTAGGAGTTAAATATATTGAGTTTAATTATATATATATATATATATACTATATACATATATATATATATATATATATATATATATATATATAATATATATATATATATATATATATATATACTATATATATACTATATATATATATATATATATATATATATATATATTATTGTAAGAATCACTCATAACCTAATGCTTTATAAATCATGCAAATAGACAGATTTTTGAATATTAATAGATATATTTATATATCTTATTATTAAATAAATACATTTTATATTTATTAGTACAGACACACACACACACACACACACACACACACACACACACACACATATATAAAATAGGATATATTTAGAAATAGAGTTACAGATGTTGACAGAGGTTGGATGTGTTTCTGAGGTCATAAGATTAGTTCAATGACTCACTGCTACGTCTTTTCTATGTCCTTTTTCTCTTGAACTTGTTTGTGCGTTATCTGTTCTGACAGGACAAACACGGTCTTAACTCTGACGTTTTTTTTTCTGTTCCACTCTGTGTTTTATTACACATGTGCAAGGTTCAAAGATCGTTTTGTCCATGCGTTGTGGTAGTGGGTCTGCTAGTATAAAACCACAGGCAGGCTGGAGGACTATCACTCTTGACCAGCTCTATAACACATAGTGCCTTAGAGAAAGTCTAAACATGAATGCTGTGATGGACACATTGCACGGGTTTGGAGTGAAGTAGCACCCAATACCTGCAGACCCACATTACAAAGATGCCCAAGGATGGTTTCTTTTCCGTATCCCTTTGCGGCAGATCTGAGAACACCTTCTTCATCTTCTTTCCCATCTGGTTCCATCTGAAAGGATCAGTCGGGGATCAAGCTCATCTGGGTGGCTGTGATGGGAGACTGGCTCAATCAATGGTCTTTCAAGTGGTAGCAAAAGGACCAATAAAGTTTTAACTGTCAAATAGAAATCATGGTTGAATTTTATGTTGTTTCTATTCATCTATTTAAGGATCCTGTTTGGAGAACGATCCATACTGGTGGGTCCATGAGACTTCTTACTACATCAACAGCTCAACGCCACATATTGAGCAGTATCCCACGACCTGTGAGACCCGGCCCAGGTGCGATCTTTCTCCCTCTAAAGTTCCATACTAATCCATTTATCACCTGTTCCCATCATACACCCAAAGAGCACTTGATCACTTAGCTGCTTCTTGCCCGTGCAGGAAGCCCATCTGGTCATGCTTTCATGGGGGCTGCTGGTGTTTACTACACATTGGTCACTTCAATCCTTGCCATAATGCTAAGCAAAGAGAAGAAAAAAGCTCGTCTAAGGGCCTGTAAGTCAATCTTTATCACAATGAGACTGTTTTCACACCGCTTCTGTTTCAAAATAGATAGTTTACCTCTGCAGTATGTTTATGATGTACTATCTGTTTTTTAATCAGATACTTGCGTGGTTCACTTTGGGCCTCTTCTGGACGGTCCAGGTCTGTGTTTGTCTCTCCTCGAGTCTTCATCGCAAGCTCATTTCCCACATCAAGTTTTTCCGCAGGATGTATTTCAATTAAGCGGTTCAGAAAACCAGAATTTAAAATATCTATTTTCTAATTTAATATATGTAATTTCTTCTTGTGATGCCGAAAGCTGAATTTTTGCAGCATCATTACTCAAGTCTTCAGTGTCACGTGTCCTTCAGAAATCATTCTAATATGCTGATTTGCTGCTTAGGAAACATTTGTTTATGTTTGTTTTACTGCCTTAATATTTTTCTGGAGACTGATACACTACCATTCAAAAAGTTTGGGGTAAGTAAGAAATAAATAAATAAATAATTTTATTCAGCAATGATGCATTAAACTGATCAAAAGGGACAGTAAAGACATTTAATATTACAAAGTATTTCTATTATTATATTCTTTAATGCTTTCTATTCATCAAGAATCCTACAAAACATGCATCACAGTTTCCACAAATATTAAGTAGCAAAACTTTTTTTTCCAACATAGACTATATTAAGAACCATTATAAATTAATTAAAAGTAATTAATTGAGCACCAGTAATAATTGATAATAACTGAGGAGCAAATCAGCATATTAGAATGATTTCTGAAGGATCATGTGACACTGAAGACTGGATAATGATGCTGAAAAATTCAGCTTTGATCACAGGAATAAATTATTTTGAAATAGAAAACATTACAATCTTTACTGTATTTTTAGATCAAATAAATGCAGCCTTGGCGAGAATAAGACACTTCTTTTGAAAACACACAAACACAAATTGCGATTATTCTAACTTTTGACCAGTAGTGTACCGGTTAAAGAGGACAAAAATGTTACAAATGGCTTGAGGTAATAAAATGAATGAATTTTATTCTTGTTTTTCACAGGCATGGTTGTTGCCGAGGCCTTCAACAGACAGAAATGGATCTACAGTGCCAGTCTAAAGAATTACTTCAACATCACACTGTTCCTGCTCTCTTTTGCGGTGGGCCTTGTACCTGCTTCTCAAAGCTCTGGGTGTGCGGATCTGCTGTGACTGCCTGAGAAAGCCCAGCGGTGATGCGCGTCAATCCAGCCTGGGTCCATTTGGACACCACACCGTTCGCCAGCCTGTTGAGAAACATGGGCACCCTGTTTGGTCTGGGACTCGGCCTTCACTCCCCACTGTACCGCGGGAAAGCAGAGAAGAGCAGCAGCGCTCAGGTCAGGATAGCCTTTATCATCGCCCTCTCTGTCTCTGCTGCATCTCTTGATACCATCAAGCCTCCCACACACACCGGCTGCCCTCTTCTACCTGCTGTCTTTCTGCAAGAAGCGCCACCGTTCCCCCTCGTCACGGTCAGCATCATCCCGTACTGCATGTCCGGAGCCCTCGGTTTTACAAAGCAAAAAACAGCTTTAAGCTGGGAAAAAGAACTGCACAAGACTGGGAGCAAAACTACACAACTATTTACAGTATTTCAAACTAGCGTGTTTTCCATGGTTCATCCCATCAGTCCAAGGAACACTGCCAGTGAACAACTTGCCTGTTTGAAATCGTGTTTTCTAACTAAGGGATGCAGATACTTACAGTTTAAATTAAGCACTGTTATAAACACATTACAGTGGTGCGTTGTGGGAGATAAAGATTTGTAGAGTTTTAGTGTTTTTTATATTAGTGCCTTTGGATCTACATGAAAAGGTCTGGCATTTGTGTTAAGTTCTTTTTGAGAACTGAAATTATGAACTAGAGTATATGTATGCCGGACAACAAATTTTGTCCATCCTAAGATGTGGACTTTTTTTGATGTATTTTCTGTAATATTTTATTTTTTTGGAAATGCTTTAGGTCATTTTTAATAAAACACTGAAAATATATCTTGCTTAGTATTGTTGTTTTCATTTGCTTTTTTTTTTTTATATATACTTTCTACAAAAACACAAAGTTTGTTGACACAATGTATCAAGATTTTACACTAAATTAAATTTAGAAATATATATATGAATGTATTTTAAAACTACTAATATTTTATGTAGTATATAAAATGTCATATGAAAGAATTTTAAAAACTGATTATTGCATGTTACCCATAAACACATTTGATTAATCAAATCAACTCCAATAAAAAACAGTGTGAGTCAAGTGTGGAGCTTATCTGGTTGCACTATAAATCCATAGCCTCAAAAAACAATATCAACTGGAAGATTGTTTATTAGCACAAGCTCTGTGGTACAGTAGGGCATGAGTAAATCATACAATACAGTCTTCCATCAGCTTTATGTCTGGGTGATCACTGGCCCAATAAAACAAAACTACTGCTCTAAATGTACAGTATGTATGCGCACTGATTTTTTCCAGGCCTGTTCTGTGATTTGAAATGGAACAGTTCACCCTGGAAATAAACATTTTCATCATTAAATTTGGTTCTGTTCAACACACATACACATCCCAAAGACTTGGATTATAGCACATGACATGGAGAGAGCCAAAAACCTGCCAAATTTAACTGTATGGAAACGAGTGGCTTGAATGTTCTGCAAAATATCTCTTTTTATATATCTATTTTGTTCAACAAAATAAATTAAGTCATGATTTTGGAATTACATGAGGTTGAGCAAATGATGACATAACCTTCAATTTCAGGTGAACTGTTCTACTTTGACAAAAAAAGACATAAAAAGACAACACACAGCCCAATGATTCAAGAGCAGCATATTACATACATACATATATGTTTATATATAAGATGTCTTACTAGAAACTGCTGCTAGTTTCTTCTTCTTATGCATTTAATTGAGTATTTTTTGTTTTTCCAATGAATTATGTGCATTATGGTGATTTCTGAAGGATTACTTCAAATGAACAAAAGCAAAAAATAAAATATTAAAACAATTTCAACTTCACGGGCCATGGAGTCATTTAATTTGGATCAAACTGAAGACAATCATCAAACAACTCATTCATATAACCCTGAGTTGGTACTCTTCAAATTACACATTGGTACTCTTCAAATTATTACTAGTAAAATTAATTAAATGTGAACGTCCAAAACATCACAAGCTGGCTTTGATGCAACAAGTCAGAAGTTTAATACACAGTATAACTAATAAAACAACAAAATGAAAAAAAAAGAAAAAAAATGTTATTGTTTATTATTATGGTATTTTTTTTGAAGACCAGGAAAAAAATAGTTATGAATTGGATCAAAAACAGAAATGGAGCCTCTATCAACTGAAGGTGCATCATGATGTGTTGCGACGTAGACTGTTTCATTGACTGCAACAAAAAAATCTAGTTTTGACGTGTCACAACATGATGCATGTGTTTGGTGTAAACAGAGTCTGGATGATCATGACAGCAGCTGAATATCAGTGTATGTCTGCAGTCCTTTTATTCCTCTCCTGCGGTGAGTTTGCAGCTGTGCTCCTTCAGTAAAGCCTCAGCTTCTGCTCTCTTTACCAAACTATTGGCTTTACCCTGGTAATGTCCAGCCTTTCCTTGCTCCTTTACCCTGCAGCAGCTCTGACACCCTGCACACAATGACACCAACACAAGACAATGTGTTTCAGAAGAGTGGCACCTACTGGAAGAATCACTGCACAACATAAATCCACATGCAACCTTGGAAAAATGTGAAAAAATTCAATCATATTTAATATAACATCATTGTCTTGACATGCAGTGGTGCATAAAGTCAACAATGCCAAAGCAAAGGAATATTAGCAGAAAAAGTAAAAGTAGTAGCAACGTAAACTAGATGGATGTGTTATGTCTGTGTGAAATAAGCTGTATTTTATGTACCTGGCGTTCACGGTCTCTGTCATTTGAACTCTTTATTTTTTCAAGTCAGTGTATTATTGTGGAATCAAACTATCTGAGAGGTGAAAGTCACTTTACATGCAGACCAGACGAGTGTTGCTTGTCTAAGTGGGCAGTTCTTGAGTCAGATTAAGCTGCCACTTGAATAATAAAAAAAAACACAATTAACCTATAAAGCCTACTGTATCAGAATATGATATGCAAATTCCTAAGGCCCGTAAATGATCAAAATGACCAAAACATGAAAAAACATCAAAAACCTGTTGTACACAATCTACTATATGCCTTCTGTCATCTTGATTGACAGTTTATGGTTTTTTAGTAAGAAAAAGCCCTTTTAGTGGTTCATGTGTCTTTTTGCTATAAAATCTTTACTGATTTAAAAGTAAACACAAGAATAACTTTTATATTGTTAGTAATATTTGAAGATGAACGCTTACTGGACTGAAGCAACTTAGGTTTACTTAATTATCCATACATACATTTTTTGAAAAATCATGTTAAAATTTGAGTATCATATTAAGATACTGTACATGAGGTTTTTGAGGATGCTTATCTCTCAGTCATCATTACAGTTAATTAATAGTTTGACCCCACAACTACAAACTACAGCTTTGATCAATCAAACTAAGAATTAAAATCATCTTATAGACACAATTGGTAACAGACAGTTTGACATGCTATTTACAGGCATTTTTAGCAAGTAGTCTACTTTACTGTTATCCAGATCTCATGATTTGCATTAAGTGATTACTGTAAATCTCAGCAAACTGCACAAAATTGCATGTATTTTGCTTAGTTTGGGCCTCGTGAATAAAATGGGATGTTTTTTCTTCTTTCCTTTACCCGAGTATGATCTCCCATATTCGTACTCTATCCTACTATGAGCTCATAAAAGCCTGATGTATCAAAACATGAGCTTACAAGTAAAAAAACACATTAGATCACCGTTTTTCTAGACTTTGTGTAAAGTTTCAATAAACTATTCCATTTGAACAATTTTGATTTTGCTAGTATTTT
Source organism: Cyprinus carpio (assembly GCF_018340385.1). Lineage (NCBI taxonomy): Eukaryota > Metazoa > Chordata > Actinopteri > Cypriniformes > Cyprinidae > Cyprinus > Cyprinus carpio. The sequence continues at coordinate 4,301,028 of NC_056583.1, forward strand.
ATTACTGTCAGTACTTTCACAGGCAACATTACAATTGGGGATTAACTAAGCATGGGTCTCAACCGAGGTCCCCCTCTCAGTGCCGATATTCTCAGGACCTCTGCGTACAGGAAGCATTCCCGCACCCTTCTCCTCGCCCACGGTCAGAAAGTATCCCTGTGTCCTGCACAAACACAGCAATGATAGTGTAAACTACGCTCCAATCGTCCAGAATCTGTGATAGCATCTGCAAATACAGTCTGTTCACTTAAAAAAAAGAATGTTGCTTCACACCTGAAATCCAATTTCATCATTCATTCGCAATAATTTTCATGAACTCATTATCAACATCTTTACTGTGAAAACAATGAGGCTTATTTTTAGGCAACTTGGGTTGAACTTTCGAATTCCTAATATAGCCTTTAAGTTACTAAGGCTTCAACAGGAGGAGTTCAACACACCCTTTGTGTACGCTGAAGAGTTTCCTCTGTCCTGGTTTTGTGTTTTGGAAGTTCTTGCGCTATCAGAACAGCCATTGCCCTCCAGTATATTAGATTAACTCTGTCAGCGAACCATAAAGGTTAATTAGTAATAATCGCAAAAGTGAAAGATTAAACCTTGGTTTACTGACACAGTAGGTTTACCTTCCTGAAGAAGTTTTGACCGTCTTCTGTATCTTGTCCACGGCATCAACCATGCTCATCTGCACCCTGTCCTAATCAAACCAAACCGACAAACTTACTCATGCTAGAAAGAAACAGCAGCCAGGTTCACTTGACCTCTAAACGTCACTTGAAGAAGGCCGTCCCAAGAAATCCTCACACCATTATTTTCAATGCCTTGGTAACTCTTTTCAGGCGCTATTGCAGCACCATACTGTTAGCCCAAGTCATAATGAAGATCAGGTAATGGTTTTATTCTTCTTCCCTTTTTCCAGTCCCCAAAATTTTGATAACCTAAAGATACATTTTTTGTTGAGAGATTCAAGAGTAGAATTATCTCTGAATATACCCTAAAGACACCCTAGGTTTAAGTTAAGACAGGGAGAGGGGTGTCTCTGATCCTGACAAAGGTGACGGTGTAGCGTCTGGACACCATCACCCGCAGTTACGTCCGCACAGCAACATGTTAGGCATCGACAACATCACATTTCCACGATCCTGATGGGACCAATGGACCAGTTCGCCTTAGGCGTGTTCATCCATGCGGACCACGGCTTCTCACCTCTTCATGGAGAGAGATGCAAACAATTGGATTTTTTTGTGTGGTCAAAGTAGAAGTGAAAGTTGAAGACAGTATTAATGTTAAAAATCAGTAAAGATATATTTCATTAAACGTCACAAACCAAAAGATCTTATTACATTCTAAAATTTAGGAAGAAAGATAATAAAATTTTAAAAATTAAATGTGTTGTCCACAATTAAGGAAAGAAGATATAAAAACATAAAAAAAATAAAATAAAATAAGAATAAAGGCAACTGGAACAAGAATGTTTTTCCCTCTTATCGTCATATAAGATGCATTTTTAAATTTGCTTTTTAATTTCAGTTTTTGTTGTAGTTAGCTCAGTTTAGTTTTTATATTCTATTAATGATTTTATATATTTTTATCAGCAATGCCTTTCATTCCTTCAAGATGTTTACAGTAAAAACATTTATAATGTTATAAAAACTTTCTATTTTAATAAATGTTCTTTTGACTTTCTATAACATCAAGAACACTGAAATAAAAATGGATCATTGTTTCCCAAAAAGCATTAACCAGGACAACCATTTTCATCACGAATACTAATGATAAAGGTTTTCTGAACTGTACATCAGCATATTAGAAAGATTTCTGAAGGATCATTTGACACTGAAGACTTTAGTAGTGATGCGAAAAATCATCTTTGCATCATAGAAATAAATTATAGTTTTAAATATCATGGTCAGAACAGACAGAAGAAAGAGTTATCTTTAAAATTGTAAAAATATTGTCACACTTATTACGTGTGTAACGACGTTTTTGATCAAATAAATGCAACCCTTGACGAACATAACAGATTTTCTTTAAAAACATAAAAAATAGTAGCAACCCCCAAACGTGGTGTATATTATAGTTTTTCCACTTTGGGATAGAATTTATTTTGCTTATGTAATTTTTGTTTTGTTTTAATTTTCAATGTTACTTCATGTTGTGTCGTTAATACTTTTAATTATTAGTGCGCACAAGCATTACTTGATTTAAATAGACTCTCTTGTTCTGTTGTTTGGTTGTACAACTTTTAACTGTGTAAATGTTGTTGAAAACGTGATTCCCTAAAAACGACTAACAGATGCATTTCCTGCAGAGGTGCACACATTGCCTTCCGCCACAGCATGATCATCAATGGACAGGAGAATGACAGGCTACTGGAATGGTGTGCCCGAATCTTCGTCATTCAACAGCCACCTCCAACGCTCTCCAGCTCTCCAGGCTTCACTGTGGGCTGTGTCCAGAGCTACTATGCGGCTACCGCTGGCGTCCCTAAAAAAAAAATCCCTGTATTCCAATGCATAGCCAGCCGGAGGTTTCACAATTTAGAAATCAAATAACTATTTCCCCAAATCATTTAAATAGATCCGGCCAAGGCTTCTTACCAAGATTCGTTTTGTTATCCAAACATTGTAAATCCCAGCCAAAGCTGTGCTCAACCTTGTGTACCGTTAAAAATGCACAATAAGCATGTGATAACATGGTTTAAGCCTTCATTTTTAAGCCCTATAAGCCTACTCTAATCATATGTTGATATGTCAATGTCTAAGCATCAACATGATCACGATTTCGCGCTGGAAAAACCTGTTGCACACAATCGAGTAGAGTGCCTTATGGTCATCTGCTGATAAAGACTTTTTTTTTTTGGAAGTAAAAGGCAGTGTGTGCGTTTTCTTTTTCTTTTTTTTTTTTGTGATATTGTTAGTAATTACTGAATTGGACTGATCAACTTAGGTTCACCTTGATTATCCATATCATAAATCAGTTTGTGTCCTCTCACAGTCATCACTGTATTGCATTTGTCATTTAATGGTTTGGCAATAAAAACCACATAGCTTTGATCATAAAACAAGCATTATTCATCATCTTAAATGAAGCCAAATTAGTTAGGGAAATAGCAACAACTGGTATTTTACAATGCATTTACGTAAGTAGTCAAAAAACACATTGCAACATTTTGTCTAAATTTAATTTTTTCCCTATTATTATTGTCAATTTATCAGCTGTTCCAATGTTTAAAGAAATAGTTCACCGAAACACAGCCTCAATCCTTCCGCACCCGAATTGCTGCTGCATGGGGTCATAGCGCCGCATCACCCGTTCCATTTTTGTGTGCACCTCCTCGACCTCATCTCATAGCAGAGCTGATGAAAATGCACCGCCTCTGACCCTGGTCTCAACACACGCAGGACAGGGACCCCTCCAACCGCCCATAGAATCATCAGGCTGGAAATGAAAAACCACGCAAAATCAGTCACATTCAAGGCAACATATATTCCAGGGTGAATTTTTGTTCACATACTGTATCTATTTACCTGCATGGCATGACATGTAGAGAGGGGAAACTGCCCCTGTCCTCCGCCTCCGGGAACAGAATCGTGTCTTTCAGTTTTCAGCATTAAAGCCCGTCATCTTTTGTCTTTTCTTTCCATTATTCTCTAGTTAATTTCTGGCAAGGCAACGCAAGACACCGAAACATGTGGTCGAACTGTAAAAGGAAAGTTGACAAACAACATGGACTTTTATTATTATTGTTATTATTATTATTTATATGTATTTGACTTGAACTTGACAGTGACAAATGCATTCTAAAGTATCTTAAACTATATTAATATTAATATCAGCATGTGTAATTATTCCCCATGAACTGTATGCACCGAAGTAAATTCTCTGCAGCTGTCACTGTTGTACATGTGCTGTTCATTGAAAACACTGCAGAGATGTTCACAGCGTTCAGATAATGTTCGACATACATTGGTCTGGCGATACAACGTGCAGTGAAATATCATACAGTCTGAAAAGCCATATCCTCTTGCATATGAACAGTTTGCCCTCTGACACTGGAAAGCCCATGTTTCGACAAATTTTAACGTACAAGTGATCTGTACTTGCTACTACAGTAAACGGCAACCAAAAGTTAAAAGATGGACACCGTTTTCAAAATAAAAGTCTCAAAACGTAACATTAATTCAGTGTATTACTTGCGGTTTCTTTCCAATTATTCATGAAATTTACTAGCAATTCCTGAGTGAAAATCGTTTCCTAGCATTTTTCAAGTAAATCTTACTTTAGAAGTGTGAATATCAATGCATTAAAAAAAAGACATTTAAATCACCATTTTGCTACCTTTGTGATGAAATTAGTTTAAGCTTCATTTAACCCTATAAAGCCTACTCTATCATATTTGTTATGTAATTTCTAAAGCCCTCTGAATGATCAACATGTTGTGGAAAAACCTGTTGCACAACAATCTATAGATGTCTTATGTCATCTGCTGACTTAGCCAAAATACTTTTTTTAGTAAGTAAAACAAGCAGTGTGTGGATTTTTTTTTTTTTTTTTTTTTTTGTGGATTACCATTTTGCTACCTTTTTGCTATATATTTGGCTCATAATGCATTTTGAAATACACGACGTGAAAATGCAATCCTAATGTCCTAACCGTGAGTCTAATGCATTTTTTAGGAAAATGACATTTAAATGATCACGGTTAACCATTTCTACTTGGCCATAGGTTACATATATCTAATCAATTTGGGTAATACATTTTCAATTTAGTTGCGCCAAATTATAAACCGTTTACAATTAGTATGTAATTTACATATCAAAGCTGTTGGGGAAAATGGCAAATGTACATTATATAATTTAAATTTTCATTTGCCTTTTGCACCAAACATTGCACATAGTGGATAATGAAAAAATGCACATTTAAATACAGAAATACATTTCCATTTTGAAAATTGCATTACTATTTTTGCACAGGCTATTAGGCTGCATTTTAAATGTAATTTTGCTACCTCATACTTTAACTGACCAGAAGCTGGCGCAATTGACCACCAAATGACATTTAGACTAACTTCGCCTATTTCATGGAAATATTATATTACATGTTTTAAATGCGCGTACCAACGTCATATATATAAAGTAGGCTACTCATAAAACGTCAATATGCGTGGTTGCATGTGTATTTATTTGATATATTTATTCTAATACATGTTAGGCAATATTATTAATATTCAATAAGAATACTGCAATAAGTCAACGGCCTATGGCAGGACGTTGCTTTCAACTGCAGACAACAGCTCATTAACTGTGAAATGATATGGCACGACTTCGATTTTCCCCATTCTCATCCTTTTTGCTCTCCCCCTTCATCGCCGATTTGCGTTGCAACTCCCAACACATGCGTAGTGAGCGGCCTAGACACGCTTCATTACGTCTGCAGGCTCTTCAGAGTGAGGTTCTCCAAGATGAAGCTCAAGGCACATGCGTGCTGTGGGTCTGTGAAGAAGAGCGCTCGTGGTAAGGCTTTAGAAATCCATTCACTGTGGTTCGCCGCGCGCGTTTTAAACAGCCGAAACTCGAACATTCGAATGGCGTTGCGATCATAGCGGATACAATCTTTCATCTGTTGATCATCGCAACTTTACGAATGCGGACAGTTTACTCTGATTCATACATGCATACTCGAGCTTGCTGGTGTAATGTTGTTGTCCCATCTGTTGCGAATTCATCACGGCGTGTGTGCATGAAGGTGGAAATGTTTGATTTATGTTGTGTTATCGAGTGGTGGCACGGTGATGTTTGGGTTGGAATCTCTCTCAAGATGCCAATGTTAGCCTACTAGCATCCTCTGTGGTACGACTTTGTTTTTTTTAATTTTTTTTTTTTTTTTTTTAACTAATCAGTTTGATGAAATCTCAGAAAAGTCCTTGGCTACAGGTTACTGGCTATGCATAGCTGTCATAACTGTAAATGTCATGGAAATATCATGCATTTTGTGATCAACTTGGGCAGGAACCCCGGAATAATGGATCTTTGTAATATAAATTGAATTGTTTTTGCATTGGTTTAATTTGTTTTTGTACTTTTCTTTTAACATTTTCAACCAAGAATGTGATTTAATGACTCTGAAAATCTAAAACCGTGTCCAACCAAAAGTTAACTATAGAAGTGTTATTGCAACATGGCCAATATTTAAATTCTATACTATTTTGTCAAAAATAAAAAGGAAAAAGGAAATCAATAGTTTTAAATGTTACAAGCAAGTTTGGGCATCCTGATATTAAGTATAAAAGACATTTTATAAGTATAGGGAAAACTAAACTATTTTGTCTGATAAAAACAAGTGCTAGTGTTATTAAAAATGAGCTTTAATTAAGTGCAAAATTAAAGCAAAGAGTTTACAACAATAATTTCAATTAATTTCATACATTTTAAGTTGTATAAAAAATAGATTTGTTAATGTATTATGAACAGACTTGAATTACCTGAACAATAGTATATTCATAAAATAACATGAACCTAGATTAATACATTCTCAAAAATGGTGAATTTTTTAAATAATTTTGTTAATTTGTTAAAAACATTAACTAATGCTAATAAATTAAACCTGACTCTAGGGTGTTACGATGATGAAAATGTAAAAACAGGTGTGCAAAATGAAATGAAATTGGCCGGTAAATAAAAAAATAAAAAGTTTTGTATTCAATGGATGTTATTTTATATTTGATTAACTTGGAAAAATGAAGAAAAAAAAACATAAAAAAGCACAATGCACTGTATTAATATGAAGGAATTTTCTGTACTAATTATTATTATTATTATTTTTTTATTTTTTAAGTTTGCACTTCATTGCATTGTGTTTTTATAGTTAGTGTGGAAATGTCTGTAAATAAAATGGATAAATTTCCTGGCAGAAAATTACCAGTACATTTTCTGTTATTTATTTATTTTTTACAGTGTAGTTCTGGGGCCCGTTCTTCCTATGTCGCTTATTACATCCGAGATGAAATGTCGCATCCAAGATGAAATCATCGCGCTAATCAGGTTCTGGCTAATTCGGTTCTTCGAACACACCTGCTGTTGATGATAAGTATGGCTGGATTGAGTTATCAGAGATAATTGCGCGTTCGTGGGTTTGTTTTAAAAGGGGCTATGTATCAATACTCGAACCATGATCAGCAATGCAGCGACTGGCTGGTGGCAAGACAGCGACGTAATGACATCATATAATTAAAAAAAGACACCTGACAGAAAAACTTTACTAATTTCTTGGACTTTAATAAGGAAACAGCCAAGTGAACAAAACTACATAAATGTTATAATAGAGAAATGAAATGTGCCCTGTATTTATTTTAATTTTTACATGATTCCCAATTATTTACATTCACGATTTCTAATATTTGTACAGGCTTTACATTTTTAATTCAATGTAGTAATTAACAATTAATTTAATTTTATATTTGAACAAATTTGTTATGTTATGTTACAGCATTAATTAAAGGGGTCATATGATATTTTCCACATACTGTACATTATTTACATTATTGTTTCTCCTCTATGCCCCGCCTTCTGAAACGCGTCGATTTTTACAAAGCTCAACGGTCTGAAAAGTGAAGTGTGCTGTGATTGGCCAGCTATCCATTGCGTTGTGATTGGCTGAATACCTCAAGCGTGTGACCGAAATGTTACGTCCCTTAACATATTGTGATGCCCTGTCCGGCCGGAGCACGAGACATAAACATTAAAACCCATTATAAACATGATTTTTTTTTAAAAATCATTATTTTCTGTAGTTTGGAGTAAAAGAATATGTTGACATTCTTTAATGTCCAAAAAACACATTCTTTTTCAAATATTGTACATTATTGTAGGTTCTCTATGCCCCGCCTCTCTCAAACGCGTCGTTTTCCTACAAAGTCCCTCCTTCTGACAAGCGGCGTCTGCTCTGATTGGCCAACTGACCCAGGCATTGTGATGGGTCCGAACACCGCAAGCACTCGTCGGAAATGTAGACGCCCCTTTGCATAATCGTGAGCTTCATCTTTCAAAATAAATGTAAAGACCGTTAATAATGTCCTTAGTTTTACCATCAGTTCAAGCCGGAAAGGGGAACAGAGACAGTGATGAAACTCCTATGTGTTTGCAGTACACAAGCCACAGACGGTTAAGACAGCTGACTCCACTGTGTGATCCTCTCTCTCTCTCTCTCTCGTCTCTCTCTCTTCTCTCCTCTCCACTCCCTCTCTCTCTCCCTCGCTCTCTCATCTCCTCCTCTCTCTCTCGCTCTCTCTCTCTCTCTCTCTCTCATCTCACCCACCAAACACACACACAACGCGCAAAACTCATTTGAACAGTCATAGCAAATACTTAAACTAATAACAAAACATACTACAGTAAGCTGATTCAGATTTTTGAGATTGTTGTAGGGAATTGAGAATTATATTAGAGTCTAGGTTCACACGTTCCACAGGTTTAGTCTTTGCAACTTTACAGATCTTCTTTATGCACCAAGAGCTTGTAACACTCCAAAGAGTAAGGAAAAATTGAAATCACATCATATGACCTCTTTAAAGTTTCTTATGGGTCAAGATCATGTCATCTGCATCTCTTTCACTCCATCAAGCCACTCCCATAATAGCTGTCATCACTCAAATTAATGCACTACCTCTACATTATCTGTATAGCATATGTGTAAGACTCGAATACAATTTATGAAGTAATTATTTTTATGACATATAAATTTTTCAATAAGTAAAAACTGGCTGTGTCTATAGTATTAAACACTACACAACATATAATGTTATCTTTACATGAATTTTTAAATGATTATTATTTTAAATTATTGTTCTTGGATCAGTTTGATACTCTTGTGTAATAAAGTAGCGGTGCTCCCCGAGCAGGTTTAAGCTTACGGACCTGTTGCTATGACAGCTACTCCTGATGAGCTTCGAAGAACCAAATAATCCAAGATCATGTCAAATCATCAACAGTCAAATCCAGCTAACTGAGTTAGGGACGTATGAAGAACGGGCCCCAGGACGGAGCGTCACATTATTTACCTCTTGTATCTTGTATAATATTGTTTATTTAGCTGCATGACTGGAATAAAACCATATGCTTCAGGTTCAAAATGGTATTTTGTAGGTTGAAATAATGCTGCATTTGTCTAGATGGGTTCAGTGCAGGCGTTCTCAGATGACTAATGACTAAATTTAATTAGGATTAAGCAGGAGACATTTATTAGCTGGTGGGAAGACTGGAGCCTGTGGTGATCTCTGGGTAATTGGATGTCTCTCAGGTGTGTGTGTGTGTGTGTGCGTGTGTGTGTGCGCGTGCTTGCTCTGGAAGTCACTGGAAACACAAGGCCTGCAGCTGGGCTTCAGTCCCAGAGGGCTGAACTAGAGACTTACAGAAATGTGAAAATTTGCTGTTTGCATGCTGTTGTGTGTCTTCTCTGCAGAAAGTTATTCAACTTTTCATAAAGCTGTTTCCTGTTGTCTAAAAAGTCAGTTCACGTGAAGAGGACAGAGTGGCATTCGCAACAAAATGATCTAACCTCAAATTTAAAGGGAGTCTAAATGGATACTAGTGATCCTTATCAAAAATTGTTTAGCTTTATCTATTAATGAAGATGAACTTTGTGGTTCCTGACCTCAGGCTTACGTTTAATTTTTTTTTTCTTGTGTGGTCTCTCTGTGGTTGTTGACACTCATATAACCAAGAGCTCCAGGCTGTTTATGGAAAATATGAGACATGCGCACTGTGTGGAGACACATGCTCCTAATATAGACTTTTACTGTGGAAACTGTAGTGCTGTCAAATGGCTGTGGATAGTTTGCCGCTGGCACACTCCAGTTAAAGCATGAGATTCATGTGTGGTGCAGAATTCCACTTATTCACTGTAGAAAGTGAATTTTCGAAGTAAATGACATGGATTATTGGAGATTTTATACACACACACACACCACAACACACACACACACACACTACAGGGTTAACTAATTCTGATTTTTTTTAAAGTCGACTTTTATGTGATGAAAGTTCTCAAAGATTTCTGCTCGTTCTAAATCAGATCCAGATAAAGTAGAACAGTAAAGATTACATTCATATGAATGCATTAGTGTGAGCGATTGCGTGTGTGGAATTAATTCTACCAGGCAGCATCTATCTACTAGTAGTGAAGCTGTGGGATTTAGTTAAGAAATATATGCTTGAACTTTTCAGTTTCTAAGCTATTATATTGAGAAATCACAGAACAATGTTGACAATACATTTCCGCACTGAATGATTCTGTGTGCACGAAATCAGCGCGTGATGTACTTGCTACTGTTCTATAGCCTATGTGTGTGCGTTACAGTAAAGCAGTGCATTAGATTAGAAGGTGATTAATTTACTGTACAGACTTTTGTTCTATTCGAATGTAAATGCCCTGCGAAGTGGACATCACAGGATATTCCGCCATGATTCCAGTTCGAAGCGAACGTATATGTTCCATTCAAAGTGCATTGAAGTGTGTGAGACATGAATTTAAATTGTATTTATTTACAGAGGTATATGATGTCACACTTGTCCGTGTGTGAAGACGTGGCGCAGCGCAAATCTGTGAATGCTGATTTAAGGGAGCATTTACACAACACGTTTTTAACTAAAACTGAAAAACTTTTCATGCATTTTAGCTGTTCACTTACACAACAACAGCATTTTTGGGGCCTGAAAATGCAAACTTTACAAGTTTTTGAAAACATTACCATTATCACCAGTAACCATTTTGTTAAAGGACAAGGAACATGCAAACAAGTATTAGAGATGGAAGTTGTCAGGAAGTTAACAATTGTGTGTTGTTCCACTTAGTGATTCTGAGTTCTGATTCTTTTAGTACTTTGAAAGAAGTCCCATATAAAGATGTGTTGTTTAAGTATTGTGTGGCCAAATCGGTGGGCGGGGCTAAACAGGCAGTGATGTAGAAGCAGGAGTTGATCATCATCTGCGGAGGCAGAGTTTAGCCACACTATTACGTCATAAAGTGTCACATTCCACAACCGGTTTGGCAGACTGGCTTCAATATAAGCTGTTTTTAGACTTACGAGGAGGTTTTGAGTTCTGAAACTTACAGGATGTTTTTATAGTACAAAGACTTCTTGCATGTCAAAAAATAAAGGGAATTTTGATTTCTCAGTTCATGACCCCTTTATAAAGCATTTTGAACAGAATGCAACATGTGCATGCAACCTGGCAAAATAGACTCAACCTTAAACTACAATTGGGCGATATAAGTTTTTCAGGCAGGATCACAATATTATCATGGTTCTTTGTCATTATGGTTTTTGAGTTGATGATCAGTAAAGCATATTTAAGAAAAAAATACAGAATGGTACCAGAAGTTAAATTAATAAAAGAATGACAAACCATTTAGTCTCGGGTAAGTGATATTACCAAAATATTATTTCACAGAAATAAACAATACAGTATTTTTTGTTATGATCAAAGAGTTCAATTAAAAACAGTAGGACAAATGCATTAAAATCAAGGGTACAAATGAGGATTCTCAAAAAAAAAAAAAAAAAAAGAAAATCAAGTAATTGATCTATAGCCTGTGGTTGTATATTATAGTTATTCTGAGGCAGTCATGTGATGAAGCTCTCAGTGTTGGAAAGGCCGGAAACTGACTCTCCCCAAAGACTCTTATCGAGTGAATGAGGTCCAGTCTTGAAACCTTAAACCAGCAATGAAGGACCAGACAATGGAAAATCTATCTTGTTCACATTAAGATTGGAACAGAAAAACATTAATAGACATTAGGGTTGTGACAGTGAGGAGATTTTTCCCCGGTTAATCGACATGTGACAACGGGGGTGGAGGGTTGGGTTCGTTGGGGTTTTCCCTCTTTTCCTCGCTTTACTTCGCTTTTAAATAGCTTATAATTGCCCATGCGCATTTTACGTTCACGTTCAAATTAGCAGCAGTTTGGGGTCAATCGCTTGAGTGGACAACAACAAAACAGTACTAATTCACTTCTGTTAGCCTAACCATAGAACTTTTGGTAACAAACCGAATAGAAGTTCACCATTCTATAGGCCTTATATAAAATAAATAACTTGCACAGTTTAAATGTATATTGAAAAAATAAATAAATAAATAAGAAACAGAACTTTTATTAGCAAAACAAATAAGAAAGCTTGCACGGCATACACCTTGATGTAAAATAAAATAAATTAAACAAAGTTTAAATACAGTAAAAATCAGCAAACAAACACTGTGGAACCAGATAAATAAGAAACAAATGTTTAAAAAAAAAAAAAACATACAAAATCACCTTAGATAAGCGGCAAAAGTCAACAGCCCTTTCAAAAACAAAATACTGCCAAACAGGCACTTTTGCATTTTGTTTCAAAACTAAATCTTAATCTTAAATTGCAGTGTTTGTTCGCTAACTGAATTCAATTATTTTTATTACTATAAAATAAATCAACATGACGTGGGGGGGGGGTGCTGCGGTGGTCTTGTGATGTAACCAGTGTTGCGGCTTAACACCGGTAATACCGTCAACAACGAAGTAATTGTCCAAATCAAATACAGTATCCAAGCGTCCTTGCTTTTACTTTAGAAAGCGTAAGTTCGTAGTTACATGTAGTAACAAGTGTGTGTGTGTGTATTACTCATATCAAAAAGTGCAATTTTAATTGCTCTGTTTCACCTTTCAAAGCCAAGCATGCAGAAAAATGTATCTGTATAAAGCAGCGCCTCCCACTTCTGACTTTTTGAACTGCTCGAATTGAGGTGTTTCCCAGTTTGTGCTCGGGTTTGTTGGTGTGAACCTTAAGACGTGCTGGTAATGCTAATTCACTTTCAGCTTATGGAATGTGTGTGTTGAGGAGTTTCAGAGAAGACAGACAGTGATTCAAAGACTCAATGGGTCTATTGTGGTCTGTCCTTCTCCATCAGCAGTGCTGTGGACCATCTTATTCTGACTTGTAGTATTAGAGTTGAACATTTAATTAACCTTTCACATCCCAGTTTTTTTTGGGTTGGGTGATTATAGCAGAACAACTCAATACAGCCTTTTCTTATATGCGTGTGTATGTATATGTATATATGCACCCATATAACAATGATGATCAGTAATATTTACCCAAATACCTACATATATTTTTAGATTTTTGTTATTATTATTATTATTATTATTATTATTAATTTATTTTTAAATTTTGGTCAATGTTGGATATTTATTTCCCATCTCAAGTGAGTGCTTAAAGTAAAATAAAATATATTCAATAAAATAAAAATATTTAATTATTGTATTTTTTTATATTTTATTTTGATTTGTTGTATTATTGATGTATTGGTGTATTATTATTATTATTATTATTTTATATTTAAATTTTATGATTTAATTATTAGATTTTCATCAACTTACTAACCAACCCCCTGCAGTATCCTCTTGAACCCCAATTTGGCAAACCCTGGTTTAAAGGATAGAAATATTTCTTTATTTTTTTCCCCCTTAAATCATTATAGGCAACAGGAACATCCCTCTAATTGAAATCACATTAGCCTAACCACACACTACACACTTTTGATAAGCCCTCTGGGCTAACTGAGAGTAAATCTGATCTACAGGAATAGGATCATGTGGCGTAACTAGTATCTTGGCATTGGGAATGGAGTGTTTTCCTAGAGTTTGGATTTTGAGCTGGTTCTTTTGGCATTTTAACAGCTGTCGGAAAGGCATGGCTCATGCCTGGCCCAGGAACTTGAAGAATGTTAATGCCACAGAATGAACAATGAACATTTTAAATGTTGTGCAACTGTGAAATTACATGATGTATGTTTGAGAAAAAAAAAAATCTAATATGTTTGAATGGGTCTGGTGATGATTCCAGTGGTTTGCATTCCTTTGAGACTCTCGTGGGCTCCTTGGGACTGTGTGGCGTAGGACAGCTGAGTTTGTGATGGAAGATATGTGCGCAGGAAGCAGGAGAAAGTATCTAAAAAATATAATGTTACTTTTATAGATTTTATGTTTTAAGGTACAGTTATTTTTCTTAAAAAAATAAACAGTTTATAGTAGTTATGTGTGAAAATGACAAAAAATGATATCTGAATATTTTCTGGAATCTTGTCAGTAACGATAATTAGACAATATTTTGCTGAGCGTGATATTGTGCTGGTACTTTGAGCGGTTTAGGACTGCTGTGGACAGCTGACCTGCAAAGCTTTTGACGTTCTTCATATTCTGTGCAGTGGTTATTTTGCAGGAGTAACAGAAATTAACTTTTCCAATATGTTTAAATAGATTTTTACCTTTATAAACCCTATTTTTTCTCTAACCTAATTAAATGCATGAATTATCTTTTGTGTCAAATTTTTAAATTCAAATACTGTAGTAACACACTATAGGGCTGTCACCAATCAAATGAAATCAGTATTAACAAAATTTGTGTTTGCAATGCAGATATGGCATAGAATCTGCATCTGAAGTGGCATTTAGATGCATTTACACAGACTGTTTAATGCAGGACATGAATGCATTTAACCTTAATTATTTAACCATTTATTTAACCTGCATTTAACCATTTAAAGGGGTCGTGTGAGGTTGCTAAAAAGAACATTATTTTGTGTATTTGGTGTAATGAAATGTTTATGTGGAATGAGGTTCAAAAACACATTATTTTCCACATACTGTACATTATTGTTTCTCCTCTATGCCCCATCTTTCTAAAACATGTTCTTTTTTACAAAGCTCATCGATCATAAAAGCGAAGTGTGCTCTGATTGGCCAGCTATCCAGTGCATTGTGATTGGCCGAATGCCAAAAGTGTGTTATGGAAATGTTATGCCCCTTGCCATACTGTGACAAAAGACAAAAACAATAAAACCCATTACAAACAAGCCATTTGTTGGATCCAGTGGGGACATAATTACGGATTATAATGACTCATACTGTGTTTTTATGCATTGCGTTGCATCCCCCCAGCTCTGCATATTTTGCATGTCTCTCTTTCTTAACAAACCTGATTCAGATAATCAGCTCGTTAGAAGTGTGCATGAACTGTGTTCCCATTGACATGGTTCCTACACAGTGTTCATTGCTCCCTACTCCCTGAACAGGGGAAATCTGTTGAAGTGTACCTCACTTCTGAACATTCATTCACAGATTTGCGCAATGCCTTCACACACAGAGAAGTGTGACATCATATACCTCTGTAAATAAATACTATTTGAATTCACGTCTCGCACACATCAATGCACTTTGAATGGAACTGGAATCATGGCGGAATATCCTGTGATGTCCACTTCACAGGGCACTTACGTTCGAATAGAACAAACGTCTGAAGCCACAAGAGAAACATACAAAATGTGCAGAGCAGGGGGGCTCGAGGACTGGAATTGAGAACTGCTACTCAAAACTCCCGTTTGAATCATCAGTGGCAAATCCTTTACATATGTTAACGTACTTACAGACTGTGAGTTAGAACAGCCGGCATTGTAGTCTTTTTTTCCCAGGATTAGGAAACAATCCTCCATAAAATGTGCTGCACATACATTTGAATATTTTGGTTGAACTGTTCTGGAACAGTGTTGTAAATACAACTTAACCACTGATTTCTAGTTGTTTCCTCTTTTGGAAGGCCAAACAAAGTAGCTTCGCTTTCACAACGAAACAGTGTCTCCACAACACGGCGGTGGCGGCAACAGTGAGAATCAAAGGTTACTTCTTTCTTTTGCTTGAACGTTTTCAGATATTTTGGATGAAAACCGGGAGGCCTGTGACTGTCTCATAGACTGCCAAGTAAGTTACACTGTCAAGATCCAGAAAAGTATAAAAGACATCGTCAAAATAGTCCATCTGCCATCAGTGGTTCAACCATATCATTATGAAGCAACAAGAATACTTTTTGTACGCGAAGAAAACAAAAATAACGACTTTATTCAACAATTCCTTTGTCAACAGTCTCCTTTGTGTCTCTCCATATCACCGTATGCTGCGTATGCTCTTCTGTATCAGTCACGCCACAAGGGTGCGCTGTTTCTACATGTATTTAGCTTTGATTAGAAAGAAAACAGGGCATCCTTGTGGCGCGGCTGATACAGAAGAGCATACGCAGTATAAGGTGATATGGAGAGACACAGAGGAGACTGTTGACAAAAGAATTGTTGAACAAATTGTGTTCTGAAGAGGAACACAAAGGTTTTACAGGGTTTGGGAACGACATGGGGTAAACATGGTGATTAATGACAAAATGTTCATTTTGGGGGGTGGAATATCCCTTTAAGAACAGTTTTGTGAACTCAAATCGATTGCCTAATTGAATTAAGGCATGAGGATTAGTAAATGATGATGGATCATCAAAATTTTGGATGAACTTTGAATGTTTAATGTTGAGAGACCTTGACCTTTTAATTTCTCAGAAAAGTTACTAAAAAGAGAACTAAAAACTTGGACAGTTGTTTAATGGCTGAAATATTGCTGAAATATGATATGTCAATTTTAATGTCATGTTATACCTTTGTGTGGCCACAGCTGCGTTATCATAACAGTTAATCTCATTTTTATGGTTTGAATCTCAGTGGGCCATTCTTTGTACAAATCTAGATAAAGCAGGTGAAATTAGCTGACACACGATACCTGTGGGAGTTAGAAAGATGGCACGTTTACTCAGTCTCACACCTTCTGTTTGCTTTGCAGAGTAGAAACTGCTCAGTAACTTAAAACCACCTTGTTAAAAAGGCTGTCTGAATTCTATTGATTGGTTAAAGAAATCATCTGATCTACAGGCTTGCATTGTTATTAGGTTCCGTCTTTTTACCGAAAGTTTCAGCGTAAATGTTATCTTAAGGAAAAGTGTAATGTGTGTGCCATGCTCAAATAAGTACCTAGCACAGTTTCTAAAATATAAAGTCAGCAGTAGGTTATAGCAAACTGCTTTGCAAACACATGGTATGAGTAAGTTCTGATGAAACTTCACTTATTCATTGCTGCTGTTGAGTGTATTTTTGTAATGAGTAACCAAGTAACTGGATTACGGAGTGAAGCAACTTCCTAAATTTACATGTGGTCTTTCTTCCTTTAATTATCATCATTAAGTAAATTAATTGGTGGGGCTACTTAGGAAAAGCAGTCAAGAAGTGTGTGAACTCCTTCGATACTGCTTAAAAAGCATCCCAGGATGAACCTTGTAGAGATGTTTAAGTGAACAGTGTGGCGATGTCTGGTTAAACATTTGCCAATACATGATTCTCATGTTGATATGTTTTACATCATAGTTTTTGTGACATTAGTTATTCTATTTTTTAATAGAAAGTATAACAGGAGATATTTTGAATGTGTAATATTTGATAGCCTGATCATAAAATGAGTCAAGAAAGGGATGTCAAAAAATCTTGTATGACTGAAGGTTTATCTGTTGCATTGGAAATGGAGGGTTCAATTTGGAGTCATGTATTGTGGGATACAATATTTCACACAGTGTGCTGTGTTGTATTGGGTATAGCTAAGCTGAAGTTGCATCTGTAATTTTTTGTTAATTTTTTTTATAAAACCAGTAAAAGGCACAGAAACTCACTGCAGGACTTTTGTAAAATTGTACATCAGCAGTTCACTATAAACCTGGACGTTTGTCTGAAATTTGACACAATTGTGGGCAGCAACCTAAAGTCAGGTGATAATCTAAAGTCAACCTAAAGTCTAGTAATAATCGTTAAAATTACAGAATATATTTTGAGGCAAAGGTCTTGCTAAGGGTTTTCGGTTTCATTCAAAGTAATTAAGTCAACAGTTTTTTTTTTTTTTTTTTAATAACTGAAGTAGGGAATGTGCCATATCATACCATCCACGATAATACCGGGTATACATTTTACATGATAAAAAAACTGTCATATCGCGATATCAGTGATATAGCGACGCAGTAACTATGGCCCATTTTACATTTCCTAGTGCGCACAACAACAACACCCCAAACCCAATAGGTGTGTTCGACTTGAAGCAGCGCTGCGCAGACTGATCGGTGTATGACATCAAAGTATCGCACGAGCGATTCTAGAGCATATTCGAGCGCACACTCTTACTGTCACAAGGTGCCTCCATGCAAAGTCATTGCCTGATAAGGCAGCTAGTCAGCTGCCTACGCTTTCAGACGCAGACACTTTAAATTAGGTAGTCTGTCATCAATGACAGTATCTCATTGGAAAAGGATGAAAAACGCCCTTCATTTTGTTTGCACTAATAAATGCTGCTGCCTGCCAGCTGCAATCACCAATAAAAGGTTCCATATTTTTTTCTATATCATCATAAATATAATTATCACAAATATTCTTGAAATATTTTGATATAATTTAGAGGCTGTGTGGTGGTACCCAGATCCCCACCCCCCCCCCCCCCCCCCCCCAACCTGAAGGATATGTGATATACGGTATTTGGGGTTGTTAAGGCTAAAAGAAACACAAATTGATTTGATGATAAATAGCTGGCCGACTTTTACATTTGTTATAGTTAATGTATATAGTTAATGCTAAAAATTAAAAAAATAGTCATTTACCCTTATGTTGTTCCAAGCCCATAAGGCTGAAGACCCATAGTTAATTTTCAAACCCAAATTGATATTTAATGAAAACCTGAGAAGTAACCAAAACTTAAAAGTTCATAAAGGCATTGAAAAATTAAGCCATATGAATCAAGCAGTTTAATCCTAGTCCTGTGATTGGATACAGTCTCTTTCTATGTTAAACAAATGATGTCAACAAAAATGAGTGTCGTGTCATTTGATCCATAGCTCTAACTAAAGCCATTAACTAAAATTCTAAGCTCATAATACATGAACAACTTGTTTTGTTTGTTTGAACACTGTATATGATTACCCGGATTATTGTTTTACAGTTGTTCTAGTCACTAAACAGTTTTGAGCATTCTGTTCTGGAAAACAATTAATTGAGTTAATGTATAGCTTTACTCATGACAGTTGATGTTCCCAAAGAAGCACATGAGATTACATGGCTTTGAGCAGGTGACTGGCTCTAATGATGTTGGTGGTATGGAGTTCAATTTTTCCATTCTCTAACAGTGTTCCACATCTTTATTTACCTCTCTAGTTACCCGTTTATGTAATTGGCAGTTGCTCAAGTTTTGTGCTGTCAGAACCCTTATGCAATTCTGTCTAGTTAAAACTATAAATTCAAACCTAAAAATCTTTTATTTGATGTTATCGTTTGCAGTGGCAACTGAAACCTCTGTGGTTTGGTTTGTTCTTTGTTGATTATCATTCTTGGGTTTTGACGACAGTGTTGCAATAGATTGTTTGCTTGTTTAAATGGATTACTCATTTAAAGTTTTAGAAATAATATCTGAAAACCCTAAAAACTCCTCCCACAGACCTAGACTTAAGTTTGTCCTTGTTTCTCAGAGGTTGCATAGCACTTAATGTAACATGCATGGCATCTGCAGACGCCTTATGTGACATGACTATAGAAAAACAGACTAAATCAGTCTTATGCACTTTATTAAGCCATTAGTCAATGATTACAACAGCTGTTTGACGTTAAATGTCACTTTTTTTTGTGGGTGTGTCTGGAGGAAAAGGCTATGTATATGTGTCATCCAAAAATTAATATGCATTAAATTAGAAAAAAACACCTTGAATACTTGCCTTTTTTTATGTCATTAATCTTCGTATTAAATATATGTTTGTTTTGCAATCTATTACATTTATTTACTATATAATTTTTTGACAATAAAAAGTGCCTGTCCTTTCATCTCATGTTTATTGCATGAGATTTGCATTTTGCATTTGCATTGCATTTATTCCCTTTTTAGAATTTTTATTATTATCTGGCATGTAGCCAGATAATAATAAAAATTCTAAAAAGTAATAAAAATAACAATCTAATAAAAATTTTCTAGAAATCTAGAGAAAAAAAGGTTTATAAGAAAGTTATGCTTTGCAACTGTATAATGCAGTATAAAGTTCAATCTGTATTATTATTAATTTGCAATCAATTTACCTATGTTGGCTAACAACCGGTGATTTTTTTTTTTTTTTTTTTTTTTTTTTTTTACATACGATAGCTATTATTTGTGCAAAGCAAGGCATTAAAATTTAAACAATATGACATCCTAAATTATAAAACGTTTCAGAACTGAGCAGTTTAATTTCATTCCCCAACAGTAAATTGTCTGCACTAGAGCTGGTGCAATTACTCGAAATACAGATTTGATTTTGATTTTGGCTTCCAACAATTATGAAAATAAAAATAATATTTCCAGTGGTGTTCTCTTTCGCTCCTCCATAAAAGCCCAAACTTCACATACAAATCAGTAACGTGACTTCCGCCAAATGGGACATGCTTTGATTTATTAAAGTTCATCAGATTTTATTTGTTTTTGTTTTTAAAAGTGTGAAAGAGAACTTGCACTGTTCTTTGGGAGGGTTTTCTGTGCATGCACTCCAACAAGAAACCGGACATGGACATGTAAATTATATTTTAAATTAATTAAACAGTCAGATATGCACAAAAATGTCAAAATACAAAGCGCTTGGTGATTATTCACATAAACATATCTAAAGTTGTTTGATCTCATATGACCCAGTGTAAGCGTATACCTGCAATAATGTAGTTTTGTGCATAACTTTGTGGCGCTGGTTGTGCAAGACTGTAATTCAGCACTTCCCCATATGCAATCCAATAGAATACATGCTTATGAGCTGTGCAAACAAAACCAGAAGAGTGTTGGAATGTTTTACAAAACCATAAACAAAAATGCTGTCACGTGTAAAGGCCCTGATATACTCATAGAGGTAAAAAGAAGTTTGATATAAGCAAGCAGCAGTTTACAGTTACCAAACATCCCGACACTACTGAGAGTGGAATTTAGATGATTGTGTAAATGTATACTGCATGCTTTGTAAAAAAAAAAAAAAAAAAAAAAAAGCGCAGCACAATAAAAAAATGACAATGTGGTGGGAAAACAGCAGTTAAGAAAGCATCAGTTCATAGGGATGTGGATGTTTGCATGAGCTCTACACTCCAGGAAAGACACATCATGTCACGTTTATTTTATAACACTTATCTGATTGTTTTTTATTTTTTTATGTTATATCTTCACTGTTATATATCGAACTGAGAAAATGCAGCTGGATAAAACAAAAACTGTGTCTGTATTAATTTCAGGCTGCAAAGCAACAAAATTTAATTATTATAAAGGAAGGTGATTCCTTTCTAAACCCACTGAAAATGAATATGTATAGAAACATGTCTAACTGAATTTTTTAATAAATTGGAAAAAAGTTGACATAAATAAAGCCTAAGTCATTTCATATATATCTATATATATGTGGTGTGTGGTGTGTGTGTGTATATATATATATATATATATAATTATAATAATTAGTAATTAATTGTTCTAATAATCATTAGATTAGTAGATTATCAAAAATAATCCCCCTAACAGCCCTAATAATACCTTTGAAAAAAAGATGAGGGTGAGTGTTTATTTGAGAGGAGAAAGAGTGCTTTCAGTGTGTAGTCAAAGTTCCCATTCATGGGAAAATTCAGTGACCGTGAGACACCATACAAAGCCGACCCGCTTAATCCATTTTATGGCTGACACTACCCCTCATGTTGCCACAAATCCAAATGTTTCCATATCACAATATTTATGTGTGTAAACTGTTATTTCTTTTGTAAACCAAGCTTTGTACTCTATTCATGTCCAAATATCCACATAAAATAGCAACCTTCACCTTCTCATTTTTTTAACCACCACCAGTGGTGGTGTGTGGGTTGGCACGTGCATGGCCCAGCCCTGGTATTTTAGTATTATCTTTGTTCTTTCCAGCAATGCTTTTGCTTTAAACCTTCTTAAAAGTTATCAGTATAGCATACATCAAATGTTTTAAACGTTTACCATATACATTAATATCAATATCAATTAATATCGAAACCCTCCAAGGCCATTTTTAGTACCGTCGGGTAGTAGTTAAAAACAAGATAATATATGAAAAAAAAAAAAAAAGGATTACTCCCAGTCCCATAGAGTTTAACACGAATATGCTTGATATGCTTATGACCAATCAGAATGAATATATTCTGAATAGCTGATTAATAAAAGTGGTGGACAAAGCAGCTGTGTAAAATAAGTGCCATTGTTTTTGTTTCAATGCATTGATGTTGCGCAGTTAACAGTAATGATTTCATACGCGTTTGCTTTGAGGTTGAGAAATTTCACACAGGAAACCACACTTACAACGCTGATATAATTTTTTGCATGTGAGCCATTTCATTTATGTTTATTGACATAATCAAAAAAATAATAATAATTTGCGTTTGCATAATCATTTCAGATCAACTGAAAGTTTTGCACTTCGCTTTACACCTACTCTTCAATATAACTTCTGTTTCTTGCAAAATGGGGAGGGTTTCTCATATCTAAAGCAATTTGTGTGTTATATAGCTTGCAGTCAGCAACACATTGTGGCAGGAAGAAGGCCCCTTGGCAAGTGTGTGGCATTTTTGAAATAAGGATCCCTCCCATTATTTCTGTGCACATTTGCAATTTGATGTATGATTTCCTGGAAAACAAGATCACAGTTTTGTGAATAACGAATATACAACCCATTTTGCAGAGACCTACTGAACTGTTTTTGCATTGTGTTTTGTCCACATTTGTTTATTATGTAGTTACAGACCAATCGACCAACCCTAAACAGCATGTAAAAACAAAATGGACTGTCACTTTACATGTCTGTTGAACGGTGTTCTGACTTGTCTATGTAAATTGTAAATTGTTCTCATCCAAAATGAACTGTAGAGTGGACAGTTTGCAATTATAGTCACAATTAAGAAGTAAGGAAGTAGTGACAGATTTTTTCCTCGGTATTTTGACGCACATCCAAGTGGATTATCTAAAAAAGAAAAAATGTTGGGTGGGGACTTTTATTCTATTTGTTGTTTGAATGGGAATTGAGATGTGTGGTCGTGGCACTCAAAAGTTGAAGCAGATGAATGTGTGCTTGCAGGAAGGAGTGGGGTTTAAGCAGAGTAAATGATTGGAGAAAACTCTGCTTATGTCACCAAGAGAAGTCTGTTGTTTCACCAGAGGTTCCCAGTTAATGACATTTTGATTAAACATACGATTAAAAAATTGATTTGTAAAAAATGTAATGTGTACAAGGATGAATTGTTGTTTACAGTAAGATTTATAACATACATTCAGAAAAATTTCTAAATTTCTAAATTTCCTTTTCATGCCGACAGTTTTTTTTTTTTGTGTGTATGTGTGCATCACTGTTACATTTTCTCATACTTAAGGGTTAGTTCATCCAATATTAAAAATTAGGCCATAAATTACTCGCTCTCAAGTCCTCCTAGGTGTATATGGACTTTCTTTCTTTCAGATGAATCCAGTCGGAGGTGTGTTAAAAATTGTCTTTGATCGTTTTAAGCTGTTTTAATGGCACTCAGCGGGTGTTTGCAGTGCTTTAGTGGAGTCCCAAAAGAATTAAACGAAATCGACCATCCATAAAAAAAAAGGTGTCTCACATGGCTAACAGGGGGTGAACAAAGGCCTCCTGTAGCGAAGCAATGCGTTTTTGTTAGAAAAATATCCATAGTCAAAAACGTAACTAAGCACTTTTAATCTGACGTGCGCCAACATTTGTACACCGAAGCAAGCTCCTGGAGGAATGATGTATGAGGTCGGTTTTTGTCGAAGGCCCCGGTGAGGTCTCGTGAAAAACCGATGTTGTGTTAACAGGAGGCAAAGGAAGCAATTTTTCCTTAACGTTATCAAAGGAAAACCATCCTCCTCTTGGCTTATAATCGAACTCATCTGACTTTTCCGTCTGTACAAAATCCTCGTTTTGGTACTTCTAATTATTGGGACCGTTGTTTTGGTTTAATCTCTCCTCCTGCGCTTCCGCGTTTCGTCAACTCTGAGCTGCGCATGCACAAATCCGACCTCATGTTAATTTTTCCCTGAACTAACTGCTTCCGTTTACAACAGTGAGTGCCAGCTAGATTAATTATTTAACGTTTTAAATATGGTTATTTTTCTTAGACAAACACATCGCTTCGCTACAGGATGACGTTGTTTCACCCCCTGGATCCGTGTGAGACACTTTATTTTCATATTTTTATTTTATTGTTTAATGGATGGGTGCGTTGTAATTCAGTTCTTTCTGCGGTGAGTTTGTGGCCCAAATGGTTAGAGAATTGGACTCGTAAACCCAAAGGTTGCGGGTTTCGAGTCTCAGTACCGGGCTTGGGATGGTAGGTTAGGGATTGTGAATTTACAGCGCTCTCCTCTCCCACCTCAATAACCCACGACTGAGGTTGCCCTTGATCACGGCACCGAACCCCTAACCACAGACAATGTCAAAACTAGCCCCGTTTCATACCGGTTCTGATAGAACAACTAAAAACCTGCATGTTTCATGCCAAGCCAGTAGTTGGCCATTTCGCTTTGTAAAGAAACACTACAGGGCCTGCGCACAGACCAGTAAGACGGAACACAACCATTTTGCACATTCAGGTTTTTTTGTGTTTACCCGCCGATAACGACCAAATTCGTTTTTCAATTACTTTGCACTTGTGAAATCCGGTGTTACTGGAAATAGAAAGGTTTTTTGTTTTAGTGTGAAAACGGTGTTTGTTGTAAACACCACCTTAAAGATGTAAACAACCACTGGCGAATATGAGGTTCTTCTGTGAAATTGTAGTTATTTAGTTATGTATTTATTTATCTATCTATCGAGCTATCTTAAGTCGAAAGTGCTACCACAACCTGTGTTAACAAAAAAAATAAAATAATAAAAAATTCCACCATATGTCTGGGCTCAATCATAATATCATTGTGCGATGCTAAAAATGCAAAAGTTGTCACAAAAGTCCGGACTGTCAAAAGTCATAAAAAGAATCATCGGGGGACTTACACATTGTTTCATTTACTCATATACTACACAAGTAAAAATACAAAAGTTTTGTTGAAAATCGTGTAATTTGTGTTATTTTTAAACTCAAATGGAAAAGCTTTGAAGACCTTCCCGGATATAGAGACTTGGGTATTCTTTTTGACTCAACCCTAAACACCCTGGCAACCGTTTAGCAACACGCCCTAGATGTTTTGCTTGGGCAAGCATTAGATAGACGTTTAGTAAGTGTTCCATAGGCTCAAGGACGATTTTCATGTAGGGGAACCAATGAGCTCATGGCAACACTCCCTCACTAATGCAAGCCAGAGAGATATTTCCCCTTCCCCCACTGCTGTAATGAAAACGCCCTGCCACACCCGTGGAAACACTGGGAAAAGCTCCTGGAATTCTTGCAGTCAGACGATGCTTTGGTCTTGATCATGCGTTTCTGCTCCAGCTCACAGCCGTTCGAGAACTAAATGTGCTTCTGTCTGCAAATACACAAAGATTCATATACAGGAGGTTCTAGGGGTTCACGTTTGCTGTGTTGACTGGATGGTTTCTGATGTTCTGTAGTTGGGAAAAAGTTTCTTTTAAGGAGATGGTAAATATGCTGAACCCCGGGAGGAAAGTGAAATTCTGAGTACATTTACATGTTTTTTAACTTTACCTGTCTCATAACGTTAGTTTTCTGCCGTTGTTGCACTCTTTAACTATGAATCTTGAGTTGTTTCATGCGTTTGCTGTTGTGTACATTAAAACCAAACACATTTGATTGAATTCATTTTTTCATCTTAAGACTTTTAAAAGGGTCAAAGGATTAGCCTATTCTTAAATGCTTGAGAAGCTTATATAATTTTGTTATTTCATAATTGTAATGATTTTACTGTTATTGTATTAACTCTATTTCATCTAGTTACAAGGCAACATTTCACATTTTCATTTAGTTTAACTTTTACGATACTTGAACTTTGTTTGTTTCTGTCATTTCTATTAGTTTTTGTTCTTAAAATCTATATTGTTTTTTTTAAATTACAGTTTTAAACAAAGACTGTAATTTGAAAAACAATATAGTTTTTAAGAAGAACAAAAACAATAGAAATGACGAAACCACAAAGTGCAAAAACTTAAAATCACATTTAGCAAAACATTAAAGCAGAATGTATATTATATTATTAGGCCTATTTATAGTATCTCTATAATAGTATCTAAACAATACTAAAATAACACTGGGGGAAATTATTGGAAATAAATGCTTTTGTCTTTTCTGTTACAGGACCGACATCTATGAAGAGGCTGTAGATGCATGTCATATTTGGATTAACACCTGGAAATTGTGAGCTGTTTCTCTGCAGAGGCATTCACATGTCATGAGCATGGTCGGAGAAAGACTTTGTGCTTCATAGCATGTGTGCCTATGTCAGATTCTCCATTACGTTTCTACCAGCTCAAGGGCTGATATGAATAAAGCGCGTCGTGGTCGAGGAGGAAGTCTCGCTCTGGCTGACTGATCAGGGCCTGCAGGAAACTCAGAACCATTAAGAAACTACGACGGACCGGCTTTGTTAAGTCTTACAACGGATGACTTCAAGAGTCACCCCTCTCCAGGGGGCCATCAGATGGTGGTCATCTGCTCCTGGAAAAAATTGGGGAAATTTTTAAGATCGAGCATCATATCGACGTCCCAAGAATGGCATGCCACGGGCCATGGTTTGAATCATAACGGGAATTCTGGGAGTGCCCGGGAAAAGGGTCCCGAATGGCATGGTGGGTGGCTTCCACAAGGAACTGGTGAAAATTCCCATACCAGACCAGCTTCTCCACAGTTTCCTCCCTGATGGGGAAGATGCCGGGCTCTTGTCTATGCCTTTTGCTGTTCGTCTTTACCACCGCATCATTTCTGTGGTCCATGAACGTGTGCCTCCTAAAGGGGCATCTCCAACCTCCCTAAAGTTCTTTGATTTTGACCCGTGGGTGGGCTTTCACTTATGCGAGACAACGGAATGTTTCTGATGGTCTTGTGGATTTACATTTAGTCTCTTAAAACCAAGTGAGTTTTTTAAGTGTGCCCCTGTGTATGTGAATTTCATAAATGTGTTTGTGGTGATTCTCTAAAATGCCCGGGCTATTTCCCCCCAATTCAAAAAAAAATAAAGTTTTTTTTGCTTTTGGGGGAAATTTTTATTTTTGAAAAATTTTTCATGCAATTTAAGCATTTATTTAAATTAAAATAAAGAAATGAGAATAATATTTATTGATTACAGAAAAATTTCTTTTTTAAAAATTTATTTTTAAAATTTTCTGAAAATCACAGTAATCAGAAAAAAATAATTTTCTTTTTTTTTGCATGTAAATGAGACTTTAAGAAAATTACATTAATGCAAAAAAATGTAAAATATTTTCTTCTGTACTGTTATAAATAAAATTTTTAAAATAATATTTTTGTGGGAATTAAACAATTTGTAAAGCAAAAAAATTTATTTCATATGCAAAATTTTTTGAATTACATATTTCAAATAATTTAAAAATTTGTGATTGTTTTTTTCTAAAATTTTTTTCCAAAAAAAATATTATTTTCATTTTTGAATTTAAAAAAAAAAATATTTTTTTTCTTTTTTCTATATAAAAGTTTTAAAAATATTTTTATAATTAAGTACAAAATTTTATTAAAGATATTTGAATGAAATAAAAATAATATTTGTTTGTGCAAAACATTAATTATTTTACATTTTATTTATATTTTTTTAAAAAAAAAATTTTAAATTTTTGTCAATTAAACCTTTTAATCTTCCTATTCGGTAAAATATGATTCTCATTTCTGTCGGTAAAAGATTTGAATGATATTTTTTTTCATGGGGTTTAAAATGAAAAAAATTTTTTAAAGACTTGAACATAATTGTTCTTTTATTTTCATTACCAAAAGCCCCTAGTCTTTTTAAAGTAAAAAAAAAAAAAAAAAACAAAAAAAAAAAAAAAAATGTGTTTTTTCTATATAATCATCATTGAGAATCATCATGTAAAATGTCTGGGTGTCACATTTTGGTAATGAGAATTTAGAGGAAAATGTGCTTTAATTGTCGTGACTGTACTTTCACGATTCAAAACCTTAATGAATAGACCAAGTCTAATTTCTTGTGACAAAATGTGACTTGCTTGGACATGTGAGACGCACTCTAGTAGTACTGTGTTTAAAATATTAAACCACCACATCTGCCTTCCACAGATCAATTGTTGGCCGACGGTTTCTTCTTAGTTGGCACGCTCTACCTCTACAGGTGCATCACCATGTACTTCTACTCTGCCAGTCACTGCCAAACACTTCAAATGCTCTCCCTATCGGGAAAAGTGGCCGAAGCTTTCATTCTATCGTCGTCGCTCTCTTTCCCAGTCTCATATTACTTGTAGGTTCTTTTTAAACATTTGTATGGAACGCTTATAAATACGCGCAACTAGCCTGTTTGGCACAGGCAGCTTTTTGGCCAGTTAAATCTAGGCATACAAAAAGGTTTGTAGGAATGAAGGAAAGGATATGAACGGGGCCCTTGTAAATCTTTAAAAAATAATGACTAAGAAATGCTTATCACAGACAGAGTGGGCCATGGATGTATTGCATTTCTTCTATGAATTTTAATCCCAGGAACTTTCCTTCCTGCGGTTTTTCTATGTATGTCTCATATGATAGGTTGATGTGGACCATATATATGTTTTTGAACAGTTGATGTATAAGTGCAGTTCTTTTGTGGACCATGACCTTTTATACATGTTCTCTCGGGAGCAGAGGTCAGCAAAGGGATCCTGTATGCGTACTTTTTTCAGGTTGCATGCTGAGGAAGCCATGCGTTCATATGGAGTGTGGAAAATGTGAAGGTGTGGCTATTTTCGCACTTGTATTTCCCCCGTCCAATTCACTGTTATGCTCTGGCACAACCATACTTATATTGAGGGAATTGGGATAGTGTCGGAAAGAATAGCTGTGACGGACCCTTATTTTTGTACTTTCATTTATTTTTCACATTACTTTTATGAGTCATATAGAATGGAGGTTTTTACCAAACACCTAGCATGAGAATGGTTTTTTTTTTTTTTCTAATTACTATTGTTATGGAACATGTTACTGAAACATATTTTATGACAATTTAAGCACAATTTCACGAAAATGATAGATTAATCCCACAAATAGTATCTCTGTAATTCAGAGAATAATATTTTCTATGTTTAACTGAGTTTATGGACTACAATGTTATTTAATAATTTTAATGTCAATTAAAGCACTGATTTTCCTTAAATGATCATTCCCGTCATGCAGGCATATTATTCTCATTACGGTAAAGAAATGTTAATAAGTTATACAAGATATGTAGTTCATATCGAGCCGCGCGCTATCTCTCGAGGGCCTCTTTTTATGGTTGTGATGTTAGCGAGTCTGCAAATCTGCAAATTTCATGGTTTAAGACAGACTCCCCCCCCCCCCAAATTTATACCTTCTAACCTCTTAGGATTTTACACTAGATTTACGCTTTTACAAGAATGTACACTGTGTTGACGCGTAAATTTGTATCAATTTGTACATGTGAATTTTGCCGGGAAAAAAACCCCCTACAGGAAAGAAATTTTTTTTGAAAGGGTAAAAAGTTTTTTGTCATTTAAAACATTTTTGTGCCACACACAACGCCAGGTTGTTGAAACTTGCAGCTGTTCACCCCCCAAAAATTTTTTTAAAATAATAAATGATTTAAAGAAAACCCCTGGGGAAACCTATTTTGTTACTAAAAATTAAAAACAAAATTGTGTAGAAATTAAAAAGGGGTTATTAAGGTTAAATAAAAAAAAACCTGTAAGTAAAGTCGAAAGGGAAAATGGGAAAAATCTAGGGAAAATTAATATTTTTTCTAAAAAGGAAAGGGAACTTTTTTCCACACATGGGCCATTTTTCCCGGACTTATAATCTAATCGCATGTATCGGAAAATGAGATATTTTTGGGAAAATGAAAGGGTTTTTTTTTAGAGGTAATCCTCTTGTTCCCATGCTGACAACCACGGGGGAACTGATGAAGCCAAAAAAAACCCCCACACATTTTAAAAGGAAATCCAAACCACTGGACCTCGGGAAAACCTTTTTATAAAACCCAGCAACCTTTCGCTTTTTATAAAACCTTTTTTCCCTGTTGAGATTTTGCTAAAACCCAGAAAAAACCCCAAGAACTTTGTTTTGGGAGCCTGGTTTTTTTATGTCAAGTCCAAAGGGGTTTTTGGGTTTGTTTTGGCTCTCGAAAAACCCATGGGTTTTGTAGAGACAAAATGGGAAAAAACTGAAAAAGGTTTAAGGTTTTATGGGGAATGCATGAGCTAATGTTGGTTTGTTGTTTCGGGCAGCTTAGGTACGGGGAAACTCAGATGCGGGGGTGATAAAATGCGCGGAGGAGGCTGCCCAACAGGCTCCATAAAATGTGTGGAGCTACTGTACCGGCCACACAGTCATGTCACCCTCACTTTTTCTTCATGAAGGAGTGTGAGTAACTCTGCTGGAGGAGCATTTGAAACAAAAACCCCTCCTTTGTGGACAGTGAAACCAAGTTTTTTATTTTACAGTTTTACCAAAAAGTATTTGATTTTATGATGCCTTAAAAAAAAGTAGGGAATTTTTTTGCCTTTAAAGATTAGGTTTTTTATTCCGTTCTGTTGGACAGATGGGAAAATAAGCAAAATAAATGTATATTTTTCAACCAAATATATATGTTGTGTTGGTGTTAATTATATATATATATATATAATTATATATATATATATAATATAGTATATTAATTATATTATATATATTTTATATAATATATATATTATATAATATATATTACCACACCAAACACAATTATACATATATACATATATACATTATTTTAAAATACAATATATAGACCATACAACATTATACATACAGACATCAACAACATACAACATATATAATAATATAGATATATATATTATAGAGATAATATATGTATTATGTATGTATTTATGTATGTATATATGTATGTAGTATATATATATGTATGATGTAAGAATATATGTATATGTAGATATCATGTGTGGTGTGTATGTATATGTGTTGTTGTTGCGTACTGTAGTCTGTGTGTGTGTGTTGTGTATAAGGTATATATATATATATCTCATAATATTATAGATATATATATATTATTAGTCAACCATCAACACACACATTATTTATATTGAGGACAATATTTTCTCAAAATGAGGGTATTGCAAATATATTCTTATATATTATATTTATTTACCTGTGTGTTGATTACATTTTTACCATATTACTTGCTTATGGAACCTCTCATCATTGTGGGCCCTTTTGTCTTTCAAACAAATGGTGTGAAAGTTTTGTTAATTTTATCATGCACTACAGGAAAGCAGCTCCGATGCAGAGAAATATTATTTTAATACACAGGAAATTGTATTAGAATGTATCTGTAGGGGTATAAGAACATATGATTTGTGAATTTATAAGATAGAACATATTGATTTTGCGGACTTTCAAATTAGCATCCTGGAACGTATAATACTATGTATATCATGATACTCAATCGGAGTTCTAATAGTCTACATTTGATGAACCTGCATATTTCCTTCTAACAAAACTCTGAAAACTTTATAAATATTAATCTAGAATGTTTTCATACAAAATAGATTCAGGATCCTTGCGTGAAAGTTTCACTTTATCAATGGTTTCACTAAGGTTCAGTGGATTCACTATGGGTTAATGTTCATGTTTATTACCCATATGCATCCCGTGAGTGTGTGAGATATGGGAAGATGGGGTAAATATATTTAAAATAAAATGTAAGTATTATCATTAATAGTCTATTTCGAGAAACGCAGAAAGTCACTCAGTGGATAGCTGGGTCAAAATGGCCCAAACAACAAAGGGATCAGTCTTTTTATATGTATCTCTCATGTATATCTCACGACTATGGTATAGCTAATGTATGACTAAAAATTCTAAAGTTAGGCTTATTTTGTAAAGTTTAGTTCCAATGTGCTAAAAAAAATACCGTTAATGCTTGTATCTTCAGATCACTTCCATTTCTCTTCTGTATCTACACTCTAGTTGTTCACTATTTTTGAGCCATAACAGCATTGAGCAGTTTGTGCAGAAATGTGCTGAAATGCTCAATGCAAAAAAAAAAAATCTTATTTGTCCTCAAAATACATTTTGATTGACTTTATGTAAGATCTTGCTTGCTGTCTGTAGATTTTTGTCTAATTTCAATTAGTTTTACTATTTGGTCAACTCAAACTGCTGTTCTTCTTGCATTTAGCCTTGAGGCAATATAGTCGATAATCTTATGTTCTAACATTATAATAGCCTGATTTTCCTTGCTCCTCACACAGATTCTCACTAGACGGTTCTGGTGGTAACCACTGGGGCTGTTGGGCTTCTGTGTGCAATAGGATGTTGGTTTTGCGCGCGCCTCTTGCTCAGTTCTGACCACTACCACCAATGTGGATGTCGGTCGTGGCTGGTTACTTCATCACCACACGTCCTCTTCTGGTTGGTATTCAGACAATGGCCCAACCAACAGAGTACGTCTGTCTTTTTTGGGCAGCCCCCCCCCCCATCACAAGCATGCCAAAATTATCCAGGCCGAGCCTCTGTGTCAACTTGTGTTTATTTTAACCGGTTCTGTCTTCATCTTCACTTTCTAGGTGCTTAAAGAAACATCCCAGACCAACTTTTTTTTCACCCATGTACGGTGGTACCGGGCGAATTTTTCCGGTAGCCATGGAAAACAATGTTTTCCATCCCGGGGTTGGGTGGTGCCCCGCTCAGCTACCAAAGCCCTTTGCCGTGGCACTTGCTGCAGGTTGGAGTTCATGTGAAAGTCACACAGTATAGCCCTTCCGACTGTACAACTAAAAGGGCGGTGAATCAGGAATGTGACTACATTTGGATGTGCGGTCTCCCAAAGCATGTGTCCCAAAGTGGGGCCAGAACCAAAGCCTGATCCCTTTAACTAACAGAGGACGGCTCGGCAGTCAGTGCCAAAGCATACTCATTCCTTTGATTGGTTCTTTGGATGTAAAACTTAACAATATGGCTGTAGGAGGAACCATTGTCAGTGATTTTCTTCTCTCTAATTGTGGTTATTGGGCTTGTGTTGGCCTGTAGCATCATCTTGCATTTGCACCAACAAAATCACACAAGGAAACGAGGCCAGCTCAAACTAAATGCCAAGTTATTTATTTTCCAGAATCCACATGACCAATGTGTCTGAGTCTGGGTGTTTGCCCCTGTTTACAGGTCCAAAGCTATCTTTTAACAGATATTTGGTTAACTCAAGTAAGCAATTTTGACAACTAAAATATTGCATTTTTCTGTTTGGAGGAACAAAATCAGTTTTTGTACAGCCTTACATTTTTCTAAAAGTCCATCCGCTAAAATAAGCGCGATATTGCGTGTGGTCAGAGAACGGTTTATATGAATTAATATTTTATTTTTTGAACTAAATTCATATTACGTCGAGAGGCTACAGAAGATGTTTATCGTTTAGATAATCGAATGCTCCTCAGTGGCACTTAATAGTTCAGAGTGAACGTTCTGTTCTGGCGATCAACTGTAGTACGTATTTATATGTTCGTTCAAAGAGAATTTTCAGTGTTTTGGATTTATATTCGGGGTGATCCTGCTGTAACTACCCTTTGCGAATTCATGTACCACATATGCTTGAAACAGATCTCACCTCGTTGCTCGCATGTAACAAGCTGTACTGTATTTTCATGACCGTGGTCAGCAATTCTAATTCCTTTGTCCATAACCATTTCTCTGGTGGTGTGTTTTCCAGAATGTATTTATGTTTTTGTTTGCGTTTATTTAGTATTTGTCTCTGGAATGGTTTTCTTGGCATGTTGTTTGTCTGTCAGACAGCACATGCGTTATGGCTCTGACTGAATGTTCTGGGTTTGACTGACAAGACGATGTGAACCGATCCATCCTTTCCACGAGCCAGAACAGATGATCTGTCCCATTGACCATCCCAATGCAACAAGCTGCTATATTGTGATTTAATAGTAGGAGGTGTTCGTCCATTGACAAACCAATAAATGACAAAAATATTAGCACAAAACAGCTTTGCTTGATTACATTTACATTATTTAGTCATTTAGCAGACACTTTTATCCAAAGAAAAAAAAAGGACTTACAATGAAGACAATAGAAGCAGTCAAAACCAGCAAATGTGCAACTTTTGCTGTGACAAGTCTTGGTTAGACTAACGGGAAGTACATGTAGCAAGGTTTTTTTTTTTTTTTTAATAATAATAGAAAAAACAAGAAGACAGAATGGAAAAAAGGAATAGAGAATGCTAGTGTTAGTATAGATGAAATAGAATAGAAAGTGCTAGAGGTTCAAGTGTTTTTTTTTTTTTTTTTAATTGGAATTTTTGAAATACAGAGTGCTAGAGTTAGAGGGACAAATGAAGATGGAAGAGAGATTTTTCAGTAGTTTCTTGAAGATGGCTAAGAAACTCAGCTGCTCGATTGAGCTGGGCAGGTCATTCCACCAGGAGGGAACATTTAATGTAAAAGTGGTTTTGTGCCTCTTTGGGATGGCACTATAATGCGCGCTGTTCGCCGCTTTGATTATTTGGATTATTTTTTATTTTACAGTATAAATAGTCTAAATTATCAATATTTGTCATGATCTTTTAAAAAAGTTAATTTAAAGGCTTGTTTTAATAGTTGGTAGACTGTATATCAGTTGTTTTATTTACACTGTAGTGATTTCAGTGTAAAAGAGCCTCACACAGGGCACAATGAAAAGGTAGAGATTTTAGATCCAAGTAGCACCACATGTAATGGCTTTGGGCTTAAATAGGGATATTAATATTTAGTTTTGGTCACACTGTTTTATGGGGCACCAGCCAGGAATCTTCAGTTTCATTGACAGTAAAGAACAGTCATGGAAGATTGTCGAATAGATAAGATTTCATAAATTGGAGGAAGTTGTAGTCTGACCAATCTGTAGGACTGTTTGAGCCTTCTTACTGTATTGTCGACACAATTATAATAAAAATGAGTTTTTATTAACAAAAGGATAGACAAGAGAAACTAACAACTACTAAATGGGTACAATGAATGAATAAAGTGTGAAAGATCGATAGATGCAAGTGACTGAGCTGGATGTTACTATGGATGGACCGTTATCTTATGGCAAGATGAACAGAAGTTTCCTGGAAGTAATAAGGTAAACCTTATTCTAGATTCAATAAATTGAGAGATTATTTGTTATTAACTGGCATCAATTAGATGATCATATACTGACAATACACACTAAAGCCAAGGGTCTCTTGGGAAGAGGTTTGGAAAGAGTGATATTTATGTTCCGCCTGGTCATGTGTGCGATGTCTTCCACTTGTTGATCTGAGCCACATTAAAGTGGGAAGAAAAGAGTTGAATCACTGGTGAACTCCTGAGCACCGAGAAGGTCCTTGGTCTGGAAACACAAACGGAGGAGCCTTGAAGGTGAGTGTTCTGGAGATATAGGCAAACTGGAACATGCAGAGAGAGGATCGCTGATGAGACGATTCTGACGTTGGTGGAGAAGATCCTGTGGCAGTCCAGCACATGCAACGAGGATCACTGAAGAGAAGGTTCTGAAGTTGTTTCAGAAAGATGGGGGGCCACCAAACTTGTGGTCATTGTTGCTGATGCTGTTTCCAAACTCCCCAAATGTGCTTCTTTCTGAACATCTTTGATTCTCCTTGGAATACCTTAGAGTAACAGCTTAGCAACATAGAGAGAGTGACTCTTTCTTTGTCTCTGAGAGAACCTTTTAATCTTTCTTGAGAAGGAGGGATTTGCAAGTTGGCGCCTTTCAGATCCAGCATTTTGATTGGCCGAAGCTGTCAGAGGTGGCCACGGTATGGCCCCTCTCTGGCCTGAGTTCTATTTACATAGCCTAAAGTCCACTTTTTAGACACAATGTCTTGAGGTTTTTTCTATGCATTATGCACATTCCCAAACCAATTCCAGATGAACCTACACATTGTGCTGAAAATATGAAGATCAAACATCAACAGTAATGCTTTGTCTCATGCATTCATATATACAGTACATACCTTAATGGGTAAGGTTGCATACATTGTTTGTATTACAAACAGCACTCCAATTAAGTATATACAGTTCTGTAAATGGATATGAAGAAGGTTTAATCAATTTTGTGTCCATTTTGTGTGAATGCATGTGAAGATCTGTTCTTCCTTTGGTCACATGGCAAAAGATTTCTCCTGTGAGAGGAATTTATGATCATTCACACTTTGATAAGAGTAAGGGAGGACAAAGCAGTTCCTACCCACTCTCCATAAGAGGCAGTGATGTTAAGGTAAAAGTCATCCTTTGTTGTTCAGTAAAAAGCCTGATCACATCAAAATTAATTTTCTACACAGTAGTTTGCCATCTTGATTGCTGTTCACTAGCGGGTCTTTGTTACAGTGTAATTCTACATTTACGTACTGAGTAATATTAGTTAACATGTACATACAGTACTTCAGGGTTAGATTTAGGGCTTGGTTTAGAGTTAAAGGGTTACTCCACCGCAAAATGAAAAATTTTGTCATTAATCACTTACCCCCCATGTCGTTCCAAACCCGTAAAAGCTTCGTTCGTCTTTGGAACACAATTTAAGATATTTTTGGATGAAAATCGTGAGGCTGAGACTGTCCCATAGACTGCCAAATAAATAACAGTGTCAAGGTCCAGGAAAGTATGAAAAGTTATTTATTTGGCAGTCTATGGGACAGTCTCAAGCCTCCCGAATTTTCATCATTCATTGTGTTCCAAAGACTAACGAAGCTTTTACGGGTTTGGAACGACATGGGGGTAAGTGATTAATGACAAAATTTTCATTTTGGGATGGAGTACCCCCTTTAAATTGCGTGCGAATTTATTGCTATAGTAAGCAGTGTTGGGGTAACGCATTACAAGGTGACGTGAGTTACATAATCAGATTTCTTGTATCAGATACAATAAAATATCTGTGTAGACTAAGCGTGAATAATATACTCATCTCACTTGCACTAAAACACATTCAGTATTCCTCAAAATTAGCGCAAACTTGCAATAATTAAGTGTTACCACAAAAATCCTTTATGTATTGAATCCCATTTTATTAACCAATGTCTTTGCTGCTGACCTTTCTGAACATTCTTCTCTTGCGTTATATTCTCAAAAAATGACAACCAATTTTTTAATGTGCAGAATAGCATACTTATTCTTGTGCACACCTGATGGAAAAAGCAGAGTTTTACACAGGACAAAAAAGGGTATTTCTATTATGTATATTTTAAGTCCTAATTACACCATTTTACCCATATCATAATTATACATTTTAGCTGTTTTATTTGCTGCATCCACCAGGAACCTCCCAGGTTTTTGTATTTAATAGTTTGGAATAAATCAAAGAATTCTGAAATACGGATCAAATGTTTTTTGTTTTTTTTTGAAGAGAAACTGTATCTTTTTGTACTATATGTATCAATACATTTTAGAAATGTATTTACTTTTGCATTTATTTTGTTACATTTATCATTAACTGAAATGTTCTCTGTGGTTAAAATTTAACGTAAAATTAAAATTAATTATCTTGATATGGTCTGCGGTATCTCAAATGTTATGCAACTAATCTAATCTAATCTCAGAGTTTGGTTTCAAACTGTCAACATGAAGAATGGCTATAAACAATGGAGAGAATATTACCTTTGTCCTTGCACTATATACACTATAAGTGTGCACTTCTTCCACACTTGATTCACTTGTTTCCTCTGCACAAAACCTACAACTTTAAGTTTGAGTCCAGAGTAACACAGGTAAGTACTTTTACTACATATCTTATATAGATCAAGAAAATGTTTCACCTGTTTGATATTATGTTACATCTGGTATCCAGTGTGGATGATTTTATATACCCTTTGCAGATTCAGCATGATGTTAATAATTTAAACTTAAAACAGTATAAAAGGGATCATAAAAAATACAGGATATATTTTATTTAGTACTGTACTGAATAAGGTATTATACATATAGTCCAATTTTTTTATTTTTTTTATTTACACAAATGAACTGGTTCAAAAGTTTACATACTCTTGAATCTTAATGTATATATATATATATAATATATATATATATATATATATATATATATATATATATATATATATATATATATATATATATATCAATAGAAAAACACAAAATGTTCTGGCAGAAAATTACCAGTACGCCTTCTGTTAAATTTATGGACATTTCCTTCAATCCTAAATCAAAACACAATGCAATGCGTAATTCAAAATACAGTTAAAACATATTTAAATAATACAGTGGTTTAGTGTTTATATGTGTTTCTGTTTTTTGTATTAAAAGCGTGTGTGTGTGTGTGTTTCAGTGAAGGGTGATGGCGCGGAAGTCTGCGTGCTGTCGTCTCAACGGTCTGGAGATCTCGCTCATCGTTCTCTTCCTTTTGATGACAATAGTCTCAGTGGGGCTAATAACAGTCCTGATCCTCAAATTGGATTCAGAAAAACGTAATCATATGTTTTAAAGTAATTCTGAACTGTACACATGGTTTAATTACAAGAAAATTATAGATCATAAACCAATTTGTATTTTTCATAAGCAAATTCTTGTCCTTAGGCATTCTAACACCTATAAAAAAGTTTGACTGATTTTATATTCACACATTTAATATTAAGAAATATTTTTATTATTTGTGCACCAGAAGAAGCAACTCCAGAGGAACCGAGCCCATCAGTGAATCCTCCAGAGAGCCCTTATCTGATCGGTGTGGGTCGAGCAGATTGTACCGGGCCTGTGGCCGATCTGCCTATGGTCAGTTTCATTTCTCTCAATCCTTTTCTGTTCAGTTCATTTCTAAGACTTTGATCATTTGACTTTACTCTGAAACTATTGCCAGCTGTTCTGTGTGGTTATTGGTGAGGCCTTAGTTGGAAGTTGTTA
The DNA here is from genome assembly GCF_018340385.1 of Cyprinus carpio. Taxonomy (NCBI): domain Eukaryota; kingdom Metazoa; phylum Chordata; class Actinopteri; order Cypriniformes; family Cyprinidae; genus Cyprinus; species Cyprinus carpio. The sequence goes on from NC_056583.1 coordinate 4,339,939, forward strand.
TTCATCAGTTGTTAGAGACTGATAATGTTTATGACTGTGCAGATGTGATGATAAAGGACAGTTATTGATGTCAAAGGCCTTTAAGATTCTTGTTAATCCTGTTTTTTTGTTTGTGGAAAAGATGGGTTACGCCAATACTGACCAGACAGCGAGAGGGATCCACACACGTCTGTTCAGCAGAGCCTTCATCGTGGACGATGGCAGTAAAAGAGTGGTGTTCATCACTGCAGACATCGGCATGGTCTCTCAGAGACTAAGGCTAGAGGTAGCACATGCACTATTCTGGGTTTCTTCTTCTCTAGTCATGGGAAAAGTTTACATAAAGCACTTCTCTTATAATAACGTGGAGAGTATGGTAATATATATACAGTGTATATATATATATATATATACACACACACACACTAAGTCTTTGTTAAGTAGTTCATTTACTAGGAGATTGAGCTCTTGCCAGTTGTGCTTTTGTTCCTTGTGTTGTGATTCATTCATCTCTCTATCTATCTCCCTGTCTATCGTTCTATCATTTTGTGTACCTGTCATTCTGTATATCTATTGTTCTATCATTCTGTGTGTCTGTCTGTCTCTTTATTGGTCTATATAGTGGCCCATTTATTGGTCTGTCTGTCTGTCTGTCTGTCTCGATCATCTATCTATCTATCTATCTATCTATCTATCTATCTATCTGTCAATCTATTTTGAATCACATCTATCTATCTATCTATCTATCTATCTATCTATCTATCTATCTATCTATCTATCTATCTATCTATCTATCTACTGTATCTCTCTCTCTCTCTCTCTCTCTCTCTCTCTCTCTATATATATATATATATATATATATACAGTATATATATATATATATATATATATATATATATATATATATATATATATATATATATATATGTGTGTGTACACACACATAGTCAATGACCTGCTGTAGAAAAATTGCTAGTAATTTTACAAATACAAAGGACATGTTGAATTATTATTTTTCATATATATATATATATATATATATATATATTAATACTGGAAATTTGGAATATATAATACTAGATTGTTAGTAAAAAAAACTTGTTGTTAAGTAGTTTGGCACTTTTTTTTTTCATTAGTTTTTTTTATGAGTTGACAATTTTCAAGATTTTTTTTTTTTTTTGTTTGTTTGTTTTTGAGTAACCCTGAGAAAAATAATGATATTCCTGTTTAAAAATATAACTTTTTATTGTTATCATTAATTTATATTATTGTTACACCACTTGTCATTATTTTTTGGAATGATTCAATCTAAATTTTAGTACAGAACTGTAGAAACTGTAGAATAAAAAAAAAAAAGAAACTAAAATTAATACAAGGATTTTGCATATCTAAAAATCTGACTCATGTTTCAAACTAGATTTTCTCCTTATGATCATTTCTGGCATCTCTTTACTTGTTAGTGACTATATTTGCATATAGACCAATAATGTGTTTATTTCCAGTAATCAGAGTACAGACTTAACCATTGAAGGATGTTCACATGCCCGTTTTTAAAATCAGCATGCGGCACAAATTACTATTATGATTGTGACATTTATGAGCTTAATCGCATTAATTTGATCGTATTGTGTTTGCATGAGGTAAAGTTTAATCACAATATTGAAATGCATAAGAATCTCATTAGAATTGCATTATGAGGGTGTATCTAAATGTCGTTGTCCCAAACCATTTTAGGTTCTGCAAGAGCTAAAGGCGAAATATGGAGACCTGTACAGACAGGACAATGTGGTCATGAGTGGCACACACACACATGCAGGCGTGGGCGGCTACTTCCAGTACACCCTCTTTATGATCACAAGTAAAGGCTACATTAAACCGTCAATACAAGCCATCGTCAGTGGAATAGTCAAGGTATAACTCTCACTTGAAATGCATTTCTGATATGTTAATATATAAATGTGTACCCTTTGGATTAGTTTATGCAAATGCCTTCAGCATGTCATTGATAATGTTTTCTTCTCTTTGTATTAGAGCATTGATATAGCTCACAGGAATTTGAGACCTGGACGCATTTTCATAAATAAAGGACAACTAGCTGACAGCAACTTGAACAGAAGCCCACATTCATACATGAACAACCCTGAGGAGGAGAGAAACAGGTTTGTTTGTTTGCTCATATTGATCCAGCTGTATTTTAAATGAACTCAAATCCCAGCAGTGTCAGAAATCAGCTTTAATTATTAAAGGGATAGTACGCACAAAAATTAAATTGCTGTCATCATTTACTCACCCTCATGTTTCTTTCTTCTGTGGAACACAAAAGTATATTTTGGAAGAATGTCTGTAACATTCAAAAACTGTTTCGGGTCCTACTGACTTCCATTATAATTATGATTATAATTAATACAAAAAATAGTTGTCACACAATATTAGAAATCAGAAATCAAATTACACAAATGCTTGTTTAAATTGTTTGTAAGTATGAAACTATCTTCCAATCTAAAAGTGTAGAATCTTTATAATTTTGTAATATCTTTACCCCAGGTGGGGGCAAGTTGTCACATTTCTTTTTTAAACCCAAACTATGCTTTCATATTGTTGTATGTAACATTTAAATTTTGCGGTTTTATCAAGTGTTTTTTTTCTCATAATTGTGTTACAGTAAAATGTGATGACAGCTAGCCACAGTCTCTCCTAATGGTTTAATTTATATGTTTGTGTTAAAAACACTTAATATTAGTTACACATTAAACAACACTCATGATTAATTTCTGACTCAGATATGAATTCAACACAGACAAGCAGATTGTCATCATGAAATTCACAGATCTGGACGGGGATGGTATGGGCTTGCTCAGGTACAAAACACCTTTTACTTCAAAGAATTATAAGTTTCAGTGCAAACAAAATAATATCTTAGGGATTTATTGGCTATGTATCTGCCCTCAGCTGGTTTGCTGTACATCCTGTCAGTATGAATAACACCAATCGCATGGTGAGCTCGGACAACCTCGGCTACGCCTCCTACGCCTTCGAGCAAGAGAAAAAACATTTGCTTTCCTACCCGGTGAGGTAAAAGGTCAACCTTTTAATTAGAGCCTTTTCCCTCAGAGCCCCATCATCAAGGTTAATTAATTGTCTTTATTAGTTGTAATCTACTTGAAGAGTTCACAAGGACATTTTGCCATTCAACAAAGTCAATAGTTCTCCTGCAAATGCTCTAAACACGGAGGGAGTTTATTGAAGATGGTTAATTAATGTTGTTATTATGCAAGATCTGTTTGCCCTATAAAATAAACAGAAGATAACATTTCTGTTGCTTATGTCAGCAGTTATTTTTAATAGGCTTTTTGCCTCGGATACAGTATGAAAAGCTCAGCAGTAATGCATCACGGTTCTGTTTACCTCCAGGGCCCTTTTGTAGCTGGCTTTTCCTCCAGTAATCTTGGAGATTCATCTCCCAACATTCGCGGCCCTGTCTGTGTGAACACCGGCGAGAAGTGTGACTACCTTAACAGCTCCTGTCCCATTGGTGGAGTGAGTTATTTATCAACCAACAGTGTTGTGCGCCATTTAGATTTACCTTAATTTATTTATCACACTCCACTAATTCAAATCTTCTTGGGTGTGATTGTTGAATTTGTTCAGTTTAATATTTTAACTTAAATATTTGCAGACACTTGGAAATGTTTACTCTCCATGTGCCTTTCAACAGAAAAAAGCGTGCATAGCTTTTGGACCGGGTGAGGACATGTTTGAAAAGCACCAGGATCATAGGAGAGAATATGTCTAAAAAAGCAAAGGTTTGTCTCATTTGTCAAATTGCTTGATCCTGATGTGTATCAGTGATTGTGGTGCGAGTGCATTACTTTACTTAGTCAATTTTTTCTGCAGGAGCTGTACAGCAGTGCAAAGCAGGAGCTGCATGGGCCCGTTTACGCTGCACATCAGTGGGTCAACATGACCGATGAGACTGTCCCACTGAACTCCACTCATACAGTGAGTAGAGGGTTCCTGTGCATGAAAAACAGCTAATGAGATCAAAAACATGTACTAAAAGAGTAAAGTAAATTTGATTTGTATAGCACTTTTTAAAATACACATAGTTTTAAAGCAACTTTAAAGAAATGTTCTGAATTAAATTATTTATTAATTTATATAATAATAATAGAGTTTTTCATTTTGGGTGAACTATCCCTATATGTAGAGTACCGGTAAAAAGGTTTGCAATAATAAAGATTTTTTCAAAATATTAAAAAAATGTCATTTATTACTGTAATGTCAAAGCTGAATTTTCAGCAGCCCACTACTCCAGTCTTTAGTGGTTACATGATCCTTCAGAAAATCTTTCCATTTGAAATGTTTTAAAGAAAACATGGTCAATTTGCAGTTTTTCAACTGTATACATGCATGTAGACAATCATGCGTGCAAGCATGAGGCTAACATGACTAGTGAGACACTTACCAACCAAAATTATGTTTTATCTTATGTCATGTTTATGAAAACTCAATGAACAAAAACATAAAGATCCGCAAAGTGCTGCTTTCAGTGAACAAACTTGACTCACATGAATCATGTACGTAAGTACATAAAGAAATAGTTCTCAAAAGGACAATTGTACAGATGAAATTAACACATTTTGCACTGCATAATTCCTGTATGTACTTTAACATAAAATACAATCCTCACGTTTTAACCCTCCAAAACATCCAAATTGTAAGTGCATCACCAAAACATGATTTTCTCTTGTTTTTAAAATCTGAAGAAAAAAATATTTTCTGCAGTTATTGTCTGAACATCACAGATGCTCTCTGTAGAACTTAACATGAACCAGAAAATTCTGCATTTTGGTGTTCGTGCTGACACTGTTTCTGTCATCAGGGACGGACGTGTAAACCTGCTCTGGGCCACAGTTTTGCTGCTGGTACAACTGATGGAGGAGGAGAATTCAACTTCATACAAGGTAAGGAGTCGGGTTTCATGTCACTTGGGAAGTACTTTGCCAATTCTTATGGTTACATAATTTGACAGATAATTATGGTTATGCTTTTTCTTGTGACCAGGGGATACTGATGGAGATCCTTTCTGGGATGGAATTAGAGATGCACTTTTGGGACCCCCTTCCAATGAGACCAAGGCTTGTCATCAGCCTAAACCAATCCTCTTCAGCACTGGGGAGGTATGAGGACAAGTAGAGCTCTTAAAGAAATGGAATAACAAAACCTGGTATACAATATGGTATCTGTTGTTATTATTAGCATAAGATAAGAATGTGTCAAAAGGGAAAATAGCTCCAGAATTGGCACTTTTTACACAGTACATGACAATAGGTAATGGCAAGTATTCATAATTCCTGTCGGACTGTTTTATTTGTTTTGAAATAATAACAGTGATGGTTGTTTCTGTGCAGATGGATTCGCCCCTCCCATGGCATCCAGCCATCGTGGATGTTCAGATCATCACTATCGGCTCATTAGCCATAGTTGCAGTCCCAGGAGAATTTACGTGAGTTCTGTTAATTGGTATAGGAAAAATTAAAATAGGAAACAGTGGTTCCGTAACCAGACAGTATTGTTTACCACAAATTGTCTTCTGTGTTCTAGTACCATGTCAGGAAGAAGGATACGAGAGGCAGTCAAAAAGGTGAGAATTGCACATTCACAACTGGTAAAATGTTTGGAATAATTAAAACTTTTTATTGATTTTGAAAAAAGTCCCTTCTGCTTACCAAGGCTGCATTTATTTGATTAAAATACAGTAAGAATAGTAATTTTGTGTAATGTAATTAGAATTTAAAATAACTTATTTCTTTTTTAATATTTGTTTAAATTTATTTATTAATTAATTAATTTATAAATCAGTTTATTCCCGTAATGCAAAGCTTAATTTTTATCATCATTTTATCATCTTCAGTGTCACATGATCCCTGTTTTAAGTTGGTTTAAAGGGTTAGTTCACCCAAATATGAAAATTCTGTCATTAATTACTCACTCTCATGTCGTTTCAAACCCGTTAAGACCTTTGTTCATCTTCGGAACACAAATTGAGATTTTTTTCGATGGAATCTAGAGCTGTCTGACCCTCTTTATTTGTATTTATATTAAATTCTTTATTTGTGTTCCGAAGATGAACAAAGGCCTTGTGGGTTTGAAACGACATGAAGGTGAGTAATTAATGAGAGAATTTTCATATTTGTGTGAACTAACACTTTAAATCTTTTTTAACCAACAGACGTTTCTCTGTAAAAACAGGACGTTTTCCTTCTTCCCCTCACAACCTATCCTGTGGTGTGCCTCAAGGCTCTGTCTTAGCTCCCTCTAGGTTCCATCTTCAGGAAACATAATGTTTCATTTCACTGTAATGCTATATGCCTGTGTCTATGAAAAATAAGAGTGCTCTAGGTCATCTAACAGCATGTCTTGAGGATGTGAACGCTTGGCTTGCCAAGATCTTTCTTTTTTTGAACTCAGACAAAACAGAAGTTATGGTTTTTGACCCTTCAGAATCCAGGCCAAGAAATCACCTTGACCTTGAATCTTTAAATCAATTAATTTCTCCCCAAGTACGAAATCTAGGTATGATGATAGATAGATGCCTCAAATTCGACAAGCAGATAAGCGCGGTCATTGGGTCCATCCTTTTCTATCTTCATTCTCTAATCCTTTCTTCCAAAGCGTTTCTTGGAGATTGCCATGAAGGGAAGGAGGAAATTTGATGACGCTACACCCTTCTGAGATCTCTTTACTGGCTTCCGATTAATTTTAGAATTGAGTTTAAAATTTTATTACTGGTGAATAAGTCATTAGATGACTTAGCACCTTCTTACTTGTCTGATCTACTTCACTTGTACCCTCCAACCAGAGGCCTTAGATCCGAAGGTAAACTCCTCCTGCAGATCCCTAGCACCCGGCTAAAATCGAGGGTAAACCGAGCCTTTGAAGTGGCCGGCCCCACATTGTGGAACAAGCTCCCATTCTATATTAGATCGGCTTCCTCTTTTTCTGAGTTTCAAGTCATGTCTCAAAACTTATTTATTCTCTGTTGCTTTTAGTTTATCGGATTGTTTCGGTTTTACTGTTTTGCTGCTATTAGTGTACTCAACTTTTTAATTTTAAAAACCACTTTGGTCGGCCTGCAGCCATTTTTAAATGTGCTCTATACATAAATTGAACTTAAACTTGAAAATGTCATACATTTTTTCTCAGGACTCTTTGATGAACAGGGAGTTCACAAGAACATTATTCATTTAAAACAGAAATCTTTTTTGTAGTATTATAAATTTCTTTGCTGTCACTTTTTATCAGTTTAATGCATCCTTGCTGAATTAAAGTATTAATTTATTTTTATTAATCTTTCTTACACCAAAAACTTTGATTAGCAGTGTATCACAGTATTTACAAAACATTGAAAAGAAATGTTTCATCAAATCAGCATATCAGAATGAGTTCTGAAGGCTCACGTGACACTGAAGATTGGAGTAATGATGCTGAAAATTCAGCTTTTTTAAAAAATATTAAAAAAACTAAAAGAAAAAAAATCATTAAAAATGTAATTACTCTAAATGTAATTCTAAGCCAGTAGTCTACATATAAGGATAGTTCACCCAAAAGAGTTTTTAGAGGATTCCATTTTAAGCTGAATAAACATATTTTGACACAAATATCAATATGTTTAGGGGGAATAGACAGTGGTGTATTTTGACGTCACAATCATTTCACATGATTTCTATAGGAGTTGGAGGTGAAAGACTCTTTCGCTAATGCAGAAGTGGTTGTCGCTGGTCTGTGCAACATCTACACCCACTACATCACAACATACGAAGAGTATCAGGTATATACTGTATGCCTCAGTTTTAGTGAACCATCGACACTTACAAAAACATACTGTAATATAGTCATGGCATTTACATGGTGCTCCAGGGTACATCAGTGATCCAAAAACAAATATATATATGTGTCTGTATTTTTCCTCTATCTTCACAGATCCAGCGATATGAGGGTGGATCCACTATTTATGGTCCTCACACTCTCTCGGCTTACACCAGCGCTACAGAGGCCTGGCCAGAGCTATAGCTCACGTAATGCTCCACTGCCTTACAGTCATTTGTGACTTTTTGATGAACTGAAATGGCCTGCATGATTTCATATATTACTACATTTTTCACAGGAAACAATTGGAGAACTGCCTAAGGGTCCTGAACCCCCTTTCTTTGATGAAGACAAACTTTTTAATCAAGTGAAGGACCCAATTGCAGATGTAGCTCAAGCTAACACCACATTTGGTGATGTCTTACAGCAAGTGAACTCCATCTATAAAGTGGTAGGTCAATAATTCTGAGGTGCAAACAGTACAGTAAAGTTGCGGTCACATTTACCATTGCTTGGTGCAATTTTGCAGACAGAATCAATAATTTCAATAGGAATCCACATGTTTGGGTGCTTTGCGTGAGGGGTGAAAAAGTTCCCACGTAGATTTTGCTCTTGTTCAAGTTGGACATGTGAATTTGATGTGCTAAACCTGGTTTGAATGTGACTTCTACGCTATTGACAATGGACCTTTTTTGCCCGTGAAAAATGTGACTGCACATGAACACTGTCCTAGCGAAAGCTTACTATTATAAATTGACAGGCTTTATGTGATTTATTTATTCTAAAGGGAGAAATTGCATCTGTCACATTTGTCGCTGGAAAACCCAAGACACTCTGGAGATATTGTGAGTTCTTTAATAGCAGTAACTGTACAGTAATCTCTTGCAAAACATGCTATTTTATGTATGAGATATAACTAATCTGTTTTGATTATGATATCAGAGAGATAAGACATTCGTCACAGTGGAGAGGTTTCATAACGACACCAACTCATGGGAAATAGTTCACACGGATGCTTCGTGGGAAACAAGGTAATGTGTTTTCTACAGACAGTACAGTACATGCTGCAGAAAGATGCATTTTTTTTTTAAATGTTATCATATTTGTTTGTTTCATTCTATAATTTTACTTTGAGGTTGAGTAAATAAAGCCATCTTAAAGCTAAAGCTATCTTTCAAGGTCTATCCCCGATAAGGCAAACGCTGAGTCAAGATCTTATCACTTATTTTATGGGCAATTCAGTCTTCGGGCCGAAAACCATGTGTGATCCCTCAAGGAATTCTAGATTAGACAGTCTGTAAATTTATGTTGACATAATGCGTAAAGGCAAAACACAGTATGTCAGCAAAACTGGAACTGATAAAAGAGCATCAAAGTTTTTAATTGAATGTTAATTTATTTGATATTAGTTTTCAAAATTCTGTTCAAAATTCGGTGAGCATAGAGACAAACCTGAGTTTTCAAACTGGGATAACAAAAAAAAAAAAAAAAAGTGTGTAAAAATGTTAAATTATATTATTAATAATTACAAATAAATATATACTATAATATGGACTCATTTTGTTTATTCAGGTTTCACTGGATTAAAGGACTTGCTGGCCGGAGTCAGTCAAAAGTGGAGTGGCACATCCCGCTCACTGCACAGACAGGAACCTACCGCATTCAACACTTTGGACACTATAAACAATCCACAAATAACAACACCATCACACCATACGTGGGCACTTCTGATGCTTTTAAAGTCACCAAAAAGCTTTTACTACTATTGATCAGTGTATCACTGAGAAAGTACATTAGACTCGACGCTGACAGATATTAGCTGCTTGTAATGCAGTGCTCAATTAAAAACATCAATCTGTAACTTAATGTTGTGAAACTTTCATACAGCAAGAGTACTAAAATGTCAATATTGTTTTCTAAGGTGAAGTAATTGTTTTGTGAAGTATAAAACATCTATAAAACTGTTGCAGTAGCTCCTGATGTCTTAAGAATTTATTTAATAAAATTTTTGATTTTAAATTTGTGTCTTGGTAATTATGCACTAGCCCTATTCATTTTATAAAAGTAGCAAGCACCTTGCACACGGAAGAACAAAATGGCTCAAAAGTTTGAAAAATAATCAATTTCAGCCAAAAGTATAAAGCCTCAGTAGTTTAATTATAATTAAAGAAGATAAAAAAAAAAAAAACATAGAAATAATGTTTTTGTAGTTTTACACCAAAAAATTCCATTGCACTTGGTGCTGGTCAGCCCCTCAGTGTATTTCGCCATGTTGAAAAGATTGACCCATGGTTTTCAATGTTGGTGAGTTGTAGATTTGCTAGTAGCATAGTGTAGTTTTTAGTTATGCGAAGACTGAAAATTAGGCAATGAATCACACCTACTGTATTGTCGTGCTTTACCAATGGGAGAATCAGTACCATTAAAAGTTCTGAAGTCAGAAGACAGGAAGACCAACAAAGAGTAAAGACTTCTACATGCACGATTTTAGCAATCCTATAAGATCATTGCTGGTCACACTGTGCAACATGGATCTAATAAACTTGGGTACGACATGCATGTAGACTGTACGATGATGACACCTATTGACTCAAAGGCTACGACGCACGTTTCTATAGAAGAATAAAACGTCAGTAGCATGTCGCATTGATTTCATGTCACATTTTTACTGGTTGGTCAGTAAACGTGGCTCGTAACTACAAACCCACTGTGCGATGAACATGCTGAGTTTCTGACACTGCTAGAACATTATCGTAGGCTATCTTTGGTCGCAAGACTGTGACAACGGCCATCTTTGAACCTCTCTCACTGTACGACATAGGACCACCGATTAGGAGCCATGATCACAGAAATCGCCACAATTGTTTCACGATGCCAGTCTTTTGTCTGGGACAGCCGAAAATCGTGCAGTGTGTCTCGGGCTTAAGACACACACACACACACAAATCTGTGTAAACATCGGTACAGTGAACACAAGGTGGAAAGATTAGAACACTAGGGGATGATCAAGTTTTATTGGACAGGTAAAGGAATTAATTATGTAGAAAATCACTAGAATCATTGCAATTTACATGAAACTCAGAGAGATGTTTATGAAGCGCTGTACACAGTAGTACACAGCAATTGTGGTATCGATACTTAAAAGTACACAAAGAACAGCGATGCTAATGCTAGCTCAAGAGCTACTGAATGTATCACCTGTACTTATACTTGTAGCTTATCGAAAATGTTTTAGGGTTTCATTATAATTTAAAATGAGTCACAAATGCAAAACAAAAAAGAAGTCAAGAGACATGTCAAGAAGTGAATTTGATTTATTGATAGTTAGTTGATTTGCTAGAATTATATTTTCATAACTCTATTTGTAGCACTATGAAGATCTCAGCTTATTTTTATTTTTTGTCCTGATGATGCCGTTCAATTATCCCTCCAGTTCTGATGCCGATCACTTAGATAATAAATTATTTCAAACACACCATGATCGAATAACAAAGTTCATACAGAGTTGGAATTCAGGTATAAAAATAAGTTCTAAGTGCTACACAAACTTTAATACTGTCACCTTTAAGGCATCTTAATATTTAACAAAAATGTGTCCATGTGTATTTAAACAATTGCTCTTACATCGCCCACTTAGAAAACCTATGAAGTCGGAAAATATTAGTCGCAAGCCTGTAAATATCTTATAAAGTATAGCAAAACTACTTATCAATGAACCAGATACAAAGTGTCAACCGTATCTAAAATGATCATAAAACATGCAGATACATACAAAAGCGTATGAACGGGTTTCATCTGTTAAAACTCTCTGTACTTAGGTGTTAATGTAAATACTGAAAGAAAAACAACACAAAAACAAACCACTTTAAATACAGTACCAAAGCTTATAAAGGTAATTTGGTGCGTCCGAAATCGCATACTGTCTGAGTAGCTATACATCTGAATTTACTTTACGACCTTTAAAAAAGGTGTTCCATATGAAATCCGGAAGTACAAAATCCACCATGTTGCTGCTGTCACAAGACCTACCAGTGTCTGTTGCGTCACTTCACTTCCATTCATAAATTCTCTCCTGTGGTCTCATCAGATAGTAAAGTGTCCATCATATGCGCACTTCAGAATAACGCCGGAAGTAGTAGTTTTTCACATACTATATAGTAGGGAAGTATGCCATTTCGGACGCAGCGAATGTCTGGATAAAAGTCTGTTTCATGTAGCACAATGGGATATTACTATGTGCTTCGAAATTACATTCAGTTGTAATAATGAATTGTTAAAGGCAGTCGTTTAAAGGCAACAGGCAGCATTGAACAAGGGTCCAGCCTAAATGTCTCTAATTTAGATATTTAAAAATAAAAATAAAATCCAAATTCAAATCTGATGGGGTCACCATTCTGGATGACCACAATTTATGACACAAGTTTTGTTTAAATCAAGGAAATTGAAGCTTTGACAAATGTTTGGAAACATTTGGGATTGAGATGTTGGCAGCCTTCAGGCGTCCCTCTTCCTGAGTTAAGTCAAAAGATGACTCATATTCCTCAATATTGCAAAAATCCTCAAAAACACTTCGGAAGAAACACAGTTATCATAACTCTAAACAAACACAACAATCACTACTGAACCTAGAAACACAACAGAATGGAACAGATTAACATTAACATTACAGAGACTGTTAGTTAAAGGTTTTAAAACACTCCATATGCATCTCCACGGGTTGCCACAGCAAAGGCAGGGTAACCCTCGTAGGTTGCATAGGCAGTCAGGTCCTGGCCCAGAGAAACAGCCTGTTTCAGCTGGGTAGCAGTGGTGCTGGCAATCGTATAACCTGTGAAACCAAAAGGAAAAGACTCAGGGTAAAATAACTGTTAAAATCTTTTCTTTTCTTTTTTTAGTTTGCTTAACCTTAGAAGACACATATGTGGGTATCAGATGACAAGACCACTTTATCTAAAAGAACATTTCTAAATAAATGAAAATGGATGGGCAATTTTTAATCCATGTAAAGAGTTTAGGCTTAAATAAACAGAGTATCTGTATTTCTATAAATATCAGGGTTTCTGCATGTCTTAAAAAGGTCTTAATTTGCCTTTATACAAATTAAGGAAAAAATAAATAAATAAAAAATAGCAGAATATCTCACATTTATAAAGTCATGGCACTAGATGTTGCATTTCAATGCAAAAAATTATATATATATATATAATATATATATATATATATATATATATATATATATATATATATATAGCAATACAAATCTTTAAAACAAGATACATTCTATTAAGCTGCAAATCGTGTTGTTTTCTAACCTTCTTTCCCTTTGAATTAAGATGCTACGGTGCCCAGAGGTGACATGTTCGATTCACTTAGTTTTGTCATAGCCACGACATAATAACTTGTGGGAATGTGATAATATGTTGTGGCCACAAGATATTAATTCATGGGAACATCATATTAACTATGATATTATGTCGTGGCCATGAGATTATTTTGTTGAAGTAACAATATCATTATGTCGTGGCCTCGAAATGCTATGTTGAGGGAACAACATTTTTCTCGTGCCCACGAGTTTAATGTGTTAACAAACCTGCATGACCATAGCAACCCGGGATTATCAAAAATTGATAAAACAATTTTATTAACATTAATAATAATAATTATTATTACATTAATTTATTAGAGCTATATCTTTAGATTTATTGTTATATATGCTTATTTCCCCTTTCAATTTGTGTATCGCTTTACCTAGTTAACGTTTTGTATAATTATGCTAGTATTTACGAGAAAAATATGTTGTTCCGTCAACATAAGAAGTCATGGATGTCATTACCTCGACAAAATTATTTCATGGCCACGACATAATTTCACGTTCCCATGAGATAATATGATGTTCCCACAAATTAATAATTTGTGGCCATGACATATTATCATGTTCCCACAACAAAACTAAGCGAACCGACCATGTCACCTCCTGGACATCGTAAGATGATTTTCTGAGCCCATAAGCAGATGTTTGTTCTAGTTTTAATCATAAACTTTTTAATGTAATTTTACTTATTTATTTTTTTTATTAAGGAGATCTATTGGAAGTTGTATTTTCAAACTTTAAAGCATTGCTAATACAAGACATTTACATTTAGAAACCATATAGACATATTTTAATTCAATGTATTCCTTAATGTTCTTTATCTGGTATTAAACATTTACCTTCATAAAACCTGCAGAAACCCTGATTTTTTTGTATTATTTATAATATAATAAAATTCAATAATATAATGATAATATATTTTTTATTATAATTTAAATATTTCTAATGTTGCTAACAATTCTTTGTCACAGTCATGCATTAATTAATAGAATAAAATGTTAGTTCTAGTATGTAGTTCGAGTAAATATACTCCACAATGACAGAATTAAAAGCAAAGTAAATTAAGTAGTAGTCTTACAGACCTCACATACCTGGAAATGCAGCAGCGACGGCCGCAGCAGCGGAAGCGTCAGCGCCCTCTGTCTGAACACCAAGGATCTGCAGCGTGTGTTCGGCTGCATGCAGCTTCGCCTCATCCACTGATGCGCAGAGCTTTGCGGGGGTGAACGGATGTCTGATTGGGCACACAGAGAACATCAGTGGTGGTAACAACAACAACAACAACAACAAAAATCATTGCTACGTGTACTGCGTTAAGCTAACTGAGGCTTGTTGCACTTGCATATCATTGCTCTCTTGCTGATTTTGATTGCTTCCATTGTCCTCATTTGTAAGTCGCTTTGGATAAAAGCGTCTGCTAAGTGACTAAATGTACATGTAATATAATATAAATGTAAAATATGGTGTTGAGAAATGTATAGATTTCTAAAAATAGATTCATTTAAGTATATATATATCTATAGATGAGGAGGTGATTTAGGTTTCTGTTCACAGAAGCTGGGAAGTGCTGTGTGTCTATTATGTATTGCTATACATGTATCTTACTGAAGAGTGTATGGCTGCCTCCCAAAACATTGGGAGCTGATTTGATGTCTAATGTCTTCACAGACATCATGCTAACTGAAAAATAACCTCTGAAAATAACTGATTTGAGCTGTGACTCGGTTATTCTTGTGCAATGGACTCTATGCATGCCGACTGTCTATGTATTTCTTTGAACTTCTGGAATATTATTCTTACACCGTGTCTACACCGGACACGAGTGGCGTGGTAGCAAAGTGGTTCTAATAGCCTCATACTGTATTTCTAACTGCCTAACTGCGGATCACAACTACTGTACGTATAAGGCTATATATATTACTACTTATTATACAGGTTCTTCTCAAAAAATTAGCATATTGTGAAAAAGTTCATCCATAATGTAATGATAAAAATTAAACTTTCATATATTTTAGATTCATTGCACACCAACTGAAATATTTCAGGTCTTTTATTGTTTTAATACTGATGATTTTGGCATACAGCTCATGAAAACCCAAAATTCCTACCTCAAAAAATTAGCATATTTCATCCGACCAATAAAAGAAAAGTGTTTTTAATACAAAAAAAGTCAACCTTCAAATAATTATGTTCCGTTATGCACTCAATACTTGGTCGGGAATCCTTTTGCAGAAATGACTGCTTCAGTGCGGCGTGGCATGGAGGCAATCAGCCTGTGGCACTGCTGAGGTGTTATGGAGGCCCAGGATGCTTCGATAGCGGCCTTAAGCTCATCCAGAGTGTTGGGTCTTGCGTCTCTCAACTTTCTCTTCACAATATCCCACAGATTCTCTATGGGGTTCAGGTCAGGAGAGTTGGCAGGCCAATTGAGCACAGTAATACCATGGTCAGTAAACCATTTACCAGTGGTTTTGGCACTGTGAGCAGGTGCCAGGTCGTGCTGAAAAACGAAATCTTCATCTCCATAAAGCTTTTCAGCAGATGGAAGCATGAAGTGATCCAAAATCTCCTGATAGCTAGCTGCATTGACCCTGCCCTTGATAAAACACAGTGGACCAACACCAGCAGCTGACATAGCACCCCAGACCATCACTGACTGTGGGTACTTGACACTGGACTTCAGGCATTTTGGCATTTCCTTCTCCCCAGTCTTCCTCCAGACTCTGGCACCTTGATTTCTGAATGACATGCAAAAAATTTGCTTTCATCCGAAAAAAGTACTTTGGACCACTGAGCAACAGTCCAGTGCTGCTTCTCTGTAGCCCAGGTCAGGCGCTTCTGCCGCTGTTTCTGGTTCAAAAGCACACGCCTGTGCACGGTGGCTCTGGATGTTTCTACTCCAGACTCAGTCCACTGCTTCCGCAGGTCCCCCAAGGTCTGGAATCGGTCCTTCTCCACAATCTTCCTCAGGGTCCGGTCACCTCTTCTCGTTGTGCAGCGTTTTTTTGCCACACTTTTTCCTTCCCACAGACTTCCCACTGAGGTGCCTTGATACAGCACTCTGGGAACAGCCTATTCGTTCAGAAATTTCTTTCTGTGTCTTACCCTCTCGCTTGAGGGTGTCAATGATGGCCTTCTGGACAGCAGTCAGGTCGGCAGTCTTACCCATGATTGCGGTTTTGAGTAATGAACAGGGCTGGGAGTTTTTAAAAGCCTCAGGAATCTTTTGCAGGTGTTTAGAGTTAATTAGTTGATTCAGATGATTAGGTTAATAGCTCGCTTAGAGAACCTTTTCATGATATGCTAATTTTTTGAGATAGGAATTTTGGGTTTTCATGAGCTGTATGCCAAAATCATCAGTATTAACAACAATAAAAGACCTGAAATATTTCAGTTGGTGTGCAATGAATCTAAAATATATGAAAGTTTAATTTTTATCATTACATTATGGAAAATAATGAACTTTTTCACAATATGCTAATTTTTTGAGAAGGACCTGTATATTATCAACTATTGCAACAACATCAAACTCAGCTCCTTGAGCACCACAGTCATACAATTTTTACCCTCCTCCAGCACACATACCTATAGTTTTCAAATAAGCCTTAAGGATTTGATTAGCTGGATCGTGTGCGTTTAATTAAGGTTGAAGCTAAACTCTGTTAAATCTCCAAGAACTGAGTTTGACACCCCAGAACTTTTTAATAAATTTTATTTTTAAATAAATTTTATATTCTAGTGTATTGTATTAAAACATAACATGTTAGTGATAAATTCCAGAAGTTCTAAATAAAAGTAGATGGAAGCTTTTAAATGTACAGTAAATGTAGACCACTCGTGGCGTGCAAGAAGTTAAGATCTACAGAGAATGGTCAAAGCAATGTAAATGCATATAAAACAGGGGTTCTCAACTCTGGCCCTCTTTCCTGCAGACTTTAGCTCCAACCCTGATCAAACTCGCCTGCCAATAACTTTCTAGTAATCCTGAAAACCTTGATTAGCTTGTTCAGGTGTGTTTAATTAAGGTTGGAGCTAAACACTCCAGGAAAGTGGACCTTGAGGGCCAGATTTGAGAACCCCTGATATAAAATGTCTAGGCTGTGTCCAAAAGCTTAAGCTACTGACTTGATGCCTCGCTGCTCCATCAGGCCAATAAACTGATATTTGTGCTGTGATGCCTAAGGATATAAACTGATCTTCTGTTTAAAAAAAAATCTCCATCCACATGAAAACACAAATGCATGCTATGATGCACTGTCAAGAGCATGCCAAGCCAACAGGTGGTGATATAATCTCAAATGTTAAAGCCATGTTGACCAATCAGTAGCCTGAAAAAGTTTCCAGTGGGTGGAGATAACAACGCTGGCTTCGACGTCACAAGCCAAAAACGCCAGTTTTGCTGTCTACACGATAACACTGCAACCGGAGTTTTTGAAAATCTTCACCCAGGCAGACGTTTTCAAAAATGTTCGGTTTCAGTGACCTAGCGATGCGTTTGCATGTGGACGAACTGCCAAAACGTGTAGAAAAAGCTGCGGTTTTAAAAATAACTGCGTTCGTGTGGACAGGGCCTTAATGTAAGTGTTCTTGCTTTGTGATGATGTGAGTGTGGTTGAGGTAATGATTGTAGCATACATATTTGGATATTGTGTAGCCAGAGCTGGGATGGTGACTTTGTAAAGGAACAATTGCCTCTGATCTGGTCCAATAGCAGAGTGAAGCTGGTAAACAGGTTGCCCCCAGTTATTCTTTTGGCAAATATCCTCCAAGATCTGCAAAAACAAGCAAACTCGTCCTTGGAAAAAATGTTCCTTTGAAAAATTCCTCCTTTTAAAATCCACAAGTGATCTTGTCAGTGAGGGTATGAGTGTACCTGTGGGGCGTGTTTGATGCCTTGGGGTTTCAGAGTGACTGGGTTCATGGGCGTGAGCTCCATGCCAGGAAGAAGGTCATAGAGTTTGTCGTCGTGGTGTTTGTCTGTCTTGAGTTGGTACGTGGCACAGCCACGACCCACGCCTGCATAGGCGAGGTACCCTCGCCCACCCAAACCACGTACGCCCGCTGCCCCTACAGGTACATTCATGTAAATTTCTAGGAATGCAAGAAAGCATTAAGTCGAATCAAATCACCAGAAATCACCCGGGTTTCAATCAAGATTTAGATAAACTGATCATCATATAGATATATTCCAAGCCAGTACATTACAGATGCTGCATCTCTGATTCTTGTTGGATCATTTCTTTTATAAATGTGATAGACTTGATTTTTGGACCCCATTCATTTAGAACAATATATTATTGTCATTGGACTGTAATATGCAGGCATGGATAACAAATTCAAATGCTAAATAGGATAGAACAATATAGTAAAATACATTGTTTATGGTCACATGCAAATAAAGATGCAAATATTATGCAGTTGAACTGCTACAATGAACAGATAACGAAAGATCTTTACATAACTGTAATTTGCGCTGTCTCTTTAAAGTCAACATGAAAATAAAATGTACTCAATTTACTTCCTGATCTTATTGTACACCATTGTGCACCATGTCACATTATGAATGTAAGATATAATTTGAAAAGCATTTCATGTTGATTTTATTAATTGTAGACTGTATTGATTTTGTTACTTAGATATGAAGTGTATTTTTTGGTCAGAGTGATTTTATATATTCATTAAGAACTACTGATTTTTTAGCAGATTCTTCACAAGCTTGATTAACAGTTACAGAATGATATTTCGTTTAATCATGTCTGGAACAGATTTCTACAAGTGATTACCCACCTCTCACAGAGGGGGAGCGCACCAGCCCCCTGGTACTTATGTGCCCTTTGGTACTGGGAAAGCGGAACTGATTAGGGATGGCTGCGTATGCATGGGGGGCATAGAATATTGGTGCTCCTAGGTAGGCTGCTGAGGGGTCGTACATCTGGCCTACGGTGTAAGCATAGTCTCCTTGGAGCAGAGTACCGCCACGACCCCCCGTGCCTCGGGTGTACCGAACATAGCTGTCCTTATCCACAGGCTTGGCTAGTGTGACCTCAATGGGAGAACCATCAATGACCTGGAGGGAAGTCAGAGTTTTTTATACGGCTTTATTTCCTTAAGATTCAAGTGAGTTTCTGTTAGGTTGTGTCTTGCCTTTCCATTCAGTGCGTTCATAGCATTGATGGCATCCTCTCTTTGAGAGAAATGAACAAAAGCGTAATCTCTGATCTTCTTCACCCTTTCAACAGCACCTGTAGATTAGCAAACACTGTAAATATTTAAATGAAATCCTTTAAAACTTTTCTTCAGAGATCAGACTTAGGAACAAGATATTTATTTGGTGCTTGTTTTCTAAGTGCACATGTGCCTGGGAGATAGAAAAGGTAAAAAGAGTTCCACTGAAGGATTGAGCTGAGCCATATCCAGATACTTTTTTTTAGCTCACCAGGTTTGATGCTGTTGAACTCTTTCTCTATAGTTTCCTCTGTGGTGGGCAATGTCAGATTACGAACATAGAGGATCTTCACCGTGGCCATGGTGTCCTCATCTACCTCTACTTCAGGTTCAGCCCAGTCGACTGCAATAGGATGACCCCACAGCTGAATTCTCCCTGGAAAGAGATGTCAGTGGCTAGTCTTTTATCTCTCACTCATCTTCTTTGGGCAGTGAACTAAATATCTTTAGACTCAACATGAGCTCAGCCTGAGGGAAATCAATAAAATCCTGCCCTTCTCTGGAAACTGATGATTACTTTGAAAAATTTGAAACAGAAGTGAGAGTGGTTTTTGGACAAGATAATTGGTATAATATCTAATGTGATGTAGCTTAAATTATTTGATGTATTGGGTGTCACCTGGCAGCAGTTTCCTTCTGGCCATGGCAGCAGCTCTATGGCTCTCATACTCGACAAACGCAAAACCTCGATTCTTGGTCTTGTCAGCAGCACTTGGATAAACGATGACATCCATGACACCATCCGTCACCTTCTTCATCTCTGCCAGGATCTCTTCTCTCTTTTTGGTCTTTGGAATGCCGCCCACAAATAGACGACAGTTGTCTACACTTGCACAAACACCAAGAAGTCTTCCATTCCTGTGTGAAGATGTGTGAGAATTTTTCATCTGTTTTTTTTTTTTTTTTTGGTTATGCTTTGTCTGCAAGATATCCAGTTTCAACAATGACTCACCGGATTTCATGATTGTTCAGCTGTTTCATGGCATTCTTAGCTTCTTGTTTTGTGGAGAAGGTAACAAACGCATAGCCCCGATTGTTGCCATTGAAGTCCATCATCATCCGTACTTCGTAAATTTTGCCGAACTGCGGAGACAGGTACACCAAACTATAATATCTACGGAAGCCTGTTTATACCTCAGAGTAAAAAATAGTGTTATATAAATTAACATTATGGAAAATCAAAGCAAATAAATGTGTAATTGCAAGATATAGTCACAATTACCTTATGCAATTATTTATTTATTTTATGATTTTGGTTAAAGTCATTTTAAATTTATTTATTTAAATAAAAGCTGTTGACCAGTTTTCCCCTTACTTTTTCACAGAGCGGCACCAATTCATCCTCAAAGAGGTCTCGAGGAAGCTTTCCCACAAAAATCTCACTGCCTCTCTCTGGAGGTGGGCCTTCCCAGCCCGGAGGTGGACCACCATATCTCCTCTGGCCATTTTCCTGAGGAGAAACCAACTGTGATGACTCTATTATATGTTACAAGTTAATGTGCACACTGAGATGTCGGCAAAGTAAAACCATGAATGATTATGCTACTGTATGTATACAGTATGCTGCTGTTTTTGTTCACAGATGGAAAGGAAGGAGGTTTTCCATTTTCACCACATGATGGTGCCACTATACTACATACTAAAATCTGCATAAGACAACCACACAGATATCTCCAGTGGTGAAAACCAGCTGCACCGAATTTCAGTCTCAAGTAAGAGTCCAATTAACAAGTGTTTCTATCCCGTAATCCCACAGTGGCACCTGTCCTGTTACCCGAGGCTCTGGTAACTCCTACCTGGTGTATGTGATATCCTGTGCGCTGGATCAGAGCACGCAGCGCAGTCTCTTTCTGCATACCAGTCAGTCCATCCCCGCATTTTTGATTGGTTTCCATTGTGAGTGATTATCAGCAATAAATCAGCAAAATTAGGTGTGCTCACTGAAATTAAATCAAAGTTCAAACACACATAAATGACAAGCATACTCCTGAACATGATAAGAAGCCAGTACATGTTTCTCACGGACAGGTTCAAAGGTAAGAGATTCATATGCCCTAACCATGCTCTTTTAAACAGCACTAATCCATTAGAAAATAGCCATTTTATTTATTTATACATAAGAGAAAACTTTATCACAAAGATCTGATCCTAGTGGAGGAGAAACATGATTATTTGGTCTTAATGTAAGCATCTGTCATCTTAATTTAATCAGTGTCTCTGATCAAAGTCTGTTTGAAGTGCTTGAAGAAAGCGTGTGGTATATATTGGCTTTTTATCTGCTAGACAGCATTGGCAAGAAAAGTGGGGGGGGGGGCATTTTTCTCACCTCCAGGTCAAGGACCTCAGTGTAATAATTAACTGAAGAGAGCAAATCAAAAAAGCAGACAATCATTGAGTCACATATGCTTCAATAGGAGGATATCTGTGTCCTGCCCTTATTTCACAATTTGTTTCAGCCTGTTTCCCTCAATCAGAATTTAGAAAATATAAAAGTATAATTTTATTATTTCATCAGAAGGTTGCTATAAGGCGACTATAAATAGCTCAGAGGTCAGGAGACTAAAGGGATAGTTCACACACACACACACACACACACACACACACACACACACACAGATTCTGTCATCATATACTAATACTCAAGTTTTTCAAAATGTAAAACTTTTTTTTTCTCTTCTGTGGAACACAAAATACGTGTATAACTGTTTTTGTCCGTACTGTGAAAGCTTGGTCCAAAACAACTTTCACTGCATAGACAATTTAAAAAATGTATATATATATTATCCTCTTTTAGAATACAAAATAATAAAATAAATAAAATGACTAGACAATAGAACTAAGAAATTAATACGAATAGCTCTGATATATATATATATATATATATATATATATATATATATATATATATATATATATATTTTTTTTTTTTTTTTTTTTTTTTTTTTTTATTTGTTGATAAGTTCACAAAATCTGACTTTTGATCGCAGACTTTGCCGACTGAGCAACTCTGAGGACATTGTTGAGATCAGCTCAGAGACTACTATGCCTGTTTCTGATGATAAAAATTGTGCAAGCAGGAGACTGAAGCAAAAGTGTCCATTTATCTTGATCTCATGTTAAGAAGATCTCTCTTGTGAGATGAGAGTGATATCAATCATGATTGAATCACATGGGCATGGGTCTTTAAAAACATCAGTGGAGTGTTTATTTGTCTTTGTCAGCATCATTTGATCAAAGAGATATGCTGAAGACAACAAAGGAGTGTGAGTACAAAATGGGGTCAAAGGTGACAAGACTGCCAGTCATTTTTAAAAACATCTACATGCAATCATGACAACAGTGATGAGACCATGATCATTTTCTCTCTACAAGCGTCTCAAAAAAGTGGGGAAAAAAGACAAACAAAAAATTACCAAACTTTAACTTTAATTAAAATTAAAACTACAATATATCAATGTTATAATTAAATTAATTTTTTTTCATTTAGCAGATGCTTTTATCCAAAGCGACATACAAATGAGGACAATAGAAGCAAACAAAACCAACAAAAGCGCAATAATATGTTAGTGCTGTGACAAGTCTCAGTTACCCTAAAGCAGCACACATAGCATTATAATGATATATATATATTTTATATTTTTTGCATGTACAGTATAAGGTCAGGATTTGAATCCAAGAAACATTTTACACATAAAAATAACCACTTAGTTGTTAAAATATACTTTTTTCAAGTCTTATCTTGCTTAGTCCATTGAGTGAGGGAGGACTGCCTTTGGCATCCCCTTAAAAATAGGTGCATGATTCCCCTGGAAATGTCTGTGTGCTCTTTTCAATTTTATCTTGTTTGCTTTTCGTTAATTTTACAATGCAATGCATCTCACCTGCAATGACAGTACTAATGTGTTCGTATCTGCAAATTCAATAGCCTGTGCAAAGCACAGAGAGTTTATTTTGACTGAAATTACTTTTCACAGATGACTCATTGAGTGAGATGTTATTACCGCACGCTTTTGCAGTTGACAAATGTGTCCTTTTATTCAATACATACAGTACATGAGACCAAGAAATCTTTACTAAGGGTCATAAATGATGATTTTCTTGAAGCTCAAATGCCAGGGATTTAAAAGAGATGGCCAAACATTATGAATCCATTAAAGAGAGCGTTTTAAGGCAGAAGTGAAAGGACTCCATTAGTCTGCAGTCCATCCACTGCTCTCTTCTGGATAGCCTGGTTACCGTTTGCATAAACATGATAACTAGACGTGTGCTTATCGGACATGGATCTCTGGCTGCTTTTCAGCCTATGTTGACTGAAGCTAAATACACATGTTCTGAAGGCCATTGTGCTGGACTGAAACTGCAACACAAGTGCAGGGAATATAATATTTGTGATTGCACTTCAGTTGCATGTTACATTTTGCTGCCTGCCTCTGTATTTAAGCTTTTAAGACCATAAATCAGAAATTATATCATATGCACGGTACCCACCCCAATCAAACATGTACACACTGTTGGTACTGTTAAAAACCATCTGTGAGGTTCAGTGTGGCGTGTTTAATAAATACTGTATGATGGAGAAGCCATATGTTGAAACATTTCAGTAACAGCAGTGATAAGCTTTGGGTTTGTGTTATAGGTGACCTCCTTACAATTATAATTAAACTCACATGTGCATGTATGTATGTTGAAATATTACAGCTCGTTTCTGCATTGTAAACACTGATGAAGAATCACAAAAGAGTTTGTGCTGTTGAATCTTAAAATCGAAATACCTTTGCTATAAATAAGCTGAAATAATTAGTCAAATTAATGTGTATAATTCATTGATGACCCCTTGTGTATATCTTACCTAGACAGCGTCCTCAATCATAGTGGAATAGTTTTAATGGAAACTGGTTAATTGCGTTGCACAATTAAAAGCATTAAATACAAGCAACAGAGCTGTACAAAAGAGCACAGTGTTTTTTTAAACACTGCCACTACCTTTATCTTGCCACTACCTGACAAGGCTCCTTATGTCCCATAATTTGGTATTAAAGAAGCAACTTACCTGAGCAATTTCAGAGATCACCACCCAGAAGACTCAGACCCTCATTCTGCTGAATTTGGTAACGTGTCACTGGGGCGACTCTGTAATCACATCATATCAAACTCCAAAGGTTCACTGTCCTGGGGCTGCTTTACAAGCCGGCATGGTTAAACATTAACCAGCTCTATCTCTGCCTCTCGCTGTAGGCCAGCCCTTTGACCAGGAAAAGTGATCATGGTTCATCTGCAGCAGGGAGCAAGCCTCCTGAACCATGGATCACGCTGCAGAAGACTTGTATTGCCCCCTTTTTTTTAATCTCAAATATGAATTAGCTTGTTTTCAGCCAAATACAGATACAGGCAAATGCACAAATAAACTTAAAAATAAAACATTTGCTTGAATTCAAGAGGTCTGAGATGGAATTATAAAAATGGGCTCCAGCAGTTCGGACATGTTTTGGGTCCCCCTCATCACAAGGTCCAGGACAACATTTTATGCTGCCCTTACTGACGACAGTCCTGACGTTTTTTATTTGAAAGGAGACATTCAATAATTAAATGCATCATAGGTTGCCATCATCACTTTTATAATGTTACAAAAGATTTCCTTTTAAATTAAGTTCTTTTGAACTTCCTATTCATCAAAGTATGAAGCAGCATGTGACACTGAAGTTGTTGAAAATTCACTCTTAAAAAAAGATTCTTTATTGACATTGATTGTTTCAAAAATAACTTTCAATGTCCATGGAACATTTCTATTTCTGTATTTGTGATAAAATAAATGCAGCCTTCGTGCGCATAAGGAAATTTCATCTTCCAAATCTAACTGATCCCCAAACTTTTCTTACACAGAATAAATGTAAATTTAACACTGAGAATATATAGCTGCCTTTATATTTTAGGAACAAAACCATTACAAGTGATCACCATTGAGCCTCAAAGAGTCTGAAAACTGATGTATACATCATAACAAGTCTGAAAAAAAAGACCAAATGCCATGTTTTTCTGTTTTGAACTCCTAGATCCCCCTTCCACAAATCTTGCCCTGGAGGTCCAATGCGCTGCAGAGTTTAGCTCCAACCCTGATCAAAGTCACCTGCCTGTGATTTTCTAATGATCCCAAAGACATTGATTGTCATTGATTAGCATGCTCAGGTTTGTTTGATTAGGGTTAGAGCTAAACTCTGCAGGAAAGTGGATCTCGAGGTCCAGATTCGAGGATCCCTGTCCTAGATTGTTCTTACTTTCCACTCAACACCAAGTATTGACAAAGTAAACATGCTACTGCTGATGTCTTGTTGTCATGGCCCAGTGTTTGCTGTCTCCTGACTTGTTTGTTTGACTTTGATATGGGCAAGTGGTCCCATGGTCCCTGTGCTCTCAAGACAAATTCTGTTGTGCTCTATGTGCTACATAGGATCTACTGACCTGAATTTCACGTGAATACAGCATTAACTGACATCCAACAGTGAAGTTCACTAAGTGTGAACTGAAGCCCAAAAGCTTTTATATTTCATAAACATAATTGTTTATAGATACAATTTTAATGAGTCACGATTCAGATTTAGCAAGCAAACTGGCAAGGCGAGTGAAATTGCGCCCCCTTGTGAAAAAAAAATAACCTACTCTCTGAAGAAAATAGGGCGGATGAGGGCTTTATTTTTGATTATATCAGATTCAACCAATCAGAGTGGCAAACGGTGATTCATTCAGTGATTCACACAACTCTTTGCCTCTTTAAATGCTAATGTTGCTGTTGAAAGACATGTTGTCTAAGACATATTGAAAACTATTCCAC
Organism: Cyprinus carpio; assembly: GCF_018340385.1. NCBI lineage: Eukaryota > Metazoa > Chordata > Actinopteri > Cypriniformes > Cyprinidae > Cyprinus > Cyprinus carpio. Next base: position 4,366,209 of record NC_056583.1, read on the forward strand.
AAATAATAACAAAAAGGATATATGCAGCACAGCAAAAAGCCTAAGAGCTATTGAGTCTTAAAAGGCTTCGTTTACAGAATGCTATTGATTTCTTTTTGGTCCATGTGCAAATTGGGCTTTCTTTACTCAAGCTCTGTCAGTAGCCACCTACAATCACAGTCACACACACACACACACACACACACACTCAATATCACACCGTAAGGCTTTACACAACTGCATTTCACTGAAGTGTGTATTTTTCTTCGTATTGTGTTATTTAACTTTTTTTTCTGAATTAAACAGACAGCGCTTATGGATTCCAGTGGGAGTGTCCAGTGTGTCTTGGATCATTAGCAGTGTTCTTTTCTATGGCTTGTGCTCCTCTGGATGACCTGCTCTGACACTTTATACACTGGGAGGAGAAAATTAATTTGTGTCGATGCAGTTACAAAATATGCTTTTCTTTTTCTAAACAAAATCATTCAAGATTTTAAATATGCACTTCATGAGCTGCATATATTTTGTTGTTATTCAACCAAGTCTTTGCCTTTTTCACACAGAACAACCTCCTCGACAGCAACCAGTCTGGTTTCAGAAGTGGACATTCAACCGAGACTGTCTTGCTCTAAGACTAGCAAGAGCGGATTCCAGATCTTCAGTACTTATCTTGCTGGATCTGTTCGCTGCTTTTGACACAGTTAACCACCAGAAACTCCTGTCAACCCTATTGGCAAAAGGCATCTCAGGAACCACACTCCAGTGGTTTGAGTATTACCTCTCAGATAGGTCCTTCAAGGTATCTTGGAGAGGTGAGGTGTCCAAGTCGCAACATCTAACTACTGGGGTGCCTCAGGGCTCATTTCTTGGACCACTTATCTTCTCTGTCTACATGGCATCACTAGGTTCTGTCATTCAGATACATGGCTTTTCATATCACTGCTATGCTGATGACACTCAACTCTACCTCTCATTCCATCCTGATGATCCGATGATAGCTGCTTGCATCTCAGCATGTCTAACAGACATTTCTTGCTGGATGAAGGACCTTCACCTTCAACTCAACCTTGCCAAGACAGAACTGCTTGTGGTTCCATCAAACCCATCTTTTCATCACAATTTCAACATCCAGTTAGGCACATCAAACATAACTCCTTCTAAAACAGCCAGAGATCTTGGAGATTTTATAGATGATCAGCTAACTTTCTCAGACCACATTGTTAAAACTGCTCGGTCCTGCAGATTTGCTTTATTCAACATCAGGAAGATCAGGCCCTTTTTTCGGAACATGCTTCACAACTCTTTGTTCAAGCTCGTGTTCTGTCCAGGCTGGACTATTGCAATGTTCTCTTGGCAGGTCTTCCAGCCAGTTCTATCAAACCTTTATAATTAATCCAGAATGCGGCAGCAAGATACATTTTTAATGAGCCGAAAAGAATGCACGTCACACCTCTGTTTATCAGTTTGCATGGGCTACAAATAGCTTCTCGTATTAAAATTCTAGGCAGTAATGTTTGCCAACAAAAACACCACTGACTTTACACCCCTTTACCTAAATTAATTACTTAAGACTTATGTGCCCTCCAGAAGCTTGGGTTATGCAACTGAACATTGCTTTATTGTGCCATCCCGGGGAGACACAGAATCACTTTCACTGGCTTTTAAATTAAAGGTGGGGTAAGTGATTTCTGGTAGTCAATGTTGATATTTCAAATCATCAAAACAAACACGCCCCTATTTTGATAGCTCCGCCCCACACAAATGTACGCAACCCAGGCAATGATTATGGCGGAACCTGCTGTATTATTATCTGCTGTATTAAACATATTATCTTACTTTTCGGACAGACTTTGGGAGCTGACGCTTGAAACAGACAGTGGAGGAGGTTTAGACGCTCCAGGCTTATAGGGTGTGGAAATGAATGTGTCTTTATCATAGGTGAAGGATACGACAATACGATTGCAGATGAATAAACAAGCAAATATGTCACATGAGCATATTCAAGCAAAAGCCAGCATATATTAGTTCTGTGAAACAAAGCAAAACCTCAACTATCGAGAAGAAAGAATACAACCTCGACCTTGCTACGTTTACTGCGTTAAGCTAACTGAGACTTGTTATAGCACTTGCATATCATTGCTCTCTTGTCTATTTTGATTGCATGCATTGTCCTCATTAAGTCGCTTTGGATAAAAGTGTCTGCTAAATGACTAAATGTAAAAATGTAAATGTGGTTGCTCTTATTTTAAATTCCTTCCTTACATAGTACAATGGGTACCAAAAAACAGAGGTTTGCTATGGCTAAAACTAAAACTAAAAAAAAAAAAAAAAAAAAAAAAAAAACAGAAAAAAAAGGAGTGTAGAAGGAAGCATCTCATCATTTTTAAAAAAAATAGTTCACCTAAAACTCTGACCCATTATTATTTTACTTTCCATACAAAACACAAAATGCGATGTTAGGAAGAATGTCTTTATGCTGGCAGACTCCAAAAAGGCACAATAATGTGAGTTATGAGTTATATTAGTAGTCCTCTAAAGCCATACAGTGCAGAAATTTAAGCCACCCTTTACTATTTCCAACAAATATAGACAGGAAGTTATTCATTTTCAATGGAGGGTAGTATGGGAGCTGCTTGGAGTTTCAATCAATTGCACATGCAGAATTTACTGATCAGATTTGAGCTTTGGGAGGGTTGAAATATTCAAATCTGTGTGGTTAGACCATTTAAAACTGCTAGACCAGATATAATGATACATTTAAATCAAAACTATGTGCGTGAAGTGAGAATTACCCCATTTTTGGTAATAAAATGTTGATAAGCCATATAAAACCAACACTGCTTTTCTTTCTAACATATTGTCTGTTATTTAAATAATAATAATAATAATAATAATAATAATAATAATAATGTATATATTCATACATTCATTATTCATTTATGCCAGGGTGAATTTCACCAGCTGAATAAGCGGATGGTACGACAGCAGCTTCACAACCTGTTTGAAAGTTCCATGCAAGTGCCATTAAGTGAAAATGCCAGAATTGTCTGTGAATTTTGGAGATGGTAAAAATTTTATATTTTTATAAATTTTTAATTTTTTTATTTTTTAAATGTCATTTTATACTTAAATGACATTTAAGTATACTTGACTTATACTCACAAAAAGTATAAATATATTTGAACTATACTTGTATAGTTTTCATCGTTATATGGTAGAGGGCGCTAGTACACATCTTCTGTACAGAATTTCTGTACAGTATATTATATTGTATTGTATGTATTGTATGTATATTATAGATCAGTGTTTGAAATCGATATGTCCCTTCCACAATTCTGCACCACATGTAGCATAGAATACCAAGTTTCCCAATTGTAAATGTGACTTAACTTGATCCTGCATGTGCTTGGAACTTGTAATTACTATTTTTTGACTCCACATGAATGAAACATTTAGATGTGTTGCACCAAGTTCTTGTGTGTCATATTACCAAGTTTAAGAACACCACCACAAATGAAACTATTGCACAGGGAATGATTATCAGTGATGGGCTTTAATTGTTATTTTTGGGTGAACTGTTCATACAGTCCTCTCTGGCAGGCTGCTGTTGTACCCAGACACAGTGTACTGTAGCTAATAGAATCACTTCCCATTGGAATAACCAAGCCATTTAACTCACTCTTCATAATCATAAGGAGACTCAATTACAGACATGATTGTTGTGAGATCAGCTGGGAGTGAACTTTAGTTCTCTCAAATCGCATATCTGCATGGAAATACCATGAGTTCACCTTTATCTGATTTAAATTTAGGTTAACTGCACCTTCAGATATGTGTGCTGTTAGGCAAGATGATGAGAGCCATAATGGAAGATAAGCGATTTGAATGCATTTTTAAATCTATTTGATAGCTTGCTATCCGTATTATGAAATACTGCAGTAGCACAATTTATGTGAATTAACAACCCAGCCCGCTTTGAGTTATGTTTCAAAGATTGTCTTTCTTAAGGAGAACTGGGCAGCTCTTGCTTGGTTTGTAATATACTATGTATATTACATAGTATGTATATTATGCATCTCATAATCTTGGACTGCAGTTATATCTGATCAAATGCACATTATTATTCTTTAGCTTGGGTTAAACTAATTAATTTTACTCAGTTGGAACAGCAGCTACGCTAATTATGTCTCTATTTGTTTCTCTGTTTTTCCACGGGATGTAACTAGGATTTCCACAAGCTCCAGTCTGGATCCAGAACACCTGAGAAGAGATGATGCCAACCCCTCAGAGGACCTCAGATGATGCTAACCCAGAGACAACATACAGAACTACCACATTTTGCTAAAAGTTTGATTGCAAAATTGCTGTTAATAGTGTTAATCGTCTGTTTGTTTACGTCTTTTATTGATTTTTCTGAACATTTCTGCCGTATGCACATAAACTGACAGTCACCACTGATAAGCTACTCCTAAATATTGTAGAAACTGAATTTTCTGTAAAGTTGCTTTGCAATGATTTGTATCGTAAAAAGCGCTGTACAAATAAACTTGAATTGAATTGAATTGAATTGAACTATGTAATATACCATATTGTACCTTCTAACCTTCTTGCATTTTCATTTTTGTTGTTTCCACCTTCATTTACTGTTGTTTTTAATTAGCATCTTCCATCTTCTTTCATTAGAAATGCAACTAAAGCAAAGACCCACCTTAATCAATAAGCATCCTAACCAGTCCAACAATCAAAAGCACGAGTTTTGGGCATTCACTTCCATTCATACACATGCAAACGTGGAACACTAGAAAACGCAAGCTCATGCCAAGAAATTTCTATTTTCTAAAGACCAAGTTTAGCAACTCAAAAGAAAATGTTTGACCAACAGAGGATCTAAATGTCACAGACTGACCTTGTCAAGGTAGCGCCATATTTAATTTTTGACAGGAATGAAAATAAGGCTGTGGAGAACAGGAAAACAGTGCGTTCAATACAACATACCAATTTTTCAAGCTGATGAAACTTCTTTCCGAGAGAGAAAAATAAATGAATAAAACACTTTAAAGAGACAAAAACTCCATAAAACACTTTTGAAAGTTGTGACTTGTGAAAATTATCTGATCTAGAACCTTTATACTGTGTGTGCCATGCCTTACGAAAAAGAAGTTTATTCAAGTGTGCTATTAGTATACTTCTTTTAAACTAAAAATAGGAAAGCATATGTTCAGTCTACTTTTTATGCACTTTTCAGAAATGGGCTTTATGTACTTCTCAGAAATATACTTAAAATGACATTTAAGTATACTTGACTTATACTTAGGAAAAAGTCTAATATATTTGAGCTATACTTGTGCTCTGAGAATCCATGTTTTCATTGTTATATGGTAGGGGGCGCTATTACACATCTTCTGTAAAGAATTATAAAAAAAAAAAAAAAAACACAAGTGTAGAAGAAACTGAAATAACAGATGCTTCCGCATGTATTCTAACATGATCATCAGACATAAAACAGCATCAAAACTGTGTAACGTTATGGAATAAAATGAATAGGTAATAATGACTGTTGATCGACTCCATCTAAGTTTGATTATCATTCTAAATCCAGTTAAGTCTTTTTTCAGGTTTTTGTTCAAAATGTTGTTTATTTCTTTCTTATTTTTTATTATTTAAAAAACATACCCAAATTTAAGTGTTTATAAAAAAAGAATGCATGAAGCCAGAATAAAATGTTTTTGTTTACAAGCAGATACCCTGTTCTTTTGATGTTTTGTATGTTCAGATATTATATAACAAAATATACACAAATAAATACCTAAATAGGGACATAGTAATATACTTAAAATATGATGTAAAGTTCACTTAAAGAAAACTTACGAGTATACTTGCAGTATTTTTATATACTGGAAAGTGGGCCAATTTAGTCCCAAGGAGTATTGAAATAGTACACTTATAAGTAGTCTACTAGTACACTGATATTTGTATACTTACTACATAAAGTATACTTGAAAATATACTTGAACTTTACTTAAGTATACTTAATGAAATAAACTTGAAGTATACTACTTTTTGGTAAGGGATTGTAAAGACTGCAAGTCTACACCTCACAGCCTTGGTTAAATTCAGGATGGCATCTAACCTGACTAAAGTCTATACAAATACAAAGAAAAAAAAAACTGATTTGTCCATGCAACATCCAGTGTGTCACAGGGAAACGTGGAGATGACTATCACAAACTTGACTTTTAATAGACATATCAAAGGAGAGGACTGCTGACATAGGGAGTTCAGAAGAACACATATGGGATGACGTTTAAGACTCAACAAACAAACATAGAGCTGACTACACATTAAATACACAACTTAACCATGGACTAAATTAGACATACCTGAAACAAATAAACAAACACAGGTGGAGACTAATGAACTCATAGAAGCCAAGAAGACAAGAACAACCAAATATGGGCATCAGGAAACACGAAGGAGAACTAAACACACAAAACGGAACAGAGTCTGACACAGCGCAGATGAATTTTATCGATTCAACTTTCTGTCTGACACTATCGGATAAGAACAAATTTCAACTGAATTGAGCTGGAAAATGATTCTCAATTTGTAACATTGACACTGTTACTGAAGTGAATAGAATCAACATTGAGCTGAATTGATCTGAATAATGTCACTTTTGTTTTCTGTAGAGCTGAATTGAATTTGTTAAATAACTAATTAACTTTTCAACATCAACACCATACTGAACTGAACTGAATCAACATTAAACTGATTCGAGCTAAACAATTACAGTTTTCTTCTGTAGAGCTGCTTAATAGCTGAAACTGAACCAGTTTGATAATTTGTGAATTTTGCAGCATCTTCACTGTTATTTTCATGTACCTGATTTGAACCTGTTTTGAAACAATGAATATATATAAAGCTCTGGTTATTTGACTTGAGTTACAATGAAAGTCAATGGGGTCCGATATAGACATTTTTCAAAATATCCTGATTTGTGTTCCCACAGAAGAAATAAAGTGAAATAGATTTGGAATGACGTGAGGGTGAGTAAATGATGCCAGAAAAGAGTAGCTATAAATGTGTAAGTCGCCCCAGGTAGCTCACTGCCCATATGTCTGAAAATCACAATGTTATCACCTTTTATTAAATGTTTTATTAGATGTACTATCCAATATATCATGATATATCATGATTAAAGTGGTTCTCCCCATTTTTCTAGTGCATAATGCAGGTGCTTATCTCACCTGACAGTTTCTTATTGCTTTGTCAAAACCATTATGATAAAAGTGCCCTGACCTTTTCATCCGTACACTCACTCCACGGATATGGATGCGATGATGGGGGCTGAGACGGACCCTGTTAAATTTGAATATCCCTGTAGCCTGATGGCTGAGCTTGGGAGGTGGAAGTACTCATATGCTGGTTTAAGATTAGAACGACCAACTGCTATCCACCCATTTGTTCTTTCTTAGCTCTGTGAGGTGAAAAATTATATTTGAGTTTCAGATTTATTGGCATGATTGTTTTGCATACAATATTGGCACAGTATCAAGACACACACACACACCTTAGAAATTATACTACAGGTGTAACATTGGTTTTGTTTCATGTTCATTGTTTTATTGTCTTTTATTTTGTATTTTTAGTTCTTGTTTCTGTCATGTATTTCCCTTGCCCTCGTGTGATTCTGCTATTGGTTCCTTTGTTGTACAGTATGTATCCTGTTTTGATTGATGGTCTAGTTTATGTGTCGTGTTTATTAGTTGGATTATGTCATGTGACCCCCTTGTTTGGTATATTTAGCCCTCATGTTGCAAATAGGTGTGTTCGACTTGAAGCAGCGTTTCTAAAGCTAATGGAGACATCCGCTCCCACCAGAGCCTTGTCACGTCATGGCCACCACTCCAGAGTCTTGACCCATCATGGCTGACACGTCAGAGCCTGTGGCCAAGATGGCCACCATGCTCCAGTCCATGAGTCCACTCCAGAGCCCACTCCAAACCATGAATCCGCTCCAGAGCCTGCCTCAGTCCATGAGTCCACTCCGCAGCCTGCTCAAGCCCCAGAGTTCAGTCCTGTGTTGGTGTCAGCCTGTGAGTTTCCTGCTTATCCTGTTTTGACTATCAGTAGTATAATTCAACAGTGGTCACACGTGAACCTTCTGCCAGTCATGTCACAGTGAAAGAGGCTGTTTCTGAACTCACAGTCTGCCTTGTCAAGGCCAAGGAGTCCATCTCTGAACTCACAATCTCCCCATCACCCTGCCGGGTTACTGCAAAGGAGGCCATCTGTAAACTATCTGCCTGTCCTGTCACAGCCAAGGAGGCCGTCCCTGAACTCTATGCCTCCACCCTGGTGGTCATCTGCTCCACCGAGGGGATCCTCAGTCCCACCTGCTCTGCCCTGGTGGTCTTTGGCTGTGCCTTGGCTTCCTGCTCTGCCAGCTCAACCATGGTCTCTGCCACTGCTACTTGGTCCAGGCCCTCCGTTGCGCCACTGTATTTTCATATTTTTTGTCTGGAGTCTTGCATTTCTTAAAAGACATATGTCCAGGTTTATGTTTGATACATGGCATTGCTCCAAGGTCCAGGTCCACCATTCCTCCATGGCCTATGGACTTGCCCTTGCTCTGCTCTACATTCCAGGTCTGCCACTGCTCCACGGTCCATGCCATGATCCAGGTCCTATCCCACTTCACGGGCCTGGCCCTCCTTCCCTACTCCTAGACTGCCTCTGTTCCAACACCCTCCCAGACTCTTGTTTGGGTTTTGTTTTTATGTGGGTGTTCCTGCAGAGCGCCTGGAGCCGCCTGTAGAGGGGGGAATATATAACACTGGTTTTGTTTCATGTTCATTGTTTTCTTGTCTTTTATTTTGTATTTTCTAGTTCTTGTTCCTGTTTCCATTGTCCTCATGTGATCCCGCTATTGGTTCCTTTGTTGTATGTGTCCTGTCCTGTTGTAATTGGTTGTCTAGATTGTTTATTAGATGGATTATGTCCTGTGACCCCTTTGTTTGGTACATATAGCCCTCCTGTTGCCATTGTCTCTTGTCTAGCTTTGTTTTCTGTAACTGCTACTTGGTGAGTCTTTGTCTTCATATTCAAATTTATTTCATATTTGGTATCAAGTGAGGTCTTTGTTTATATTTGTATAATTCAAGTCTTGTAAATAAAAGCTGCACATGGGTTCAGTACACTTGCCTGAGGTGGACAATATTACAACAGGGCAAAAATGTTTAAAGTTTTTGAAACAAATCTCTTATGCTCACCAAAGCTGCATTTATTTGATCAAAACAGTGATATTGTGAAATATTGTTAAAGTTTAAAATACCTGTTTTCTATTTTTATATATTTTAAAATGTATTTTTTTTCCTGTGATGCAAAGCTGAATTTTCAGCATCATTATTCATTACTCCAGTCTTTAATGTCATGTGCTCCTTCAGAAATCATTCTAATATACTGATTTGCTGCTCAAGAAACATTTCTTCTTATTATTATCAATAAATAAATAAATCAAAAATACAATAAAATAATAATAATAATAATAATAATAATAATAATAATAAATTGATTGAAAGTGACCAAGTCAAAAGTTTCATCTTATCAAAGAATCCTGAATAAAATTTGTATCATGGTTCCCAAACATTTTTAAGCAGCATAAACTGTTTTCAACACTTATAATAATAAGAACCATCATTAATAATTGAGCATCAAGTCAGCATCTAAAAATGATTTCTGAAGGAACATGTGACACTGAGACTGGAGCAATAATGCTGAAAATTTGGCTTTGCATCACAAGACAGGACAGGACAGGACAGGAAAGGAATACAATAAAATAAACTGAGAAAATAAACTGAGAAAATAAACTGAGAAATATCACTTTGATATACGAAACAGTATTTGCAGCTGTAGGAAAGAGGTATCATCATCTATGAGTTCTTCGGGAATTTGTATGAGAGCACTTGAGAATCACATCCTGGCAGCAGTGAGATCCGAGCAATGCAGCTTCAGCGAATGAGAGAGGTGTTGAAAAGACAAGCTTCATCCCCTGGTAATTATAACAGCCACGGAAGTAATCTGTTCCACCACAGGGGATCAGAGTGAGTGTGCTGACCTTAAAATAAATCCCTGTCATTGAAGTCTCATTGAAAAGCTGCAAAATAACAAACAATGCCCACATCATGATGATTTTCAGCAGTAGTCCTTTCCTTAACTCTCTCTAGGGTCAAAGGAACAGTTAAAATTCTGTCATTATTTCACTCTCATATCAATAGGATTTGAGGAATCAAATATTTAAGGAATCTTTATGCGGCTTTCATCCGTTCAACATTTCATACATGCCTGTCAAGCTCCAAAGAGGACAGAAAAACCAATAATGGACTGTCCGTACAAATAGAGCTCAGCATGGATAATGTGTTTTTGTGGGCCAAAACCAAGAAACAGTTAGTATTTTATCATTTCTGGTTCCATCGTCCAAAATTCAATAGGGTTTTTGGTTAAGTGCCTGAAATGAGGTCTGTGGTTAACACAATCGCACAATATTTTTTTAACTTTTTACTTGTCTTGAAAAAGGCGGTTGCTAATAAGAGGCAAAATGGGACTACAGAGGTTGCTGGGAACATTAAATTTCATCAAGACATCTACTCACTATTCCACTTTTACATCTTTATAGTTTATAATCAACACTCTTGCAATTTATTCTAACTCAAACTTTCAGGGAATTTTTTTAAAGTAAAGACTGAAAAGAGTTGTTCAGTGCTTCCATGGTGGTGAGGCTGAAGTCATGTAACTGTGGTGTAGTAAATTTATAACCTATATGTAGCTTTTTACTTCTGATGATTGCATTTAGGCTTCAAAATTCATAAAAGTTGTGTGCATTTGTGAAGATTATCATGATAAACAAAACAATCATACTTGGCATGATGCATCTGCATGCCTTAAGTGAATAGTTCACCAAGATGTAGATGAATTTGTTTCTTCATCAGAACAGATTTGGAGAAATTTAGCATTACATCACTTGCACACCAATGGATCCTCTGCAGTGAATGGGTGATGTCATAATGAGAGTCCTAAGAGCTGATAAAAACATCACAATAATCCACAAGTAATCCACACCAAGTTTTTAACTTAAAAATATTTTTTTAAGATGTTGTTAAAGTCCTCTATCTATAAAATTGCTTTCTCCAGTTGTTTCATCTGAATAAGGAGAGAAATATGCACGGATCAAGCAAGGTGAAAACAGCCCAAAACAGTTCCAAACAAATGTGTTGATTGATTTTAATTTGAGAGGACAACATGTGACTTTTTCACTAGAGGAAGTGTTATGATGTATTGTGGACTCATATTAACATTATAACATTTTTGCTTCTCAGGACATTAATTGATAGACTGGAGTGGCGTGGATTACATGTGGATCATTGTGATGTTTTTATCAGCTGTTTTGATACTCATTCTGACGGCACCCATTCAGGATCCATTGGTGTGCAAATAGATGTAATACTTAATTTCTTCAATCTGTTCTGATGAAGAAACAGGCACATCTACATCTTGGAAGGCATGAGGGTGAGAACACTGATTTTTATTTTATTTTATTTTTTGGGGTGAACTATTCCTTATATATTTTGGTATGATTGGTATGAACTTATTTTGTAATTGAAAGTTGTATGTATGGATTATTTGTATGGACATAAGGGGCGCACAAATTACATTTTTGGGTGAACTATACCTTTAAGTGTTCTTCTGCATTCATGTCGAGTAAAATCTGTAGAAGTCCCAGCCCCCTCCTTTCCCATCACAGTCTCTCAGCAACATCAGCTCAGACAATGCCTCCTCCTCCTGCCCTCCATTTAGATTAATCCTGCTGTAGAGGCAAATGATGACATAAACATTATTGATTTTGCAATATCCTGTCTTCACTTAGGAACGCTCTCTACAGTTTCTTTGAGAAAAATCGTATGCATTACAGGAAGAACACTGACTGTCAGACCATTGAATGTCTGTCTGAAAACTGATACTCCTTCCCCTAGAGAGCTGCGGATGGCATTGCCTCACTGGGATGAGATAACCAGCCATGCTCAAATTTTGTGAATCACAGCAGGTTTTCCCTTATGTGACATAAACAGAGCAGAGCGAACAGAAGTCAAGGTGACCTGATCAGTCAGATGGATTAGAAAAAAAACTAAACAAACAAAATGAGCTACATTTTTGCTAGAACTTCGCTAAGAATGAATTAATAAATTCAAAATGGAAAACTGACCCAGTAACATAGTTGTTGTGCACTAAAGTCTTAGTCTGTAGGGTTGAACAGCGAAAGCTTTTCCCATATTTCAGATCAATGGGTTTGTAAAGATAACTTTAGCTTTTCTTGGATGACTGGGTACTGAACCAAGGCCACATGCTTTATGTGATATTTGAGATGTTTCCATTCAGAGACTGGAAATTTTATCTTTTGCCGAATGCAAAATAGGATAGAAGTATAGGATAAAGTAAAATAAGACAAGAACAAATTTAGAGCAACGTTTTTTCTTTCTTGTCCTTACCAAGAATATCAAGAATTTAGCGTGGTGAATTTAAAGTGGGTGACTCTGGATAAATGGTAACATAACTATATGGGGAATGACCTGAAGAAACCAGAATAAATATATTGTAACTTCTTAATAGATTGCTAGAGCTCAGATCCTAAAACTAACAACATACTAATTATAATAATAATAATAGTAATAATAATAATAATAATAATAATAATAATAATAATAAAAAGTAAAGTAATAATAATAATGATTGTATTAATGATATTAATGATTGAATGTATAAATTTTATTTAATATATATTTTAGTAGCCAACAACAACCAAGTAATATACTTAAGTGCAATTTATTATTTATTTTTAATGAATACATAAAACTTAAATTATATATATATATATATATATATATATATATATATATATATATATATATATAATATATATTATATATATATATATATATATATATATAATGCAAAAAATAATATAAAACAATATCGCAAAAAAAATATTTTAGTACAAGCAACAACCAAAACGAACACATTTGAATACAATTTATTACATATTTTTAATAAATAAATATTGTTTATATTTCAGTAAAATAACAACCAACCAACCCAAATAAAGAAAGAAAGAAAAGAAAGAAAGAAAGAAAAGAAAGAAAAAGAAAGAAAGAAAAAGAAGAAAAGAAGAAAGAAAAAGAATAATTTTACTGTTTTTTTTAAGAACACGTTGTCTTGCCTGCATCTGTACATTATTGTGTGAATACTGAGTGCTGCATGTACTTACACACTAAAGCATGTCACCACCAATCATATAGTATGAAAATTGATTCTATCTGAGGCTCGAGCGCGTGTTAAGAAAGCGTTGGCGGTAGAACTGGAGCGGAGTGTAGGTTTTCTCTGGGGAAGGAGGGAGAGGGGACATCTAATTGGTTTCTCAATGAAACAATCGTCCTATTCTGCAGGAAGGGTGCGCACGGAGCGCAGCTGCTCTGCGCTGAAGTCAATCTTGACTGAAAGAGTTCATCATTCAGCGGGAGCTGAATTTAAGGTCTTCTTCGGTTCAAACTTTCAAACATGAGCGAATTAGACGAAGAATTTGCCAAAATGCTGCTCATAAAAGAGGAGCGGATAAAGGCAATGGAGAGGCTGCTGTTGGCGAAGGAGCAGGAGGTGAATGAACTGAAGAGAAAGCTGCACAAATGTCAGTCCGTGCTGCCGAGCGCTATTGGACCCAGAACCAGGCGCGCCAAGGGCATCTCCGCGGAACCGCAGACCTTCAGGTCTTTTCAGGACTTGAAGAGCGAAGCTTTGCGAAAACACCCCCAAGTCGACAGGTAAGAGCCCTTCATTTACTATCTAAAGACGAATATTCTTTACACTGGTGTCACAACCAAGCTATACTATTACACTATACAAGCGTAAACGGTAACACTTTATTTTAAGGTGCCCGTTGTTACAAGGTTATATGTAGGTACCTACTAATACTAGCAATAATTACAAAGTAACTAACCATAAACTAACACACTATATACGTACATATAGTTCATTGATATTACTCAGCAATTACAATTGCAATTACACTGTGAAATCACCTTAAAATAAAGTGTACTTCACTATACTATACTATACTATACTATACTATACTATACTATACTATACTATACTATACTACTAATTATACAATGCAAAACTGTATACATACTATGCAACAAAGGTATATGCAAGATTAGATCACCATTTTTGTACAACGCTACTATACCTATACTATAACTATACTATACTATACTAAATTTTGGATTACTGTTTTCTTTGTGTGTGTGTGTGTGTGTGTGTGTGTGTGTGCGTGCGTGCGTGTGTGTGTCTTTGACAAATGCAGATGGATTTCATGTGTCACCATTGTGTTTAATTGTAGAAATCAGTTCTTAAAACTTGCTTGAAAGCTTTAAGTCATGTGTATGTAATTAACTGGTATATTTCTCCTAAGTTTTAGTACCAAGAAACTGTATTGTAGTTTAAAGCAACTTTACTCACTACAGTAAAGTGTACAGTGCATCCATGGTGTTCAGAAACAAATTAATAAAATAAAAAAGAGGTGTCCCATTAATGGAATAAATCCATTTTGGAGGTTTTTTAAAAATGCTTTCTGGTTTTTGCTATCACCAGTTTTGCACCTCTAAAGTGTAAGAGAATGAGATACACTTATTAAAGTGTTTATAGTATTGCATCAAGTTATATGCATGCATTAGTAATTAGATGGCATTAACATACCATACATACATACATACATACATCACATATATATATATATGTGTGGTGGGTGTGTGTGTGTGTGTGTGTGTGTGTGTGTGTTTGTGTGGGTGTGATGTCCCCATAATGCCTATAATAATGTATTAACATACAGTAAAAGTCCAGGGTCCATCTGTTCTAATGCTCTTAGTCATTAAAAGTTCTCTTTCACACTCTTGCTCAGTGTCCAATAGCCCTTCTGTACAACCCTAACCTTGTTGAATATTTAATGCTGGCTGTTAAATAATTAAATGTCACAGATATTCACTGCTTATATTTAGGATTCATATATTGTAACCTTTCAACTTTTCCTGGAAACATGTGGAATGTCCCGCATTTAGTGGGGAATAAGTAAACTCCATTTTCTGTAAATGAGTATCTTTATTAACCTCTGCAGGGGTCAGCGGGAGCTGTAGTTTTGCTAAATATTGTTGAGATCAATGCTACATTTTCATTTTGCTTTTGAATGTAATAAAGTGAAAAAAGTGCAGTTTTGGATTATAATAAGCAGTTTTTCCAGTTAACTATTGGCTGTCCATGAAGTACCTCAAAACTTAAATAACTTCCTGTTAGAAGCCACTAGATGTCAGTAAAATATCATCATCCCACGAAGGGTCGCTATTAAAACTGCGGAATCTAATGCACTGATATGCCAGAGGGTTTATACTGAGACCTATCAAGAAGTGTGGAGGGAAAAGATAATGTTTTTGGTTCACGATGCCATTGTAGCCAATGCCCTACTTACAAGCATTATTATGACTGTGTAAATAATTGATTCAGCAATTAAAAAGGAAAGAGGGTAATTGAGTGAGTAGTATTTGTCTGTGTCATGTGATCTCAACATGGTGGGGATCAAAAGCTTTTTTTTAGGCCTTGATATGACTGGAGCCTTTCATATGAACTATTAATTTAGTTTAATTTTTTTTTTTTTTTGAGATAGGTTATAATATACATTATAAATGTCTTTACTGTTTGATTACTGTTTTTTTTTCATTTATTGTATTTATCAGTCTCTAATCCAACTTTTGAGTGTATCACAGTTTTCCACAAAAAATATTAAAAGCAGCAGCAGAAATTTTGATACATTTGACATGGATAAGAATAAGAAATGTTTCTTGAGCACCAGATCAACATATTAAAAATAAATTCTAAAGGATCATGTGACACTGAAGACTGGAGTAATGATGCTTAAAATTCAGCTTTGCGTCACAGCAACAAATTCATGAATAAATTATATTTTGATAATATTTCACAACCTATGAACCTATATATGTATAGTGTTAATATATGTATGAATCTGAACCTAAAACCTTATAACAATTTAACATTTGCTCTTATTTGATTAATTTATGCACTGTAGATTCAGTAGTCAGGTTCTTGTGACTGATAAAAAGCGATCTCTTTGACAAATAACTGCCCGCCCTCTTCTCTGATCCTGTGTGTTCTCATGTAGAACTCCCTATATAATCAACAAGCTGCGTTGAAAAAAAAAAAGCACTTGAGAATGGAAAGTGTGTTATCGTTCCTGTGCTAATAAAAGGCTTGCCAGGGATAAACGGTGGCTTGTACTGCAGATCCGACTCTGGCCTTCCACCATTAGCATCACATCTCTCACGTCCGCACTGTCATAGGACACTTGATCTGTGCTGGTCTCCAGTTCTGTAAATGGTTTGCGAGAAGGATAGAGCCTCATCAATCAAAAGTGCTTAAGTGGTCTTTTCTGCTATGCATGATTAAATGGAATTCATGTTCAATTTTGGGGAAGTGCTAATGGAAATCAGAGAAAAGGAAGGGATGGACTAGATACTGAATAATGTCCCTTGTGAGGTTTTGTGTGCTTCATTGTGGGTTTCTAAATTCAGGGCATTTATTAACCACTTTATTAACGTCTTTGTATGAAGTTTATTTTCTTAAGATCCTTTTTCGGCCAGCAAAAAACAATAAACAGAATGGGTACATAAAAACAATTACCCAGAGCAGTGAAGACATAACAAGACATACAACGAACAGCAAACATTTATTTATTTTATCATCATATTATGATATGATATGATATGATATGATATGATATGATATGATATGATATGATATGATATGATATGATAATGATATGATATGATATGATATGATATGAAAGATTTAATTAAATCTTAGATTTATCTCTGTAATGGGATGTTTTTCTCCACTAGAGGGCGCTTTCTTTTGATCCTATTTTCATTTTAAACACATTCTTTCTCCATTTTCTTTTCTCTGGCATATACCACCTGTTAATATTTGTGTATGTATGTATGTATGTATGTATGTATGTATTGGAATCCTGTTGAACATTATAATTTCAAAACAGTTAACTTAAACCATAAAAACCTTTTTTATTACTTGAAATAAGAATAAATAAATAAAATAGTTATACCAATATAAACCATTAAATTTAAAGTTATAAATAATACTAAAACTAAAATGAAATCAACTAAAAAACTTATAAAAACTATACAATCCATGTTTAAAAATATATATTTTTTCCATAAGTCAAATTCCATAATATATATTACATACAATTTTTTGTGTCGTGTGTGTGTGTTTGTTGTGTGTGTGTAAGTATATATATATATAATATATACGTAGTCAGACCCAAAAGTTTTGAAACATTACTATTTTTATGTTTTTTGAAAGAAGTTTCTTCTGCTCATCAGGCTCTGCATTTATTTGATCAAAAATACAGAAAAAACAGTAATATTTGTGAAATATTATTACAACTAAAATAATATTTTTTCTATTTGAAGATACTTTAAAAAAAATATAGGAGTCCTGTGATGCAAAAGCCTGAATTTTCAGCATCAGTACTCCACCTTCAGTGTCACATGTAACTCCAGCCATCACATTGTATTCATTTTGAAATCATTCTAATATCTATTTATTATGAGTGTTTGAAACATTCTGCTGGCTACTATCGTGATGAATAAAAGTTTAAAAAGACTGCATTAATTCAAAATAAAATAAAATTCTAATAATATATATTCTATAATATTTTCCTCTCTAATCACTTTTATCATTTACTCCCATCTTGCTGAATAAAAGTATCTGACTTTTATTTAAAAAAGAAAGAACAAAAAAATTACTGACCCCAAATTACTGACCATAGTCTATATTTTTATTACAAATGTTATAGTCTTGAAAAACATAGCTTCTTTTTTGTTTTTTTACTTGGTATTTATCAAGTATCCTAAAAAAGTATCCATGTTTCTGAAAAATCTTAAGCAGTGCAGAACTATTTCCACGTTGATAATGAATCTCATATTATAATGATTTTCTAAAGGATCATGTGAGAATGATCCTAAAATTCAGCTTTGCATCACAGAAAGTAATGTTAATTTAAAGTTAGAATACATTTAAAAACAATTATTTTAAATTGTAATAATAATGCACATATAAAATTTTTTTTCTGGTATTTTTGATCAATAAGATGCGGCTTTGATGCGCGCAAGAAATTTCTTTCTTTCAAACTACATTAACAATGACTGTATTCCAACGTTTTGGTCTGTACTATATCTATATATATATATACCACACACACACACCCACACCCACACACACACCACACCAAAATTATGTATATATAGATATATTATGGAAGTTTTACTTATGGAAAAATATATATTTTTAAACATGATTGTATATTTTTTTGGATTAAGTTTGGTTTGGTTTGATTTCAGTTTAGTTTTTTAAGTATTTTAGTACTTTAAATTTTATGGTTTATCTTTGGTATATATTTTTATTTATTTTATTTCTTTTATTTCCCGTATCTACAAAGTTTTTATGGTTTTAAGTTCACTGTGTTTTAAATTAATACTGTTTCCACCGGATTTCCAATAGGTTTTCGTATCTCACAGGCCCTCTGTGATGTGTTTAGTTTGTCATGAACAAGAAAAAAGTCTAACCAAAAGAGGGGTATACAAGTGTAACCAATTTAATTCCTCAGAGTAAACACTTTTTTGTTTTATGTCCCTAAGACTAGCGGGGTGGGTGCAGTTCATGAGGTGGTCACCACCTGGTCGCTCTTGTTAATGGGAAGGAATCCAGCTGATGCTGGTTATGACTGTGAAAGAAGAATGCGGTAGAACTCTCAGAGCATCATACTGGACATGCCACCACGCTTGGTCTGTGCAGATGAATTAGGGAAGCATAGCTGCATTCAGTTGTGATTGTGTCAACAACATGCTAAGAACCCCTAGAAATCTATCTACAGCTGTTGTATTTAAAGTACGATTTCACCCAAAATGACTAACGTCCTGATTATTTCTACTCAGCCCCAGACCATGCAAGATGTAGCGTCCATGAAAAACATTCCCAGAATATTTCTACAGCTAATGCGAAGTGACTGCCAGTTTGGGGGGTTTTAGTTAATAATATCTATGTATGTAGGTATTTTTTCACTAGAGAAAACCCTTTAGTTGTTGACTGTATCATTTGGATCACTTTGAAGCCGTCATAAATAGGGATTTTGGACACATCAACTGTTCACTCTTACTCCAAAACCTTATTTTTTTTTTTTTTCTTTTCAGCTGAAAAAAGAAAGTCATATAAATCTTGGATGGCTTCGGGTGTGCATATATAAATTGAGATCTTTTATTTTCTTTGGGTGAACTATTCCTTTTAGTGTTACGTGTACATCCCTGGTTGGTGGTACTGTCATATGTGCATCAATGATAAATGAACTTAAAAAAAACCCCCAAGCAGAAAATAATTAGACGAGCAATGTTCAATGTAGAATGGCTTTTACTGCTTTTGTTGGCACATATTTATGTTTAAAAAACGAAAGAGGTAAAAAAGATAAGGTAAAACCGGATTAAATTACAATGATTTAAGGCCTTTAGTTCTTATACTTTCTATACCACAATTAATTGAGGCATTATAATTAGGCTGATAGGCAATGGGAATTTAGGTTTTTTGTTTTGTTTTTTTGTTTTTTTTTTTAAATATGATTTTTAAATCACCTTCCTTAGTTCAACATCTGAAAATTACATTTTGGTCATATTACATATTTTTGGTTGATCCATGCAGTCGGAATGTAACCATTTGGCTTCTTAAAAGAGCAAGCATCTCTCTCCACGTTGAATAATTTTACTACCCTCTGACAAAGCTTGAACGCATAGAGAATATTTGATAAGAATTTATTATAATTTAAAGTTCCATGATGAGAAACATTTTGTACGTCTTAAAAAGCGTAAAAAATACAAACTTAACTTAACGTTACCATATACATGCACTACTGTGTGCATATTTTAATGTTGATGCCTGAACGGGCACGATGGTGTTTCAGAAGTACTTAGAAATGCAGTATGTCTCAAACATTATTTGGTATGTTTTAATATGAAATTCCTTAGAAAGTGCGTGACAGTTCAGTGTAATTGAACTGTTATTGTGAAACTACTGTTTGACATGCCTCACGTAGCTTTGTGGAAGGGTACGGACACTTGACTGCTCTCAGGCGGCTTGGTACAGGTGCTCGCGCGTTGAGTCTCTAACCATTGGCTCATCGGGGACGATCGTGCTGCTCTCACAGCGCGGTTCACTGCGCGCTCCATGCCAGCGGCGTTTCCACCTCGCGCTCGCAGCTGCGACTGGACGGATTTGGACAGAAATAATGCCCTTGTGAAACTTCTTCGTCCCTCCCGAATGTGATCTTTGCAGACGGCCGGGTGTTTTCCCCGGCATTCCTCCGTATAAAGTATCCGAAAGCACGCCGGTGGATCGGCTCGTGCGGGGCAATTTTTTTGGGCGACATTACTCCGAAAATAACGACCGAAAGCTTGTTTTAATTTCATGATAGAACACCTGACCGTTTCGCCAAGTTTATAACGACTCCGGAATCGTTACTGTGGTGAAATGGGCCTCTTACCCGCGATCTCCGTACGCGTTACGGAAAAGATTGAAGAATTGGACGAGAGCGCGCTGATTTATGAACTGGAGTTTGAGCCGGGACCAGAAGGATTAATCATCCAGAAGCTTCAGAATGAGTTAGACAAATACCGATCCGTTATAAGACCGGCAACACAACAAGTCCACAAGCAGAGTGTCCTTCAAGAGCAGCAGAGGACCAAGAGACAGGCGATCTCAGCCGAACCTACAGCCTTTGATATTCAAGACCTCAATCATGTCACCCTGCCTTTCTATCCAAAGAGCCCACAGTAGGTGCCACTTCAATCTGATCAGTATTGTTATGAAGCTGTCCATCAAATTAACCGGAACAAAGTGCTGATGATTTGCATTACTGATGCAATTATGCATATGCAATCGTATAGTGACACATAAATCATTGCCTTTGTGCTGGGATCTTGGTCAGTAGGACACCACGAGTTCTGTGTTACGGATATAATCATAACCATCCATCAAACCTGTCTCTGTCCAAACCTTCATTACTTCACTGGTGTTATGTAGCCTATTGTGAATATAGGCACACAGCCAGCCTGGTGATGCCACCTGTTGATTCTGTTTATCAACTTCAAAAGGGAGAGAAAGTGCACTGTTTTTTTAAGAGAACAGGTGTGAAAGTCAAAATCTTATTTTTCTTCTGCTTGTGCAGAGCAAGTCTAACCTGAAGTAGTATTACAGCATAGTGTGTACCCTATAAATAAATCATGGTGCAATATGGAAAATGAGGTACAAATGACTGTGGTAGTGCAGAAAACATGACATAGTACATAATTACGTTTAGAATAGTATAATGCAGAATGACATATAATATGGACATACAGATCCATGTTATTTTTCTATTAAAATGTTCATGTTAATTTCTTATGAAGAAAAAATAAAGAAATACATTAGAAAAATTACAGACCTCACTGTGTATTATGATAGATAGGCAGTATATGATTAACATATATATTGGCTGATAGTCCTTTCAAGATTGTTTTGGGAACATTTTTTCCAAAACTAAAACATGAAATAAAATAAAATATAAAAAAACCTTGAAATTATTTCATATTAAAAATTGCAGTTAATTTAAGTTACGCTGATTGTTGCAAAATACCTACCGTAAAAATACATGAAAACTATTGTGACATTTAAAAACAAAACTAAAGAAAAATGACGAAACACACAAGAAGATTATAAAAGTTTAAAATTAAAACTGAAATAGAAACAAAAAAAACTAAACAAAGTGAACATTCAAACATCTATATAAAATGCACTGTTTTTGAAAAGGATTAATGAATTTAAATATAACTATAATATGAATTTAAATCTAATATATACTAAACATAAATATTTTATTAGATTAGATTACTTTATGTTGCTGTGCGAGTGGTCGACGAGAAGTGCAAGTCGTAAGAATCAGCAGCTTAGTTCATAAATCACTTATGGTGAAGGTTTAAACTTTGGGAAAATTCCGACTATAGTGCAGAAGACTTGGAATACAGTGCGCTACTTTAGTTATTATATTTTCCTATTCTAATGTGCATATAGGCAATGTTACACTTTGTATTTATTTAAAGGAAATATACTTTGGGGTCATAAAAAGATGCGACACGGATATGCGGTTCGCTGTATACGCAGACCTTTTTGGAGATCGTATAGGCATTTCTTCCACAGCGATCCGGCATTGTGGGAGAGTGAAACCGATATTTTTTGAAACCGGAATCCCAGAGTGGAGATATTGAAAATGTCGCCTTTGTGCTTTCGGGTGTGCCAGTTGAATCCCTTCTTTTTCTGACTGATTGACGTCAGCAGCTCCCCGCTCCTCGCACCTAGTCAGACACCGCTACGTCACGTAACAGCCACACAAAAACATGAACAAACACGAACTGACTGTCTTTATTAACTTAACATTAACACAGCTGAATAAAGTGTATTGTTCCCTGTTTCGTTTGTATACCACGTAAAGGGTTATGTTCATAGTCCCCGATTCTTCTCCATTTTTAGGGTAGCTCTGTTGGCAGAATTACAGCGCCACATGCTGGTCTGGCAGGTATACGAAATAGTTTTTTGTGTAGGTTTGTTTGTTTCGTGTGGACGCAGATATTGTCCTTGAGACGAGGGGGGAAAAACAGATTGGATATGAAAAGCTCTGGCTTTTGTGTGGACGTACCTTTCAATTGTGGGAACCAAAAACCTGGGAAATAAACAGAGTTTGAGGAATTTTTATAAATGTTAAACAAAAGACCCAAACACATGAAGATTAAATCTTTAAGAGTTCCTGTAACATTTGGAATGTCACTAATGAAAAAGCACATTTGTGCCACTGACAACTGAACGCTTTTGTTAAGACGGTCATATGTTATTTGCTTCAAGTGAAGCTTTACAATCTCACTGTCATGATGGAGAGAAAATCAGTTGCGGTCATATCAGCACAAGTTCGGTCTTTTCAGAACAATACAGATTCCCAATCTAATATTACGTATAGGTTTATATGTGGATAATTGTTGGCTAATAGTCCTTTCAAGGACTGTTTTATTAGAAATTTCTTGCAGGCCTCATCTATCAGCCACAAACTTGTACATAAAATGTTAAGCAGTTTGAACTGTATTTTTAAGCCTTTTAAAACTAATATATAGAGTTCATTAAAACTGCATGATGATCTCAAAGAAATGCACACCAACTGTAAAGCAGAGTAGATTCTTAGTGCCAGTGAGAATCTTTCCATCTTCTCCTCAGCTGGATCTCTAGAGTGGTATTATCTAAAAGCCTCCTTCATCCATCCAGCAATGCCTCATTTTCTTCTGCAACTCATCCCCACTCCACTATCTATGTCTTTTCTTTCACACTTTATGAGCATCTTCAGTTCTCCTTGTGTTAATGTCACAGCCATCTTTCTTTAATGACATGACATGATTTTGCGTTGGCTCATTCCATGCAAAAAATCACCTAGTTTCAACCTAAATTTTATTTGCTTCCTTAATGTTGAGTATAATCAGCTCAGTTGTACAAGTCTTAAAATGACTGAGCTGAACCTCATAACGACTTATAAAAAATTTTAAATTTTCAAAGTTTTTTTAAAAAATCTTTAAAAAAAATTTTTTTTCTTTTACTTGTACATCATTTTTGATATTTTTGGGGGGCATAGTGTCCGGGTAATACAACCTGTCTTGCTATCAAAATTAAGAAAAAAGTTTCATAACAAATAAAAATAAAAATAATTACTGAAAAGAAAACATTACTAGTTTGCCACAATATTACGATTAGAAAATTAAATCTTAATATTAAAATATTTTGACAAATCTGATTTATTGCTTGTAAACCTTTGTTTCCAAATTAGTGTGGAACAGCCACATGCCGAAATTAAAGACCTAAAACAGAATGGCACTCATCAGAAGAAGAACTTTAGCTTTTCTATCGCCATCTGTGGTAATACCTAAAATTGCATGTTACTTACAAGTACAGTAGTTTCCTTCCCCCGCCCACACTTCATTGTCTGGTTTCTCTTCTATTGCCTAAAATGTTTAATTTACACCATTTTTTTTCTTTTTTTCGCAATGTTTGTGAAATGACCCATCACATGTGTTTAAATAGTCCTTGGTGCAGAAGAAATCCACCCAGTTACAGACCAAAATGTTTGACGTTTGTTCAACGCTCGGCTTACTGACTGAGTTCTTCAGTCTTGCTAATGCTTTCATTATAGTGAATGCTTTCATTATATCCAATGTGATATACATATGAGATACAGTGTACAGTGCAGTCAGTGTTCTTTGATTTTAATCAAAGTTCAGAACTCAGTCAGGGAACTGAACTGACAGCTGTATTGATTATAAAAGGAGCGATTTTTATTTGCTCTCTTTATGCAGTTTATTCACAATCATTTTTCATTCTGCTAAAAATAACAATGTGAAGTTAATTGTGTACTCAATGTCTTGATTTATTGTAGCTACCACCACTTCTCTCCACTCTCACACTTATATAGAAGCAGGACATTCTTTTCTGTGTTTACGGACGTGAAGTTTAACGTGTAAACAAATGCAGAAAGCCTGGATTTCCCTCCAAAAACCAACCAGACAGCTCAGACTTGTAGGTTTACTGTAGTGAACAGGGGTAAGATAAGAACCCTGTAAAATTAATCAATTAAAACATTTTACAAGAAAATACTAGTTCAGTCTTTTTACAGAATATCTTCAAAATTTCACTTTTAATTCAGTGTGTGTCATGCTGTTTTTCTTAGTACGGACTATAAATTTCTGGGTGAAAAATCGTTTAAATCCTACACCATTTTTTTTTTTCTACAAGAATTTGACTTTGTTCGGGAAGGTAAAATGTCATGGTGTGACAAAAAATGTAATGGTATTTATAAAAGATATTTAAAATCATAATATTTAAAAAATATAATTAATTTTGTATTTATATTTTGTTTTTTAATTTTAATAATTAAAATGTGTAATTACTTTTTATTTGATAGTTACATTAAATTAAAATCTTTTCTCTATAAACTATTTCAAAACCATATGAACCCGACAAGACTACCAAGACTACATTTCGTGACGAGTTGTAGATTTTTGCTTTTCTTAATCATAGACAGTGTAAATTGTCATTGACCCTTTTTTTTTTTTGGGGGGGGGGGGCAATGCAAACAAAACAAAAACAAAACGATGCTGATTGACTCATTTTTGCAAATTCAATTATTTGTTAAAATTGCCTTTACAATGGGAACCCCCTCTAATTTCTTAATACTGGCTATTAAAAAAAAAAAAAAAAAAGGACATGTATTTTTAATAGGAAATACATCGACATAGGAAGAAATAAAAATAAAACGGCACTCGCCAGGTTGTGCCTAAATTTGCTTGCACAAAACATGCAGCAGACGGTTTGGGTCTGGTTATATATATATATATTAGGGCTGCACGATTAATCGCATGCATTTGTCATGCGTGTCTCATCAGTAAAGCTGGTTCCGTGATTAGACGGTACATATGCGGCACCTGTTTTCAAATGCACCGGGAGTTCATACACAGAGCCGTAGTTCACTGACAAGACTAACGCAATATCGTGTTCATAATCGAATGCGATTAATCTCAATTATGAACAGAATATTGCGTAGCTTGTCAGTGAACTACGGCTCTGTGTATTAACTGCCGCTCCCGTTTGAAAACAGGTGACAGACATTTACCGCTAATCACGGAACCGGCTTTACTGATGAGACACGCATGACAAATGCATGCGATTAATCGTGCAGCCCTAATATTGTGTATATATTATCGCTAATCACGGAACCGGCTTTACTGATGAGACACGCATGACAAATGCATGCGATTAATATGTGTATATATATAGATATATATATGTATATATAGATATGTATATATATATATATATGTATATAGGATATATGTATATAATATATATATATGGTATATATATAGATGTATATATATATTATATATATATATATATATATATATGTGTATATATATATATATATATATATATATATATATATATATATGTATATTTTTTTTTCTTTTCTTTTTTTTTCCTTTTCCTTTTCTTTTTTAACTGGGGATTGTTTGCAGTCTATTTCAATTGCTGTTTGGCTGTTGTTGCAAACAGAAATAGTGTAAGCCATTTTACATCTATTGCAACAACAATTCCATGGAATACTTTTAAAGCACAAATGTTATATAAAGGCTACAATTTATACTTCTTTTGTCCTTAATTGCACTGATGCACAGCACCGACCTTTAAAAACAAATGCTGGAACAACACCTGACATTTGTTTTTCGTGCTTGTTAGAGACACGGTGAACAAATATGAGCCGGATCCAGAGTGTCTTCATATTGTTCTCTCCCACCTCTGGGGCCCCTGTTAAGTTTTTGCAGAATGTACCCATCTTGCTTCCTACCAAAAGAGCATATTTTTCTCCTTTTATGGAAATGGCTCAGTGTGGGTTCTCTGTGTCTGGGCAGACATGAATCTTTGTTAAACACAAAGAGTGGAGAGTGGGCTAAGAAGAGCTGTAAAGAGTGCTGAGAGGAAAGGACTGTTAGGTAGGAGATGGCAACACATACTGCAAGTGTGCCAATCTACACTATCTGCCAGCCTATCTGAAGTTGTTCAGCATGGTTTTTACAAAGCCATGCTCCATCTGGCTTCAAAATCACTTCGGCATTCCACAGAGCGGGCTGCCAGGACACCATAATGATGCCTCAAATATCAAAGACTGATTAAATTGAGGCTCCTGATGCGAGGTGGCATTTTCTACGCTTTTTGCTATGGTAACCCCTTCAGAGCAATACTGTTGCCCATCTCTGAAGACTTTGAAATCTGTCCACCACCTGCTGCTTTGAGCTCAAAGAGAAAGTTTGGTGCATGGATGTTTAGTTTGTTTTAATGAATGTGAGGTTTGATGTTGATCACGGTTTCTGTTTTTATTCTCCCCTTATTTATTTTCATCATTTTGTATTCGGTCAGCACTGTTGATTTCCTCTGGAGTCAGTGTGTAGGCTTCAGTCCACATGGGCTTTTTTTTGGTAAATGACCTTTGGGAACCGAGAAGCTAAAATTAGGCAAACAAGAAGGAACTGCACTCTTGCATGAGAACACTGTTACACCAAAAGATACAGTATCAGTGGCCTTTATTCTTGTGAATATGGCCTGGCCTTTGACCATGATCTGCTAAGCAGAGTACTTGTAAACCATTTTTTGATTAGTGATTTGCTATTCAAAATAGGTCATGATACAAACAGTCTGATATGGAATCGCGTGGGACGCGGAGAGCAGGGTAGGTAATTGTGAGTGAAAGCTTTAATGTCAACATGAAATTAAAAATGACAAGCCCAAATTCCCAATAAAATAAAGTCCTGCCTTCAAAAACAGAGTGAATACTTTAATTAAATGCAAGGATACAATTAACTTTTATTGGTTTTTAGAGATATAACTCCTAAAGGCCATGTACACACTGTGAAGTTTCAGGAGTGCCAACCACATGTTAAATACAAGAGTGAATCCCCAAATTTTCATTTCGTGTTTATGTATGGAACAGAACTCATTTTTTAAACTGTGTATGATTGATACCATGATAATATGATAAGCAGTGTTCTGGCCTCTCGCTCATTTGGGATCCGCTATTTATAACCATAGTAATATTACAGCGACCAAAGGCTTGTCATGTTCTGCAATTTTAACTAAGCCACCATCAACAGTGCCATCGTATTTTGTTAATGTTTAGAAGGCTACTTCACACAGTGCACTCTTTAAGGGTTGTCATGTCCATTTTTTTATCTTTGGGTTTGGGGTGTTTGGGCTCTGCTCATAAAGCAATCCAGTTTATAAAGTTAATAAAAGTAGGCAGGTGCAGGTCACAATATTTTGGTATGTGGCTTATTCCCAAGATAACACATTTGGATTTAAGTTTATTATAGGCTTGTTCTTACTCGTTGTTGTGTTTTTCTATCAAGCTCTTGCAACACTAATGAGTCAAAACACTAATGAGTCAAAATGATTTCTTGCATCACACATACTTAAAAGACATAAATCTCACAAATCACACTTTCACACAAATCAGTTCAGTTCCGTACACACTGTGCAGAATTTCTGTAAATGTGGTGGTCACTACATGAATTTTTCAAGAGTTAATTTGGTTGTAGAATGCGTTTTAATGAGAGCATTATGAGAGTGTTAAGTTTTCATTGCATTTTCTCATTTAAACTTCAGAAGCAAAAGTGCTATTAGGGTTGGTGCAATTAATTTCTGATAAATCTGTTCAAACTGTCCATTTCAGTGAACTGATTCTAAACTCAAAAATCATCGCATCATAACTGAAAAAGGTACAGAATCCCTTTGTGCCTACGTTTGATCTAACTGAATCCTGATTCACTTATAAATATGTCACATTACGGAAGTTAAATAGGTTGCTTTCCTGTGCATACTGTCCTGATATAAAATTAAAATTGAATTGAATGTCTCTGATTTGTTAATGTCATTTAATATCATATTTGAATTGGGAATGGTACCGCATCACACTTAAAGAAAAAATTCATTGACAATTCCAGGACATTATCCGTTACTTTTGCTGACCTTTAACCCTAAAACATAACACAATGCAATGCAAAATTCAAAATATGGATTAAACATCTGCAACCCCAGACCCTCCCCCCCCCCAAAAAAAGGAAAATTGGTTCATATTAACACAGTACCTTATACCGATTTTTACAGACTTTTCATTTTGAGTGATCAAGTCTTACATGTTTTTCTGTTCCCCTGTCCCCGAGTCTTATTTACACCTCTCATTATTGCTGGTCAATGGCTGCCCATGTCTGTGTGGGAATGATAGATTCTCTCAATGTAATGTCTTCATCAAGTATGAAAAGTAGAATGATTGGTTGTTAATCCCTCTTTCAGTGTCAGACAGAAGGAACAGTTGAAGCCATATTTCTCTAGACAATTGCATGATTGGGGCATAAGAAAACAGCACATGAAATGAGTTTATAATCCTGTAAGTGTCCTATTAATTTCAGTCATCAGTGTTCCACTTGGAATTCATATGCATACGAATGATCATGCATTTCTGCTGCTGCCTGAGTTTGGTTTGAACAGTTATTAGCAGTTATGAGTTTTATCAGCTGACCACAGTCAAAGATGATACATATTTGCTTTTTTGTGCATTTGGTCTTTTTCAAGATCAGTAGTTCACTGATTCCTGAGAAATGGGAAAAAAAGTGAAATAAAGAGCATTATTTTAATTTAGGGATGCACGATATTAGATTTTTGATGATATCTAATATGCAGATATTTTTCAAATGGTTTTGGCCATTTGCCGATACTGATTCTGATACCTATATATATCCTTGGATTTGAAACAACACCAAGTACCTCTTGTGCGGAAAAAAAATTTTTTTTTTTTTTTTTTTTTTTTTTTTTTTTAGCTTTGGTTAATTTTGATCAAAAACTTATTTGTTAGAACTAATAAACATTATTAAATTATTAAATTTGTGTTAGCACAATCAGAAACAAAAATAAATAAACAAATAAATAAATAAAGCCAAAATATTGTTAAATTGTGCATTCACTTTAATAAATTAATTTATTAAAATATCACACATTAGTCATTGTTTTTCTGGTGATATTAGTTAACATGACATTTGACAGTAACATGACAAAATTTGGAAAGCTGTCCAAAAATCTCAAACCACTGATTTACATAATATTTTGAGTTAATATTGAGGTTGTGCTGACAAAGAACACTGACTTTGAAATTGCCTAGTTTTTAATGCTTTAAAAAAAAAAAAAAAACCTTTAATAAGTAAAGACAAAAAGTAAGGACATACTGTATATGCAAAACTTATTAGTGCCACAGTTTTTTTAACACTTTTTTGGTTTAATCAACATACAGATTTACTAAACGGTAGTCTTAAGGCCCGTCAACACCAAGAATGATAACTATAACTACATTAAGTCACTATACCAGCAGATGATATTGTCTGTTTATCTTAGCGCAAACTCGTTTGCCACTTAAAAATTCTCAAGCTCATAGCAGGATTGATTCTGATTGGATGTCCACACAAATGTTCAGAAAAAGTAATTCCATTAATATTGTTTCTCTGTGCCTTTATTGTTATAACTGTGGTGTCGACTCTGCTATTATTTTAATACTGAGAAACGATTTTTAGAACTATATCTTATCGTTAGCTTTATAATTATCGTCCTTGGTGTGGACAAGCCTTAACTTTGAATATTCATCTGAGTTAGTGATAATGTAATATCTTAATTTGATATAAATATTTTAAATATTCTAGTGATCATCTCTCCCCAAAATATTGCTTTTCTTTTTTCCCAAGTAAATGGTAGGTGGAATTGCAGTAATTGTTTTGTCTCGTATCTCAAGAATTATTGAGTTATATTTATTGAGAGGTCAGTTTCTTATACAAAAACGCCATTGTTTGTAGTGCTGGTGCCCACATGGATGACGAATCAGAAACTGTGCTGATAGTTAACGTCATTAGTCCAGGCAGATCTACAGATCGTGAGGTCTTATCATCCGCCCATGGGACATTAGTACCCAGCAGGAGTGTGTGGAGTGGTAGTAAGGCAGTGTATCTGAGCAGTCATCTGTCCAACCCATGTCCTCCTCGGGCTCAGTACTCATGCACTCTTGCACAGATGGTCCATTCTTGCCATCATCTCTGCCACACTGCCATTTCTAATCAAACGAGAGAAAAAAAAAAAAAAAAAAAAAAACTATAAGTTTCCACAAGCAGATCTGCTTGTGCTATGATTGAATAATCAAATTTGCCCAGTGCATGATTAAGAAATAGATTTCTGGAATGGAACTTGGAATGGCAGTGGCTCTAGCAAGGCCATCTGACAAGCATTGTCCAGTAAACTGTGATGTTGTCAATGAAATGACTCAATCGTTGTAGAGCCAAGATGCACTCGATATGAAGGAATTCATCCATTGATGTTGTGATGAGGTATTGATTGCATTCATAAACCCAGGTATGGGGATCCTCTCTGATTATTTCAGTGGCTGACACTTTTCTGTGAGTAATCTCACACGCTGTGGTGTTGAATGGAGGTGTCTGGGATTTCAAGCAAAAATTTGAGAACTGTGAGATTTCAGTTCTTTCATAGGAACTCAGTAGATTTGCTTATGGGTTTTCAAAAATTTCTTGATCTGTTTTTGTTTTATAAACTGGGTGGGCGATCTGATGATTTTGCATCATGATTGATCTTGATCTACTTTTCAAGCAAATCTTAGAGACTGTGACCAAATGTGTCCTATTTATGTCTGTATGTAAATATATCCACACATTTTTCAGTTGACAGGGTTTTTAAAGTTATTAACAGAGCATGGATCCTTTGACAGATGCAGACTTCAAAGGTCATGTCCTTTGAAGGCCGCAAAGGTCCAAATACCACAAAAATGTGTCAAAATGCCTGTTGTGGCAGGTATCCATGTAAACCCATTTGGTTATGTTTTAGTTGAATGTAAATAGTTGTGAGAAAATAGGATGTGTGTCAGTATATTAGGTCTGTGAATTAGGTCTTAAAGTGCCAGCTGCCATAGTGAATCTGCTACTGCATGTACCATTAATATGAATCAAACAACAAGAAAAAAAAAAGAAAGAAAATCACTCACTGCTTTTGACCAAATATTTTTTGTAGATTTGATTAAAATCTCTCTTTATTTAATTCATACAGTGTTGCCTTTTTACATCATTTACCTGAAAAAATAAAAATAAATAAATAAAATACAGCACTGTTTTACTTCATTTGTATCTTTGTTCGATTTTATTTATTTGATATATTGCTTCTTATTTGTTTCTTTGTTTTGACTGTTTACTTGTCTTGAATAAGCTTGAGAACTTTTTACTTGCGTGGTTAGGTGTTGGGCTTACTAGGATTTTTATCATAGCTTGCAAAATAGTCTTAAAAATCAACATGAAAAAAGAATCATGATAAGATGGTGGATTGTGATCCTTTCTGACAAAATCGTTATATGATATTTTAGCCATATCATCCACCCCTATTTTTAAATTAAGCAGTTTTTTCATTTAGTCCTTGTTATCCCACAGGTCTAAAGAACTAATCAAAGAGCGCCCTTCTTGACAATGACTTCATGAAGAAACTTGGAGCTGTCTCAGATTCAGGAAATTGTGGACTGCATGTACCCTGTGGAGTATGATAAAGATAGTTGTATCATCAAAGAAGGCGATGTGGGCTCCCTGGTCTATGTATGGAAGGTAGGTCATGTCACAAGTATTCTTGCTGTTTACTTTACTGTGTTTTACAGCTGTAACATATGATATACAGACAGGCCAGTAAACCACAAGAGGCTGTGCATTACAGTGATTTTACCTCTGGTATGGTGTGTTCTTTGGAAAAACCTCTTAACTGTGTAACACACGATGTTGTCTTGCTTTACTTTGGATACTGAAAATTTAATGGCCATAAATAATTTGTATAAGACATGAAACTGCATTTTCATAACTTATGTATTATATATATATTATATATATATATATATATATATAATATATATATAATATATATATATATATATATATTACACACAGTATATATGTATATATGTATCAAGGATGCACGGTAAATATCGGCACAATATTAATGCGCATCTCGTCAGGTAAAGCCGGTTCTGTCTGTAATCAGCGGTAATTCTCTAATGTGCGTACTTTCACGTGGAGAGCAGCATTTACTACACAGAGCCGTTGTTTGTGAAACTCGTGTATTAAATTCAATGCACACAGACTGAAGTAGATTAAGTCTTTGGTTCTTTTAATTGTTTTTTGGCTCACGTTCAACAAAAACCCACCAATTCACTATCTCAACAAATTAGAATATGGTGACATGCCAATCAGACTCAAAACACCTGCAAAGGTTTCCTGAGCCTTCAAAATGGTCTCTCAGTTTGGTTCACTAGGCTACACATTCATGGGGAAGACTGCTGATCTGACAGTTGTCCAGAAGACAATCATTGACACCCTTCATAAGGAAGGTAAGCCACAAACATTCATTGCCAAGAAGCTGGCTGTTCACAGAGTGCTGTATCCAAGCATGTTAACAGAAAGTTGAGTGGAAGGAAAAAGTATGGAAGAAAAGGTGCACAACCAACCGAGAAAACCGCAGCCTTATGAGGATTGTGTGATTCCTCGTTAAGCCAATCCTGAACCACAGACAATGTCAGAGGGTCTTACCTGGGCTAAGGAGAAGAAGATACTGGACTGTTGCCCAGTGGTCCAAAGTCCTCTTTTCAGATGAGAGCAAGTTTTGTATTTAATTTGGAAACCACGGTCCTAGAGTCTGGAGGAAGGGTGGAGAAGCTCATAGCTCAAGTTGCTTGAAGTCCAGTGTTAAGTTTGCACAGTCTGTGATGATTTGGGGTGCAATGTCATCTGCTGGTGTTGGTCCATTGTGTTTTTTTTGAAAACCAAAGTCACTGCACCCGTTTACCAAGAAATTTTGGAGCAGTTCATGCTTCCTTCTGCTGACCAGCTTTTTGAAGATGCTGATTCATTTTCCAGCACCTGCCCACACTGCCAAAAGCACCAAAAGTTGGTTAAATGACCATGTGTGTTGGTGTGCTTGACTGGCCAGCAAACTCACCAGACCTGCACCCCATAGAGAATTTATGGGGTATTGTTAAGAGGGAAAATGAGAAACAAGAGACCAAAAATGCAGCTAAAGGCCACTGTCAAAGAAACCTGGGCTTCCATACCACCTCAGCAGTACCACAAACCGATCACCTCCATCCCACGCCGAACTGAGGCAGTAATTAAAGCAAAAGGAGCCCCTACCAAGTATTGAGTACATGTACAGTAAATGAAAATACTTTCCAGAAGGCCAACAATTCACTAAAATGTTCTTTTTTTTATTTTTTTATTGGACTTATGAAGTATTCTAATTTGTTGAGTAGTGAATTGGTGGATTTTTGTTAAATGTGAGCCAAAAAAGAACCAAAGACTTAAAATACTTCAATCAGTGTGCATTGAATTTATTTTATACACGAGTTTAAACAATTTGAGTTGAATTACTGAAATAAACAAACTTTTCCATGACATGTAAAAAGCGATGCAGAGAAACCATCCGAGACAAGTTTTCCAAAGCCACGAAAAGAATGAAAGAAAAGAGTAAAGATATAAGGTTGCAATACCAATTACATGTTTCAAATAAATGTTACACCATTCTGCTGCTGCTGTTATTTTTTCTTTCACTAAGCGAATATTTAAAGGGTATACAGTACATTAAATGCCAAACAAACATACAACAATAAACCTTTGTTTTTATCAAAAAGTAAATAATGACACCACATAAAATATAAAAAAGTGTAAAAAATTTATACAGTTTAATAAAATAAATGAACACCAATAAAATAACGTAACAAACTGACTCCAATATTTTTTTCCACATCATGCTAAAGTTTCCAGACTATGAGCCATTCACACTTAAAGACTGATATGGAAACAGAATGGTTCTTTTGTATTGCAAACATGCTACTTGACTTTGAACTCTTGCTAATCATTATTCTTTTGTCTATAATATTCTGACCATTGGTGCCCGTCTCACACCTAGATTGCCTACACTTCATAATTTCATCGTTGTTGTGTTTTAGGGGATATGCGCGAGCCTCCGCCGAGTCATGTTTACCATTAATCTACACCCCGCCTCCAGCAGGTGCGGGGGTGTCAGAATGTTTTGAAAAACTGGTATACCATCGCTCAGCCTTTTTCAAATTTCTTTTTTTTTGCCCCAAAACGAAGAACGAAAAATGAACTTCGTTTGAAGAATACCCGGGCCTTTACTTTAAGAGTGTATTGAGATCAGCCAGTTGGTAACACTTCATAATAAGGTCTGAAGTTCTGGAGAGGAAAAAACCTTCTGATACTAAAATTTCTAGATGATATATCAGCAGTTTATAGCTACAGTTTTGGGCTTTAGTTCTGCTCTGTGTAGATAGGTAATTACCACTTGGATGTAAATGTAAATGGCCCTCTTTATGTAAATTCAATTTTATGATGACAAAATTTGTAATAGTTCTCAGAGGCACCCTACTTCATTTTTTTTACAATTTGTTAATTGATGACTCTTATGAAAGGAAATGTTTCCAACTCACAAATCAATTTATTTTTCAGTAGAGAACAGCAGTGTAAACCCCAGCACAGTTTCACACACCAAACGAGAATATGTTCAGTTATACATTTGGTTGTTGTCACTCTAGTTTTATAACCAATCAACATGAGAAAAAAAAAACATTTAGCTCTTTAAAAAAGGGCTGATGCTGTTTGAACGTTGGCTTAGAACTGAACTCGAAGAATATAACCGTGGTCTTATTGAATGCACTCACCATCCATTTAACTTTTTCATCTCCAGGCGGCCGGGTTTGACTGGGTGAGTTTTATGGTCAACTTGGATCTTTTTCACAGACATATAACATAGATCTCTTTCTTCTTTTATCATGTTTTAAGTCATTGTGTGGTCTGTCTTACACCAAGGTTGTGTTGCAGTGCTGTACGGTCTCTTTTAATGCCCGTTTTTGATGTAAAATCTCCTCTCATTTTGTTTGCTACCTGCCAACAAAAGTCCTTTTAGACGTATTCACAGCTTTTTTTTAAGCCATCAGCCATCCCACGTATTTGGGTTTTAGACACAAACAGGGTTTTTCTGAATGCCCAGCCCCCTCGGTGCACACAGTGGTCTCTTGAAGCATTTAAAAGTTTCACTTATAGCCTGTCTGAAAAAATAGTCTTTAGTTGAATTGTGAAGTGCAAAAAAAAAATATATATTATTTTTTTTTTCTTGGTGTCGCTTCTTGCTGAAATTGGTCTCTAGTTTGCCCTTTAAAAATATAAATTGTTAATAAGATGGTTTCTCGTCTTAAAGAACTTCTAGTCTTGAGCTGAATTCAGAGTGTCTGCATGGAAAGTTTCCATGGATTTTAAAGGTTCTTCATGGAACCATAAATGCCAAAATAAAGAATCTTTATTTTTAGGAGGTGTAAAACAAAATCAAACTAATTTTAGAAGTATAGCTATATAGTGTGGGAGCACAGTTTTGCTTAATGCTAGGGTCATTGGATATGTTGCAAGAGAAAGATTGCTTCCAAAACGTTTTCATACACATTGAAAAGTCATCATTGTGCACTGTTAGGGTTTTTTGGTTTTTCACAAAAACCCAGAAGTGCCTGGAGTAGAAATATTGCATGAATGGCTATGAATAGGCATTCAAGTGAGGCAGATGTACCATTCTGGTTAAGTAGTGCACACTCACGGTGGTTGTTTTTTCAACAGCACTGCACCCATGAACCAGTTTTGCCTCTCCAAACAAACCCCTACCAGTCACAACAGGAGGCATGCTCTTTACCTCCAAACCTTTCAGTTCTGCTCTCAGTAATGTACACTTGGCAGGTGGCTCACCTCCTCCTGGTGTATTGTTGTAGCTGTAGAATATGTTTCGGTAGTTGGCCTCTAGCAAAACGAGATGCTAGAGATTGCTATTTGCTTTAATTTATTCACTAGCCTTTGTGTCCGCCCTTCATTTGATTCCAACCCCCTAAGACTTACTGTGGTCCTCTTCATGAATGTATTTAGTAAGCATTTTTGGCAATTATGTCGTACGCCCTAATGTGAATGTGTAATATTAAAGTACATAAATAGTTCAAGCCAAGAAAAGCAAATTGCTGAAAATTCACTCAACCACCCTCCAGAACCTTCCTAATGGTAGATGAATTTGTTTCTCTATCAGAACAGATTATGAGAAATGTAGAAATGTAGCATTTACCATTACTTGTGCTCACCAATGGATCCTGCAGTGCGACGTGAATGGTAATGAGCCGTCCTCTACACATAAATATATTCCACGTGAAAAAAAGGTTGTCTTATGCTGAATAAGAAATAATTTTCAGTTTACAAGCAAAAACCAGTCCATAAAACAGTTCATAAACAAATATGTAGGTGAGTTGATCTGAGGAGGGCAACAGGGGATGGACTTTTTTGTCACCGGAGGAAGACCGTTTATCTGTACGTGAATTTACGGACATCTTTGTACTTTGGCTATGAAGTCACGTTATTGAAAATTAAAATGCCTTGATTCAATTGTTTCTACTAAAAACACAGTTTTTTTGCTTTCACAGATGTAACTGATTAACTGGAGTCATGTGAATTACTTGTGGATTAGTTGTGATGTTTTTATTAGCTGTTTGGACTCTCAAGTCTGACGGCACCCATTCACTGTAGAGATTCCATTGGTGAACAAGTGAAATAATGGCTGCATTTCCCCAAATCTAATTTGATGAAAAAAAAAAAATACTGTTTCTTAATATGCTAAATTAATTTCAGACAGATCACCTTTGGTGCACAGCAGTCTGAATTTGAAAGCAATTAAATACTTTGAAGGCAACAGGTCAACCGATTTGCTGGGAGGCAGAAGGAATTAAGGTTAGGAACATATTAATCGGACAGACTCTGTTAAGGATAGATAACACATTACAGATTCCTTGATAACTCAGCTACATTTTCTAAGAATATAGAAGCAGAATTTATCTCTACTGTCTGACAGAACGTTACTTGATATTTAGGGGTAAGGCATGACCCTTTTCCTGGTGTTGGTTAGGATTTGATAGTTGCATCCAGACAGAAACGTATATTCACAAGTTTTAAGTAATTGTTACTCTGGTAAAAAAAAAAAAAAATGGCTTTGAAATAATTTTCACTCAGAAAATGCTGTAGTAAATTCACAAATAATAACCAAAAGAATAATGGCAAGTAATATATTGAATTAAACATGAAATTTAGAAATAGAAAAACTGAAGTAGTAAGTTTTTTTTTGTTTTTTCTTGTAAACTCCTCCCTCCCTACAATCCAATAATTGTTTTTTTTTTTTTTTTTTTTTTTTTTTTATTTATTGTGTTCATGTAAGAGACTGTGAATACTTAAAATTACTTATAAAGAAATAAAATATAATGTTGCATTTAAGGCCAAACAGAACATTGGTGGAGTATCTTTTCTTTAAGTTTTGTACCAAGTGATGGGCCTTTGAAACCCTGATTTAATAAACTGATTTGTAGTTTTGTTAGATCCACTTCTATTAGTGGCTTTGCCACAGATCTCAGATTGTTGCAGAAATTTCCCATCAAAGTGATGTGAAAAATGAGCGAAAATCAATAGCAATTTTAGTAAACTAACAACCAAAACTCACCCCCACATTGTTTTTTAGAAGAAGGAGAGTGTTTGGTTTTCAGCTTATCTTTGGGTCGTAATTTGCGGTTTCATGCATCAATGCTA
Organism: Cyprinus carpio; assembly: GCF_018340385.1. Lineage (NCBI taxonomy): Eukaryota > Metazoa > Chordata > Actinopteri > Cypriniformes > Cyprinidae > Cyprinus > Cyprinus carpio. The sequence continues at coordinate 4,404,721 of NC_056583.1, forward strand.
AAGTTTAGTTAGGAATTCATGAAGTCGAGCCAATGAGTGAGTAGTGCTGGAATTATAAAACATGTTTCAGGATGACCATCAGTGACATAAAATAATGACCAAATTTTGTGCAAGACTTCCTTTCCTGCTTACGTATGAATATGAGCACATTGGCAAGAGACCCACTACATTTACAGCAAACAAGCGTGATTCCAAACAGAAAAAAAGCCTCCCCTTATGCCCTCTGAAGACGGCAGAAGCGATTGATGAAAACTGAGCTATACTTAGCCATGTGAGATCCTGAACACTGAGAACATGCTTGTTACATTTACTTTTGAAAGACACAGATGCAAGGGATCTCTTTGCTTCTAGAAAACAGCAAGTAACAATTTCTCCAGCCTTCCGCCAAACTGCCCACAAACTGTCCCTGCATGCCGATGGTTGCGTAGCAACTCCAGTGACATGCTCACATCCGGGGTATTTTATTCACATCCGCATTAATAGACTGTGCCCCACAAAACCAGCATGCGGATATTGCGTAAGATTGTCTGAAGTTTCAGTCATGTGGAGCAAAATTTTCTTTGAAAACATGTTAGTCAATCCGGACAATCTTGACTTTTCGTTAATGTGACCAGAATCCAATTCCAGGTTCTGATTTGAAAAAGCCTAAAGTGGCTCATTTATTCATTTTATTTATTGTCTCTAATTATTTTTTGTATAGTTCTTTACGTTAATTGTATTGTAAGCGCAATAGTTTCACTCAAAAAATGGAAATTCGCTCATTATGATTCACCTTTCATGTTGTTTAAAAACTACTCCTGCTGGTCTTTTTCTTACATGGAATGCTATTAAAAAAAAAGGTTTTAGTGAATAATAATAAACTGACGTTAATTTCGAGGTCGGGTTTCACAGACAAAAAATCATACTTTTTAAGGGTTTCTGTAGTTAAAGAAGTCTTTCTTTGCATCACACTTGAGTGTTGTTCATTTGGTTGCTCATACCTGGCGTCCCTAATCATGCAGATTTTTGCTGCAAGATCGGATTCGTATTGTACAGTAAGAAAGTTATTTTCCTTAGCCAGAAAACTAACGGTCGTGTAGAATTGACAGACAGTTGACCACTAAGATGTCAAGTAAATACTTTAAAGCGGGAGCCATCTAAATATTTATAAATACCTATAACTAAGTTCTAATTATTAGTCTCATATTTCCCCTTTGAGCTGATTCGCTACACCGGTGTCTTGGAATTACCCGTAGGGGTGTTTATTAATGACTTTTGGCACCTTTATTTTCCGTTCCTCTATGCATTTTGTTTCAACTACTTGCTGCCACATGAGTAAATAACCATAAATCAGTCAGTGATTACACTGGATGCAGTGCCAGTGTAAATTCTTAAGAAAACTCTTACAAAAAAAAACCATTGAAATTGTTCTGTTTAAATTTTTTTCATAGACAAGGCCCAAAGATCAGTATTACACTGCTCTCATACTATTGATTATTCAGTCAGTCGAGCCTATAACACATTGGCGATAGGCGAGCAGAACCCTGGGGTGCTGCGGCAAAACAATTAATACACTTCCATAGGAGAATTAGTTTTGAGAGGCGTCTGGGGTAAAGAATGTTATATAGATCTAGTTTAATGAAGTGATGCTTTTATAATGTGCTCTATGTGATAGCATTTTGTAATATTTCAAACCAAAGTGGGTAGTGTTTGGCATTTGGTGCGAGAGTTGTGTAGGGTTCAATGTTGCAGACTGGACTTTAGATCCGCGGTTCTGAGTCAGCATAAGCATTTCATGCTTGCATTGACTCATAATTGGTCAGCCCAATGTGCTTGAAGAGACCTCCCAGGACCAAGCTACCTATAGGCAGAGCAGGTGGTGCCAGCTGAGCTCATGGCTGAGGTTGGGCCTCTATAACAGTAACATCTCTCCTATACGTTAGTCCACCAATCAAGACGGGCAGCAAAATGCTAGCCTCTTTGTTCATTAAGGATATAGTTGAATTGTCACTCACCTGTTTTAAACCAGTTGTTGTCATTTCAAGCGGGTTCCGTCTTCTGAATGTTTGCTGTAATGAACATATCCTTCAGGTGCTGAAGCAAAAGGCTAAATAGGCATACAAATAAGTTTTTTTATTTATTTATTTATTACAGGGACAGTGCATATTAATAAGCATTTCTGTCAAAATGCCAGAGAGATAGCCAGAGGCTATTTTTCACCTGCAGTCCCAAGACAGATGTAATAGTCACCATAAAGAGAGTAAAAATGACATATTTACATAACAATAAAAACAAATTCAGTACATTTAGTAAGAGTACTATTAAGCTATGATGTAAATAGAAACGCTGGTCAACAATCAGACAAACGTCAGACAAATACATGAACAAATACACACACACAGCAAAAAAAGCCAACAGGGGGCGCGAAGCAGGTCCTAGTAGTAAGCTAATGTTGACAGCTCTGATTATCATCAAGCCATTTCTAAATGCATGTATTATTGTTGTCCACGGTACCAAAATTTCAGTATTCGTTACGGATACCAGTGAACATCCACGGTTCTCTGTACCAATTTTGGTACCAACGCAAACAGACAAAAATAGCTTATTTAAAAAAAACAAAAAACACTTTTTATCACTAAAATAAAAACCAATGCATTCTTTAATACTTACTTTAGCAATTAGTTTAAAGTTTTTCATACCAGTAATATAATTATGAACAAACAGTAAACAAGTTTTCACGCCAAAGTTATTTTGGTCTTTTAATTAATGAAATGTAAACACATTTTAATTTTTTATTAAATACAGGGGATTTGCTATTAAAATTACAAACATGGACGAAGAATTGTGTGATTTATTTCTTTAAAAAATAAAGTTTTATTACATTTTTCAACAGTAGTGGCAGTAATCACATCACATCTACGAATTCTACGAATTTTCTATATTTTCTAATTTCTAGGCACAATGGCTTTATGTAAAAAGCGAACTTTTATTTTGGACGGGTTTTCCTTACAACTCTAATTGTGCGGCACTCGCCCCACCCCATATATATACTATATATATATATTCATATATATCTATAATATGCAAAATTTCATTTTCTGCCAGCAGGAGGCGCTTTAACGATGCGGGAGTAGATAACAGGATTCTCCAGTACACGGCGTGAAACGCAGCTGAGCTGACAAACGCTGTCTTATCAAGCATTATCATGCAAAATAGAAATGAAAATGAAATTCGAAAATTGTCTAAATCAGTCGATAATCCTTCTGAAATACAGTGATAGAAAAACACCCACACGGGTTGTTGATTTTTTGAAACGTGCAGTGGCTCATGTTTATTCAAGGAAGTCAAAGCCTTTTGGAAAATCTATTTGTGGATGTCAGTTTTGAATCATTGTAATAAATCAATGTGTGGAAACCCTGGGCTGCCGTGAATACCTTTTAAATTGACACTGGTTTTTATTCAAATGAAACGGTAAAATGCTGTGTGAAGTGACTCAGAACAGTTCTGGTGATGTTGTTTATGTAGTGTATGTCCTCTTATTGATTACGGCAGATGCTGAAATTCTCTGCAAGCTTTCCAGACGCTTCACTCTTTGTAGTAAAACAAACCCCTGCACGTCTCTGCATTCATTCAAGTCACTACAGGAGACGCAGACAACAACAAAGAACCGTTGTTTTTTTTATGCCTACTTTTTGCGGCTTAACAGTTTAGAAGATAACTGGTCCCTATGGAGATCGATTTGATTTGATTTAATTTATGCTAACTTTTGGACAAATTCTGCGTGACTGTCCATATTAAAATGGAAGTTGTCATTTTTCATGATTTGGGATTTTGAGATTCCGTCCGCGTTTTCTGCTTCGTCGGAAATCATAGCACTGTTTGCTGTCGACGAACCGGGGTTGACCGGGTGACTCGACTACGCCACCACGGTACTTAAAGAAACCTGGTACGTCACATTTCATTTTTTAGTACTCAATTTGGTATCAAGTACCGGTCTTTGACACCATGCTAAATAGCCTTCTAATGTAGCTGTGGAGTTGTCATCATCTATTTTGCTTTGAATTTGCACGTACAATGGATGACATTGCATCAGGAGTATATATTGTATTCAAGTCAGCAAACACACGTAGAGCATTTTTAATGTTTGCATAAATAAATAAATAAATAAAAAGTTCCTCTCGTGTGTATCTTCTAAATTTAAGTTGATTACATTTCACTTGCTCTAACATAACACTTTGACAAGATGGCGGCTTGTCCACACACAGTGGCTTCTTTCTCTCCTGCCGAACGGTGTTCCCGGTTTTTGTCTTGTGAGTCGCAGTGTTTTTGTACATCATCACGTCTACCTGTCTTTAAGCACGCATACAGTCATGAGTTTCTGCTCGATGCCAGCAAAACCAATTTTTTAGAGTTAAACTCTGTGCACGCCGAAGAGCTGAGGGATCTCGGTCTGCTCCAGAGTCCTTCACCATCACCGACCCCTACTGCTGCATCTCGTCCACAGCGGAGGCGCCACAATCGGTGTGAGAGGAAGCAGAAGAGGGTTAAGCGCGGAGATATCTGGGCTAGGCTATCCAACACAAGCCAGCTATCCCCACCATCTTACTGGCTAACGTACACTCTTTGGACCATAAACTGGACTATCATGTGATTACTACGCTCAACGCAAAGGACTGTAAGAGACTGTTGTGTTTTTGTGTTCACAGAAACATGGCTCAACGACAGCGTTCCAGACTGTGCCATTCAGCTCGCCCAGCTGACATGCTATCGAGCAGACACAGTCCTCGTCGCGGGAGGTAAATCACGTGGCGGTGGGCTTTGTGTTTACATCAATGCTGTGTGGTGCCGCGATGCTGTTGTGGTCTGCAAACACTGCTCACCCCTTGTGGAGTTTATGATTATTAAGTGCCAGCCATTCTATCTGTCGAGGGATTATTCAGCCATACTGCTCGTTGCTGTATACATTCCTCCCAGCTCCAACAACAACAACAGGAGTGAGGCACTAAATGAACTGTACCAGCTCATCAGTGAGGATTAGACAGCCCACCCTGATGCTTTTCTCGTCTTAGCTGGGGATTTCAACCACGCAGACTTAAAGAGTGTGTTCCCTAAAATACACCAACACATTAACTTTCCAACAGGAGGTAAAAACACTTTGGACTTTTACACCACCCAGAGAGGAGCTTACAAACCTCGGTGCCTTAGATCACACCACTGTCATGCTAATGCCTGCATACAGACTGCTTGTTAAAGTCGCCAAACCAGTTCACAAACAAATACAAGTGTGGCGGAAGGGTCTTCAAGACTGTTTTGGCACCATTGACTGGAATATATTTAAGCAGGCTGCCACATACAATAACACCACAGACCTCCATGAGCACTCAGAGACTGTCACTGCCTACATCAACAAGTGTATTGATGATGTAAGAGTCACAAAGACCATCATTGTCCAACCCACACCAGAAGCCATGGATGACGGGAGGTCTACAGACTCCTGAAGTCGCGGAACGCTGCCTTCAGAGCTGGAGATGAGGTGGGCCTGAGGACAGCTAGGGCACGGCATCAGAGAGGCTAAGAGACAGTACTCCAGGAGGACAGCCCATCGATTCAGTGACAGCAGAGACACTCGGAGCCAGTGGCAGGGGATACAGACCATTACGGACTACAAGCCCCCACCACGAACCTGTGACAGCACCATCTCCCTGCTGAACGAGCTGAATGCCTTCTTTGTTCACTTTAAGGAAAAAAAAACAGCACCACTGCACATAAATCTCCACCTCCTCCCAGTGACCCAGGTGATGACGCTGACCCCTGACAGCGTGATGAGATCCTTCAGCAGGATCAATGCACACAAAGCTCGGGTCCTGACAACATCCCTGAGCTCTGGGTCTTTCTCTGTGCAGTGGAACTCACTGATGTCTTCACAGACATTTTCAACATCTCGCTTAGTCAGGCTGTTGTTCCCACATGCTTCAAAGTCCCACCAACATTCCAGTCCCGAGAAGCCGTCTATCCGCTTCGCAAACCCGTCCGTTGCATTACCCCTTTAATGGGGTGTTTGAAGGTAGTCAAGTCTGCCCTCCCCCCTCCTGGACCCCTTCCCAGTTTGCAATCCCCCAACCCGCTAAATGATGATGCCACCCCCAAAACGCCCCACAGCACTCAAAAATTTGGACAAAAAAGCTCTACGTCAGAATGTTGTTATAGACTTCAGTTCACTTTTAACACAATACCCCCTAAAACAGCTCTTCCCAAAAAAGGGCCATGGGGCCAACACCGCGGGAAAACTGGCTGTTGGATTTTGATGGTAACCTGGCATACGGGTCGCAGAACACATCCGCCCTCACAAACAGGGGCCCCCAGAAGTGTGCTGACCCCCCTTCCCCCACTCTTGACCAGGTGCAAAACCACACATAACTCTAACTTTTTATTAATTTTGCAGATGACCGCTTTTTGGGGGTCTCTTTAGCAACAAGATGAACAAACAAGGGGCGAGGTAGCCGCCTGGCCGGGGGGTACAGTGACAACAACTCTTCGAAGGGGAAAAAGAAGGAGATTGTTTTTGACTTCGGAGAGTGACACTCAGCATCTTCTGCCATAAATGGGGATGGGAGAGGGTAGCAGCCCAATTTTCCGGGTTTTGTCACATCACAGAGGACCCCGGCCGGAAACACGTAGCCGGAAAAAGGATGCAGATTTCTACTTCCCTAGAAAAAAGAGAAAGCCAGAGCCCGGGCCCCATCATGGCCCCTTCTACAGAGGGACCTCGGGGAAAAACCCTGACTAGCGCTTTGTGTGGTATGGCGCCTGCAAACTCCCCCCGGAAGCCCCTTTACGCTAGTGAAGCAGCGAAAGATCTTTGGGTGTTCCCTCCCCTCCCTCCAGGACATTTAGGAACCTGTCTCCCCCCTAACCCCCTCTGCGTGCGGTGTCCCCCCCCCCCGTCAATTTTTGCTTCTTCATCGCTGTCTCAGGGGGAGACTCGGAGTTCCCCGGGCCCAGGCCAGCAAACAAAGGCCCCTTTCACATCAGGCTTTTCAGGAAGCAAAACCCCTCCCCTGGGCCCCCCGCCCCCCCCCCCCCCCTTTTCCCCCAGCACCACAAAAACCTAAACCTAGCCCCCCCCCAGCCCCCACAACCTGGGACCTGCCCAGATATTTTGTGCGCCGGGCCCCTTCCCCAAAAAACTCCCTCATCACCCCTTTTTCTTTTAAAAAAAAACGGAAAATTTTCTTTTCAAGTATCTTTGTCTTAAAAAAGACTGTTTTTTAATTTTTGCCTTTACGCCTGTGCCTTGGGCATTTACTTAAATTTAAGATTTTTTTTTTCCCCCCCCCCCCCCCCCCCCCCCATTTAAATTTGTTATTTTAATTTTGTATTTAAAAAATTTTATCTGAAAATTATTTCTACTTTATTTTTTTTATGCCCAAGGGGTTTCAAAAAAAAGAGTTTCTTTCTGGTATTACTTACAGTGGAAAAATTTAAAAATAAGCAGGTTTATTAATTTGTTTTTTAAACTAAACTTTTCAAGTTTTTGGTAATAGGGTGGGGTAGTTAAAAATTTAATAATTTAAAATTTATAAAAATTTTTTAAATTTAAAAAAGGGTATAAACCCTTAACCCAAAAAAAATTTTATGTTATAAACTGTTTTATTGCCCCTAAGATGAGTAATATGTAAAAAAATTAAAAAAGAAAAGTTTTTTAAAAAAGTTTTTGGGAACAACCCCAAAAAACAAAAAAAAAAAAATAAAAAGTTTTTTAAATTTTAAAAATTATTACACTTAAAAAAATTTTTTAATTTTAAAATAAATGCGATTTGTGACAAAGCTGAGAAACTAAAAAAATTTTTCAAAAACAAAAAAGTATGGAAAAACAAAAAAAACCCAAAAAAACAAAAACAAAAAAATAAAAATTTTAAAAAAAAAAATTTCCCAAAATATTTTTTTAAGCTTCTGATCAAAAAAATGCAGCCTTTCTAATTTGGTGAACATTTTTCCCAAAAAAACCTTTAAAAACTTAAAAGAGGCCCAAATTGAAGTACCAATAAGTTCAATAAATAAAAATTTGACTTTTAAAATTAATTTTGAAAAAATAAAAGGGAAGGGAATAATTTTGTTTCAAAGTTCTTTTGGGGGTGGGGCCTAAAGAAGAGGGAAAGAGAACGGGGAAAGGGCAAGGGGGAAAAAAGCAAAAGGACCAAAGGAGGAAACGGGGCAAAGGGGAACAAAGGGGAAAGCCAAATTTTGAGGGAAAGGAGAGGAGGGGAAAAAAGAAAGGGAAAAAGGGAGGGAAATTTTTTTTGGGGAGGGAGAAAGGGAGAAGGGGAAAGGTTTCGCCCCAAGGGCAGAAACCCGGGAGGAATTGCCAAGGAGGCAAAATGTTAAGCACTTTAAGAAATTTTAAAAGGGGTGTAAGAAAAAAAAGGGAAAAGTTTTTTTAATTAAAAAATTTTTTAATTTTTTAAAAATTTTAACCCAAGGGGTTTAAAATTTAAAAAGGAAATTTAAAGATTAAAGGAAAAGTGAACATAAAAAAAAGAAAAATAATAAAAAAATCCAAAAATAAAAAAGGTTTTAAAAATTTAAAAAAGGAAACAAAAAGATTTTTAAAATGAATTTTCCATTAAAAGTGAATCTTTGGGCAATCTTTCGGAAAATTAAACCGGCCTTTCAAAAAAACCCCAGAAACAATGTTTAACCCTTTTGGTATTTTACCAACGACCTTTTTAATGTTTCTGGGGCGGATAAAATAAAAAGCTTTGTTTTTGGAACCCCTTTGGTTTTTTAAAACGAAAAGGGGGGTTTTTTGGGTGTTTCGTGTTCTGTTTTTTTTTGGGGGGGGGGTACTTAAAACCCCTCCTAAAATAAGGGACCCCGTGTAAGGCCCGGGGGACGGGGGATATGCCAGATTTTGGTTCTATCAGAACCCCTGGCAGCAGCTTTTGGATGGCGCAGGTTAAGGTCTTTTTGTAAACCCCCGGTAGAGACCTTAAAATAGTCCCCCCTGTGGTGAAAAAGGCATGAAAAAATTTTTCCAATTTGACTGGAATCAAAACATCTAATTCTTGCAATGTTTTTGAGGATAAAGGGCTGATTGTTCTGCTTTTACAGACCTAAAACAAAGGGTTTGTCTCCAGAATCACACCAGATTCCGAATTTGTTTTTTTAGTTTTTGCCCAAGAGTCAAGGTTGCATTCACCCTTGAGTCTTTGTTTAAAATTTCAGTGACTCTTTTTGTTAACTGGGGAAAGTTCGGGGACATCCAGCTGTTAATTTCATAAAGCATTGGCAGAGCGAGTAATGGGGCTGTAGTTTTTTTGGCAATAAGGGGGTAAATTGGGTTTTACAAAAAAGCGTGATAGGCTTTTTGGTTCTTTTTTCATTATTACTTAGTGGGAAATACAGGAAAAACAAAAGCGGTGCAAGAATTGGCCTTGGGGGAATCATTTGCAAATTTTAAATTCATATTTGAAAAAAATAAAGACTTTGCTACGGGGATTTTTAAACCCCCTCTGGATTTAAGGTTTTTTTGGGGCCGTAGAATTTTTGTATGCCCTTTACATTGGGGGGTGTTTTTTTCAGTTTTTTAAATATCTAAATGGCTAAAGCCCCAATCTCACGAATCAGCAAAAATGGGCATAAAAATTGGAGCAGAGTATGACATTTTGTTTTTTTGAAAAAAAAAAAGTTTGTGGGTTTAGTGAAAAACAAAAATGTTAAAACATTAAATAAGGAAAATAAAAACATACAAAAAATTTGGTCCCGGGATTTTGAGAACTGGGCTTGTAGCCTAGTTTTTTTTTTTTAAATGTTAAAAAATCTTTTTTTACTCACTTCAGTAAAAATATATTGATTAAATTTTTCTAAGACACTTTTTGTTGGTAAAAGTCATATGCGGGTAGGGGTAAATAAGAATAAACCCCGAGAAGACAAAGGGCCTCTAATGAGCGCATAAGAGCCATTCAGTCGCGGTCATGGGGGGGAGTTACAAGAAAGATGTAGGACAAAATAAAAGTTAAAAATTTTGTTTTTAGTTTATTTTTGAATATTTAATTATCCCCCAAAATAATTTAAAATTTTTCTTTTGGTGAGTTAACAGTTATTAGGAACATCAAAGCTGACTTTCAACTAAATTTTTGTATCTTTTCTCCACAACAACCTTAGAAATCCCCTTTTAAAAATTTTTTTCCAAAACAAAAAAAATTAAAAAAATTAGTTTTTTTATTTTTATCATTATTAATTTTTTTAAGTTTAAAAAAGTAAAATTTTTTTCAGGTTTTTTTGGGGGGGGAAATTTAAAAAACCATTTTTTATTACATTTTTTACAGTTTCATTTATTGGTACATTTTTAATATTTACTCAAGCTTTGAAGGGATGCAGGTATTTGTTATTGAAACTTCATAATATTTCACTTTTAAATTTAGTCGGAATTAGTTTTGGAAAAGTCTTTGGAAAAGTCAATGTAAAAAGTTAACGTTATGTAAAAAAATACAAAATTATAAAAAAATAAAAAAAGACTCATCATGTTTTGATCTCTGCTGAATAAAAGGCTTCTTCTTTTTTTTTTGAGGAAATCCAATCCAAATCCTCAAACAACACATCTTTTTGGGAGAATTTTGTTTTTTCCTTCATCGCGAAAACCCCAAACAGAAAATAAAAAAAATTTAAGAACGTTTCCCCCTGTGTTGTCGTCTGTTGGGGTGGGCTTTTTCAAAAGCCGTGCCTTTAGTGAAACATTAATCGAAAAGCCCTTCAGCGCGGGGGGGGGTCACATTGAAATAATAAGGGGGGGGAAAAACGGCTAAGGTGTTTTTATGGGAAAATCACAGAATATTTTTTTCGGGAATTGTTTAGTTTAAAGGTGACATGTCAGGCTTTCTTAAAAATCCCTTTGTTTCCCCTTTTTAGTTTCCTGGTTTACTTCTTTTAATGCGCGTTAAATAAAGATAGGAGACCAAAATCAGACACACTCCCCTTTTTGTTATCAAAAAAAAGCACAAATTTTTTGTTTTTGTTTCAAAAAATAGCCCTTTTACAGTCGGATTGATGTATGCTCTTACTTTTGTCAAAATGAAAAGTGTATTTAGTTCTTCGGGGTATTTAGGAAAAATACCCCCCCGCGTATCCGTGTTTGGCGGGGTTTGTAAACTTTTGGTTGGGCGCAAAAAATTAGGGGGGCCCCCAGGAAAAAAAGGTTGGGAAACCCAAATTTGAGAAAAGCTAAATAATTGCCCTTTTAGTTTTTGACGGCACTAATTAAACCATTTGATAGTAATTGGTTCACTTGATGCCGGGCCCCCCCCCATTTTCCAAAAATAAAGGGTGCCCGTTTTTTTTTTATTTAAAAAAGTTAAAAATTTTCCCACAAATCGGTTAGGAGAATGGGGGTTTTGTACAATCAATATTAGAGTAAAAGTGTAGAAGGTGCTAATCTTCAAGGGAGTTTGAAAAATTTTAATTAATTCACTTTAAATTTTTCGGGTTAATAAAATTGTGGTTGGGAAAATTAATTTATTTTAGTAAATTTAACCCCAAAGGAAAAATCTGTATTAAATATTCAAGCACACAAACTGAAGTATAGTTTTGTCTTTTTTCTTTTAATTTGATGATTTTGCTCAAAAGTCCAAAAACCCCCCAAAAAATTATTCCCTTATTAGAATGGTGACAGCCAATACTAATTCACAAAAAACCCCAAGTTTTAGCCTTCAAAAAGGGTCTTATTTTGGGTTATGGTACACAAAACCTGGGGGTTGCTAATTTGGCAGTTTCCAGAAGCAAACATTACCCTTTTAAAAAGGGTAAACCCCCAAACATTCTTGAAAGAACTTTGGTTAAGGGCTTTCCCCGATGTTACAAATTATTGGGGGAAAACGAAAAGTAAGATTTAAATTTTTCATATGGTCGATACGAATTTTGGAATTTTAGACCATTTTAAAAAAACAGGGAAAAATATTTAATTTTAAAATTTTTATTTTTAACTTAAAGGTTGTAACTAAAAAGAAAATGTTAAAAAAATTTTTACCCAATGCCCTCCAGTATCAATTTTCCCTTCTGGGAAAAGAATTGTTTTTTGAGAAACTAGCAAAAAACGAATTGGTTCCATTTTTTTTCCTTATAGAAGAAAAAAACCGAAAGCTTCTCAAAAAAAACTTAATTCTTTCCATAAGGGAAAAAAATGGATTTTGGTGGGTTTTTAAATTATTGGAAAATTTTTTTTTGGGGTGGTTCCTTTAATTATTGTTTATAAGTGTATTGGAAAAAACAAAAAAGCGAAAAAATTTAACCCCATCATGAGCGGCACAAAGTTTTATTATTCTCAAATTTGGGGTCAACACAAACCTTTTTAGGGTTATGTTTTTTGTTTTTAAGTGTGGTTAGTCAGGAAAAGGGGGCATCTTTCGGAAGAAAGAACTTTTTTAGATGTTTCCCTTTTTAAACATCCCCAACGAAAAAACTTTTCCCTACATCCCCGCCATTTTTTCTGGAAAAAAGAGACCAAATGGCGAACCAAAAATTAAGATTGGCGGATGGCACTTACGTTTAGTTAAGGGCGGTCTTTGTTTCTGCAACCAAACTTGCTTGCAACCGGTTCTCGAGAAAAAAAAAATATCGAAAGTTTTATAAACCATTTTTTAAATATGTTTCCCTTTTCGGATACAATTTATGTTTTTCGGGCCGCCCAAGTTTGGGGGGTTTTGGGAAAAAAGGCCCCCCGAAAAAGCGCCTTAGGTTGCGCTCTTTAAAAAATTTTGTGCTTCAAAGGAATACTGGGCGGGGTCAACAAAAGAGGTTTGGAAATTTGCTACATTTTTTTCCTTTGTGCCCCAACCCAACAAAGTAGACGTTTACCTGGGGAAGGGAAAAAGAACGGGCTTGCCCAGTGGTCCAAAAGTCTCTTTCAAAGGGCCGTGTATTTCTGGGAAAAAGGTCTTAATTTAGGAAGGTGAAAGAAATCCCCCGTTGTTGATTTTGGTAAAAGTTGCACGTCGTAGTTGGGGGGGGAAAGTATTTTGGTTTGGCCGGTTTTTTAAAAGCGTCACCACCGTTTATATAAAAATTTGGGCATTTTTTCTTCTGCAGAATTTTTGAAGAAATGGTGATTTCATTTTTGCAATTTTTTTCAAACCTGCCCAATGCCAAAAGATAAGGGCCCTTTTTCCCCCTCAGGTTTGTGCCCAATCCATTTTTGACATTCCGATTTTTGAGACCCGCTTTACATATTTTTAAAAGTGCCCGATCGATTTTTTTCATTCCTTTAAAATGTGCTCCAAACGTAGAGGTTGGGGAAAAAAGGAAAAAAACGCCCCAAAAAATGGACGATGAAAAAAATAAATGGCTTTCAAAATTTTAAAAGTTCAAAAAAAAAACGAAAACATGGCTTCGGGGGGGAAAAAAAACCGCTTAAACTCCTCCCCATTCTGTAAATGTCAAAAAAAAGGTATTTCTGAACAAACCCCCCTTTTTCCGCAGTTTCTTTGCCCAAAGATTAAAAACAGAAACCTTTTATCACTGTTTGGTTCCCTTTTTCCCCGTTTATTTAAGTTTGGTGGGGAGTCTAAGGGTATTTTGGGGCTCTGAGAAGTTTTGTAGAAGGTATGCCCTGACATTTGTGCTTTTTTTCTGTGCTTCTTATAAATATTCAAATGGCTAAAGCTCCATCTCACTGTAATCAGCACAAACTAGGGCTATATAATAATATGTGAGAGTATGTATGTACATGATTGTGTTTTTGAGAAAAAAATGTTACGTGTGGTTAGTGAAAAACTAAAAATGTTAAATCACTTGAATAAGGCAATAAAACACACAGAACATTGGTTCCCAGGACTTTTGAGAACTGGAGCTTGTAGCCTAGATTTTTTTTTTCTAAATGATGTGAGAAAATCATCTTGTTGAAAAATCAAAAGCTGACTTTCAAACTGAATTTTTGCATCATTACTCCAGATCCTTCAGAAATCCTTTTTAACAATCTTATTTTCTACAAAAAAAAAAAATTTATTGTTATTATTATCATCATTATTATTGTGTGTGTGTGTATTATTATTAATGTTGAAAAGAGCTGAGAATATTTTTTTTTAGGTTTTTTAGGGGGATAAATTGAAAGAACAGCAATGATTGTTACATTTAATTTACCGTTACATTTATTGTTACATTTATATTATTTACATCAAGCGTTTTGAATGGTATAGTAGTGTATATTGTTATTGAAACTTCATAATATTTCACTTGATTATACATTTAGTCAGGAATTATAGTTTGGAAAAAGTCTTTGGAAAAAAGTCTAACTAGTAAAATGTTTACACGTTATGTGAAAAACTAGTACAAGTATATAAATAAATAAAAGAGACTTACTCATGTTTATGATCTCTGCTGAATAAAGTGCTTCATTCTTTTTTTCTGAGGAAATCCAAATCTCAAATCCTCAACCACATCACATCTCTTTGGGGTGAATTATGTCTTATTCCTCTCATTGTGAAGCAAACAGTAAAATAAAAAAAAACTTGAAGAACAGTCTAGCTTTCGTTGTCTTCTGTTGTGTGGTATTCAAAGCCGCCTTCAGTGGCATTTGAATCTCAAAAGCGGCAGCTCGGCATGAGGGCGTGGTCGCATTAGAAGATAATGAAGGAAGAGCGTGAAAAAAGCGGACATCGCGTTGTTTTCATATGGATTACTTTATCACAGAATATTTGTTTTTCAGCAGCACTTGTTTAGTTTAAAAGTAGACATGTCAGGCTTTCTATAGATATCTCTCTCATGTCTCTTAGATTGAGTATTCACTGAGTTACAGTTCATTTTAATGGCGCATTTGTAATCTGAAGATCAAAGGCGCAGACAAAAGGCTGCAGACAGCACTCCTTGTTTGTTATCTTTTATTTTATAAGTGCACAAAGTTTTTTGTTGTTATTATGTCTGTATACAAAAAAGTAGTGGGAAACCATTTGAGAAAAGCTAAAAAAATTGCAATTGTTTGACCGCACAAAAATATAAACCTTTTGATCATAATTTGGTTCCCTTGATCCCGGCGCCCCCCCACATGAAAATCCCCAAAACAAAAAGGTGCCTCGTTTTTTTTTTTGAGTACTGAAAAAAAGTTAAATGATTCCAGCACAAGTGCGCCCCAGTGTAGAAGGGGGTTTATGTACAATTACACAGGTATGTAAAATTAAAAGTGTAGAAGTGTCTAACTCTAACTAGGGGGTTTAATAAAATTGATTATATAATAATTCACTTTATATATTATTACAGGGATCTAAAAAATTGAATGGGGAAAAGTTAATTTATTTTATAATTCAAACCAAATTTTGGGAAATCATGTATTTAAATTTTTCAAGCCACAAATGAAGTATGTTTAATCTTTGGTTTTTTTAATTTTGATGATTTTGGGTCAATTAACAAAAAACCCACCAAAAATTCCCTTCTCTTCACCTCTTCGCCTATGGGCTCATGCCCCTCAGCTACACTTAAGCCACCACCTCGCCCCCCCCCGGTTCCTGCGCCTTCCATGGTCTTCAGTTTGGTCCCCGGCTACCCCCCCTTCCCGGGCAGCTTGCTAATCTGACCGTGTCCCCGACGCCCATCCTTGCCACCTTCACAAGAAGGTACAGCCAACCTTCCTTGCCCCCCCCGACGTTGCTGTTCCACCCGGCCGCGTGCTGTCTCCCCGCATGTCCAGCCCGTTGGTTAGGGCTGGGCGCTCTGCTGCCACCTGTCTCCCGATCTCCGTGTTCCCTTGGTCGTCGCTCTCGGATTACTTCTTGCTTTTGTATGACCTCTTTCAAATAAGGACCAGGACGGACAACTCTATTTCCCTTACCCCCATTTTTCTTTTTACCTTACAGTGATTGCTCATTTCCTCCCCCCGCCATTCGTCCTGAGCTTATCACCCTCTATCGTTATCCCGCTTATTCCTATCTTTCTTTCGTTCCGTGGACAACGCCATTTCCGTTTTTGACGGAAACAATAGCCCCCCCGCTGCCCTTGGTTGCCATTAAAGTCCATTGATATGAAGTAAACAATCCTGAGAATGCTTTTTCGCTCAAAAAACTTACTTTCTTTCCACTGAAAGAGAAGAAAGCAATGGATGTTATCTTGGATGGCATTTTGGCGTCGGTGAGGAATCAATGACAGTATTAGGAAATGTTCATTTTGGGGGTGAAGTAATCCTTTAACCTTCATCTGATCCTAAGTGTGATTGGCACAGGACAAAAAAGCAGAAAAATATAAGGCGCACCTATCATGACGCGGCGACAGCACGTGGTGTTATCCGCTATGTTAGGACATCGCACAAGATTTGTGTCAACACAGAAAACATTTCATCACTGGTTATGTTTTTGTTCGTTTTATTTTAAAGTGTGGTTTATGTGCAGCTGGAATGGCGGCCCCATGCTTTTCAGAGAAGATAAGGCAACGTTATTTTAGTCAGTCAGTTAGTCAGTTAGTCATCATTATATACATCACTCACCGAACAAATAAGAGCTTTACCACTTATCACACTCCCATCCACGCCGATTCTGTTACTGAAGAATCCAACACGAGGACAACAATATGGCGCAACCAAACTGTTACATGATTGGCTGGTAGTGTTGTCACTCCCTACGTTGCTATGTTACCAGAAGAGCGAGTGCCTTTGTTCATGCAACCGCCCAACTTGCTTTCGCAAAACCTCTGTTAAATCCTTCTTCTTCCACGAAAAAAAAATATCGAAAATGTTTTATCAACGCTTTTTTTGTTTTTAAATATTGATTCATGTCTATCGCGATACATATCGTTATCGCCATTTATCGGCCAGCCCTAAGTTTAGTGGAAGGAAAAGTGTGGAAGAAAAAGAATGCACAACCAACCGAGGAACCGCAGCCTTAATGAGGCTTTGTCACAATCAAAATCGCTTCAAGAATTTGAGTGAACTCACACTTGTAATGGACCTGAGGCTGGGGTCAAGCATACCACAGCCTTTCAAGGACATTTTTGTCTACCAGTTGTCGTATTCCCTCTTGTTAAGCCACTCCTAGAACCACAGACCACAACGTCAGAGGCGTCTTACCTGGGCTAAGGATGAAACAAGGAACTGGACTGTTGCCCATGGTCCAAAGTCCTCTTTTTTCAGATGAGAGCAAGTTCAGTATTTCAATTGGAAACCAAGGTCCTGTAGAGTCTGGAGGAAGGGATGGAGAAGCTAATAGCCCAAGTTGCTTGAAGTTCCGTGTTTAAGTTTGCACCCAGTCTGTGATGATTTGGGGTGCAATGTCATCTTCGCTGGTGTTGGTCCATTGGTGTTTTTTGAAAAGCAAGTCACTGCAACCCGGTTACTAATAAATTTTGGAGCATTTTATGCTTCCTTCTGCAGACCCTTTTTGAAGATGCTGATTCTTTTCCAGATTCAGGATTTTTGCACCTGCCCACACTGCCAAAAGCACTAAGTCGCTGCATTTACACTGCAGGTCTTGATGCCCAAATCCGAGTTTTCTGACTATATCCGATTTTTTTTTCATGACTACCCCTCTACATCCTCTTTTAAAAGTGACCCGTATCCGATTTTTGCATTTACACTATACACTGCTGAAACTACCAAACGTAGAGGTTCTGACGCGGAAAAGGAAGTAAAACAGCACGAAATACCCCAATGGATGCAGATGCAATTAATATTATACCAGTGTTTTTGCTTTCGACAATATTTTGAAAAGTCAACAAAAAAAAAAATCAGCAAAACATTGGTCTCGTACGGCGCGGCGGAGAAAAAAGACCGCTTAAAAACCGTGCCTCCCCATCTCATCTCGTGAAATGTCTTTAAACACGGATTTATTTCTTGTAACAACCCTCATTTTTTTGCCTGCACTGTCTCTTCGCCCCAAAGACTTAAAAGACATGAAACCTTGGCATTGCTCCACTGTGTGTATCCTTCGTCCTCCATCGTGCCTATAATAAGTCATGTGATCTCAGTTGGTGGCGTCCACCTGAGTTGACGTCACTCTTTTAATGACGTACGACTCGCATTTACTGGGGAATATCCGATTTGTGCTGCTTACATGGCACACGCAAATGCACGTATCCGATTCATATCCGATTTATTACCATTATATGAATGAGGCCTGAATCCGATCTGAGAAAATCGGAATCCATGCGGTTTTTTTCCTGCTTACACGTTCACCGGTCATATCCGATCTGTGCCACATGAGAGGAAAAAATCGGAATTGGGTCACTTGAACCATGTAGTGTAAATGGGGCCTAAAAGTTGGTTAAATGACCATGGTGTTGGTATGCTTGACTGACCAGCAAACTCACCAGACCTGAACCCCATAGAGAATTTATGGGGTATTGTCAAGAGAAAAATGAGAAACAAGAGACCAAAAAATGCAGATGAGCTGAAGGCCACTGTCAAAGAAACCTGGGCTTCCATACCACCTCAGCAGTGCCATAAACTGATCACCTCCATGCCACGCCAAATTGAGGCAGTAATTAAAGCAAAAGGAGCCCCTACCAAGTATTGAGTACATGTACAGTAAATGAACATACTTTCCAGAGGGCCAACAATTCACTAAAAATGTTTTTTTTTTAAATTTTTTTATTGGTCTTATGAAGTATTCTAATTTGTTGAGTAGTGAATTGGTGTTTTTTTGTTGAATGTGAGCCAAAATCATCACAATTAAAAGAACCAAAGACTTAAACTACTTCAGTCTGTGTGCATTGAATTTATTCAATACATGAGTTTCACAATTTGAGTTGAATTACAGAGAAAAAATTAACTTTTCCACGACATTTCTAATTTATTGAGATGCACCTGTATAATTATATTATATTATATTATATTATATTATATTATATTATATTATATTATATTATATTATATTATATTATATTATATTATATTATATTATATTATAAAGAATTTAACTGTTCTGTGTGAGATTTATTTATTTTTAATAATTTCTAAATAGTATTTCTTGGTAACAGCACTGTAAAAAAAAGTTTTCTCTGGTATCCTAAAATGTGATAATTTCGTTACATTAAGGATCAAATTCAAGTACTTAAACGCAATAAAGTAAAGAAAAACAAAAAATTAGAGAGAAAATCGATCAGATAGGAGGTAAATGTGGAATAATTTTTAATTTTTTGCTCAATTATTATTGAAACCACACAAAAACAAGTTGCATACCATTACAAAAAAAAAAAAAAAGTACTTGCTGACGGGCACGGAGACGAGTGCCTGTCGATTGTATCACATCCCTGGCCACCCCAGAACAGGGTCACCAGTAGTTTTATTACTTTATGAGACAGTGCACAAAGGAGCAAATGTTCGTCATAAAATCAAGGCTTTGCATATCAATATCCTGGAGCTTTGAAATAGTTCTTGCCAATGACGGACCAAGTATTAATAGTTAAATAACCAGAAACGTAGGGCTGCTGTGCTATGAAATTTTTTGGTTGCCCCCAACGAGGCAGATGTAAGGATGTACTCTTAAAATTATAGGATTGCTGCAATTTCTTTGAAAATAAAATGTTATGCATCACCAATAATCATAGTAATTTGACTTGTAGGTGGTGTATTTGTAAAATAGATTCCATAAATTTGTTCCTCCACTTATTTCTGTGATCTCAGTGATGCTGCAGGCTACCGTACAATCGTAGGCACATACATGATGCTTTGGGCTGTTCTTATTCTTGCTTTTTGTAGTTAACAATAATTTATAATGTTCTTCAACACTTTGAGGCAACTTTGTTGGCACGTCGGTGAGCCCTCGGGCGCGAGCAATGAGAGTACGGAGATTTATTATATTGTGGGGTTGAGGCCTGGTTAAAAATCACCAATGAGATGTTTAGACTAACCTTTGATGGGAGTGTGTAAGTTGGAATGTTTAGGGAATAGCGTCCCAAACATTAAAAGACCAGATCTCTGAAATGCTTTTTGTACCGTGGGGCTTAATAATGTTGGGGGGTATTTGTGCTACTTTCAAAGATCCCTTCTATATCAATTTAATGTTTTGCTCTTCTTTTTTTTTTTTGTCCCCAGACTGTCAATCTTTAAAAAAAAAATAAAATATGAGCCTTTTTAAAAAAATATGATAATAACCCATTTACAATATTTACATGTTGCAAAACAGTTGCATCGAATGTATAAACCAACAATTTAATCCCTAATCAGTAAATCAATAAAAAAAAAATATGGATTATGAACAAAATATTTCAAATAATTCACAAATAAAGATTAAAAATTGGTCAAATTCGTGACATTAAAAAGTAAGAATATTATTGTGTGTATGATGCCAAACAGTATCAACCATTTATATTCTAATTCCGTCCACTCCCATCACCAAATAAAAGATTGATTTAAGAAGGTTGGTAGGAATGTTTCTGAAAAAAAAAAATTAAATAATTGTACAGGTTTTTTGAACAATTGATAGGTGGAACAAATTAAATAAAAAACTGAGTTTTAGGGGAGTCCAAGAGGGCCAAAATTGTCGATATTGAAGAAAGCACCCATTTTGTATCGCAAGTGTAGCCACAAAAGTTGTTTATGGAACTGCCATATAGGGTTAGCAAAAGGTTTATCAATGTTCATACATGGGCCACACATTTTTTTTCATCCCAGAGAAAAGGACCAGAGAAGACGAGTAATGAGATTGAAAGTGTTTGGACACTTTGAACATTCGGGATGAAAAAATAGTGGCTTCCTCTGAAATGTTCATGCTTTAAAAAAGGGCGTATAGACTGCTAAATTATTTTAGACGTTTTGTTTACCTTGTGCACGACAAGCATCATGAGCTAGTGTCGACTCCTCTCTCTTCGCGGATCAGATAATGTGCAAATGGACCTGTCGGGATTTGTCATTACTGGCTGTACTTAAGCTCCCACAGTTTAGGAGGGAAGTGTGCGGCGTCTGCTGGTAGTTTCAGATAACAGGATAATCATTACTCCTGTGAAATTAAGCAACAGCATACCAGGGTGAGACAAAACTTGTCAACAGTTCTAAAAACAAAAGTACATTAATTTTTACTCTTCCTGGATTCAAACATTACAGGACAGCCATTTTGGGGGGTTTTAAGCATCCAAAACAATAAAAAGTTGAATAACAGCCTTAAAATTTGAAAAAGACTTTAAGGATTTTATTTTCACAAATGTTGATATTGAAACATTTAAAAGGCACTTTACTGTGGATTTCTGATTAACATGCCTTCTATGTTTTTAAATGTGCACCAAAATGGGACATCTAGTCTTAACCCAATATATAGTCTTACTCATTGGCTTGTTTGCCCTTTAAAACTGTATTTCAAATGTATAAAAGGTAAAATTTACATAATTTAAAATACAACGTTATATACATCAATATAATCGTATATTTTCAAGAACAGATTATGTAAGGTCTCATGAACGTTTAGTATCTCGATCTAATAATTTATTAAACTGTAATTATTATCCAGCCTGAACAAGAGTTTTACTCAAGAGTTCTCTCCTCCTCTCATCTCTCTCTCCTCTCTCTCGCTTTCTCTCGGTTTGGGGGCTTATATCGGCTGCAAGAGATATGTATGCTAGGTATATTTTCAAAATGAATTTGGCCCAACGACAAAAAAAGCAACCTGCATCTGGAAGGATAAGTGTATTAATGCGGTAATTTTGAACAACATTTCTGAATATGCTTTTAAGCCAATGTGGGAAACCTCTTGTGGGTATCGTAATCGCTCATCAGAATTTTTGTTATTTGACGTACTGCAATGAAAGGCTTTAAAAGCAAACATGCCACTTTTGTGATTCTGTATTAACCTGCAGTGGCTATTGAGTCATGTACCTCACGTTAGCCGTGAACTCATAATAGATAAAGGAAACCTGGCATGATTTTATGATTCATAAGTGCAATTTTCTGCTTTGGTGGTTGGTAAGGTAATGGCAGTGAGTGTAGGTTGTAATTCAATTGTAGTAAAAAAAAAGCACAGTGTATCTGCTTCACTTGGTTCAGTGTGTTCTGAATGCATTGCTCATACATTTGTTTCTGTGCAAAATATATCAATACAACGAATGCAGCTTTGGAACGGACTAATACTAGATTGGTCAACATAAAACCTTTTTTTTTTTTTTTTTTTTTTTTTTTTTTTTTTTGAAAATGCAGTGGTGTATTTTTATGAAAAACAAATTTACTGTAGAATTTCCCCAATTTTTAGGGCTACCATGCTTATGACAGAAATCATAAATAAACATTTATTTTCTGAGTGTAAACACTGATTACAGCATACAACATGTTGAAATGATCTGATCACAAATAAAATCCTACACAACTGGGTATCATCGTCACTTTTAATGATTTCTTAATCGTGGCGAGCTGTATTATTGGATTGATTAATTGTTCAGCCCTGCCAGATTTCAAACCCAATGTAATTGGACAACCATGAAGACTGTGGCTCTCAACCGTAAGCAGCATGGACACTATGGCAGCTTTTTCCCCAGAGGACTGGGCTGTTTAATTCACTGCCATGTTTGCCAGTCTGCAGATGACACATGTGATTTAGGGCCTGCTGGCAGGTCTCGAAAGGGTTGGGATGTCAGCTGTAGAGCACCAGGAGGTGCATAAATCCCGTTGGTGGATGTCAGCTCTACACCTAGGCATCACTCAAAGCTATTCAGGTCATCTCTGGACCAGAACCAAACCACTGAGTCCAGCTGGAGCTGCTGTTGACAGACTCTTTGTGTGTTCCCTGCTGAGAGAATGAGCCTATACAGCGGGATAGATCTACAGGTCATAGCCATTACCTTGGCAAAGGGTGCTAGCAGCTTTGTGTCACGTGACCGACAGAGTCATGCAAAATTTTGGATAGATCTTTTGAATGAGATAGCACTGACTAAAACGATGGAGTAGGATAATTTTCAGTTTCAATCTTTTTCTTAGATAAAGGAAACGTCATATGGCTAGACTTGGAATGTAGTACAAGTTACTGTTTTTTAGGCAGTTTTTGCAATGACAGTACTTTTATCTGCCTATTACTTGCTTTATTTTTATTTTTTTACAAAATGGTTGGTTTTAGAGTAGGGATGGGGTTAAGTGCTCAAATATATCTGTAAAGTATAAATATAAATAAAGTTCATTTTTACTTTTATGAATGCATGCAAAAATTTAAATGACGCACAAGGCAATTTATAGAATTTAACGGACTTCCTAGTTCGTCAGTGTAACAATGCCTAGGGGTACTTTAGCGTATTAATAGTGAGTGCAAGGCACTAGACCATGCTTCAGTTTTTTGAGAATGGGTTGTTTTAGGTTGTTTTCACAACTTCGTTTCATTGCTTTAACTGCAGATCTGTTTTCACATTGCACTATTTCAAATCACAGTATGAGCAACTGATTTTAGGGGCATCTGTGTAATAATACAAGAGAAGACACAAGTTTCAATGTACTTCTTGAGGAACTGGTCCCTTTGGCACTTGCGTTTGTCTGCTTCAAATGCAGTGCAGGAGATGCAGAGAGATGCTCTCCAAAGGGAATTTTTATTCAGAGGCAAGCAGGTTTGAGAAATGCATTATTCTGTAATTAGTGTGACCGGGATCATGGCTAGATGCAAATTATATGTCTACAAAAGCAGTTCACTCACGTGATTCAAGATGAACATTTTAAAGCAGACTTACTGGTGCGCACCCAAATTTGAAAACCGCTTTAACACCAACCAAATGAATCAAACTCTGATGTCAAAAATTGGGTTTGCACCAAAAGCTCTAGCATGAAAACAGCCTTGTTTTTAATCTTTTAAAGAGCCAGTGGGTGTGCAGGTGTGGTCTTTTAATGTCAGCTGGTCATCTAGAAAAAAAAAAAAGAACCCATCCCCTCCCCCGACTGGGTATTGATGCCTGTGTGACATTCAAACAAGAGAAAGGTTGTGTGAGAGACATCTTGTAGAAAGAGGAGCTCATTCTTGTAAAGATTGACCCTTAGTTCACTTGCACATTCAGTTAAAATTATCTAATCTAATCTAATCCCAGCTGAGATTGGAGATAGATAGGAGAATATGAGATTTGGAGTTGGGTATTGGTGGGAAAGGCATGTGTTTTAATTAAGAAATCTAGCAGGAAATCTAGCAGATATGATTTAGTAGATAAGTTAAAAAAAACAGTGGTCTGAGAACAGAACCCTGGGGTACTTTGTAATGAGGAAGTTTATACATGCAAAAAATACAGTCAAGGAAAGCACAAATTCAGGGAGGAAGATACTACTATAGCTACTTCTATTTTTAAATTGTTATAAATATTTTACAATATTTACATTCCTATATTTGTGTATTTTGGTCAAGTAAATGATCTTTCAAAGGAATACACAAAATTTACTAACCATACAGTTTTGAACAGTAGTGTAAGGCAGCAGAGGAACTCAACAATAATTTACTATAGTTATAATAGTTTGATGACAAACTCCTTCATATTTAGTCAGTATTTTATTTTAATATATCATATTCCAGAATTTTAATTAATTTTATGATAATGTGCAAATTGATGAAAAAGAAAAAAAGAAAAAATCAACAACCTTTTTTTTTTACAGTAATTTTGTTAACAAGATTAATACTGTGTAATGGTTTATGTACATGTCTGCAGGGTGCGATTTGTGAAAAAAACAGAGGGGGTGATGCTTTTGAACTTTTTTATGAAATGTTTTTAATACGATGGAAACTGTATTATGAAATGTTTTTAATATTAATAAAAACATTGTAGGCCTACGTTAGGCCTATTAATTATGATTTAATGTCCACGGTTATTCAAACAACAAATTATATAGAGAAAGCAAGCAAAGAACACAACAGAGGTTTTTGAAACTCCGAATCAGTTTAACCATTGTGTCACAAAATGATTCACTGTTTCGAAGTGCTGCAATCGGATCGCGTATCACAAATCATTTGATCCAGATTGGGACTTCAAAGTGTGTACTGCTAATCATTTGGTTCAGATCGGGATGTCAGAGCGGGTTTGCAGGACGTTTTTATCCCCACCAGGGATAAAAATAATTCAGCAGAGGCAGTGATGCATAGACCAGAGTGGGGGAAACCCCCCTCATCCCCCCAGCAAATCGCACCTTGCAAGTCTGTATATACATTTAATTTAAAGGTACTATAAACTGAGAAGTTCAAGTATAATCTGCATCCTAATGTCTTTATTTGTATTTATTGTAAAGGTTTTTGAATAGGGTGTTCACAGCTTGTTCCTAAATGTTTCATTTAGATTTTTTATGAGAATTTGTTCCATTCCATCTGTGTTTAGCATCTCCTACAACAAACTTTTCCTTTATCAGTTTTAATACAGAAGAGTCTAAAATCAAAGTTGAACAGAGTATATATTTTTTCCTTGTTATTATACAGTTCCACAATAACCTTTTTATTTTATTTATTTATTTATTTATTTATTTTTTGTCAAAGGGGAGGTTTATTTAAACAGGAGTATTATTCCAGCTGTGCTGTATCCTTTATAGTGATAATTCCCTTATAATGTCCTATCATGCCCATGTCCTGCCCTAGATGTAAAGCCTTTTTTATCAACATGGCTTTCAGATGCTCCCCTCATTCACAAGTTTATGCCTTTTTTGTTCTTACTGTAAGCAATGTCGAGTAACACCCTAGTGTTAAAAGCATTGGGAACATGTATGTTGAGAGCTACATTTTGTGTTAAAAAAAAGAATAGTTCCCAGAAAAGAGATGGTGCCCTTTAGTTCTTGTCTCATGTGTGATGCTTTCGAGAGGGGAGTAGGTTCAGGGTGAGATGAAACATACAGGTTTGAGTATACACTAAAAGTACGAGTGGCCGTTCCATCGTTCAGCACCACTTTTCCTCAAGTTCCTCCAACACTGAGGCACTTTACCGTGAGAGCACTGCAATGAGACTCCTACACAAAATCATCAGAGTGAAGTGCCAACAGGTCACACCGAAATGTCTGAAATTATCATGCTTTCTCAGGAGATATGTGGTCTGTGTGACAAAAACAGAGAACTTGACTCTTCAGGGCCATGAATGTTGGGTTGACCCGTATGAAATCTCCAGCTGCAGATCTTCCACATGTCAGTCCAGTGTGACCCTTGCACATTGCTTGTTTGCTTCATAGGTTTTTTTTTTTTTTTTTTCCGGCAAATTTATATTCAGATACCAATAAAAGCTCTATTTTTGTGTTTAATGTATAACAGGGGCATTCAGTTTGTAAAAGCTGTGAATGCTTTGCATTAGGGTTGTGCTGATAGACGATTCTATTGTGAATCGACGATAGTCAGAGATATTGCCTGTGGCTGATAGCAAGACGATTTTTAATATTATTATCAAGCTAGTAATACTATCTAATAAAAGCGAGGGCTTATTTGTTCCATCATATTTTTTTCATGTTTTTACAGTGTTGTGCGTTATAACCAATCACACACAATTCTGTTGAGTTTATGAATGCAGCAGCCAATCAGAGGCATTCAGATGAGTCATCACTGAAACACTGGAGTTTTTTCGTTTTAGTGCATGCACGCTGACTGAATTCTGTTCTCTGCGAATTCTCTCATCATAAACAATAAAGTGCAGATGTATGTGCTAAGTATAAGAGATTTATTCATCATACAGTGTAGACAGCTTCACTGATTATAATGGGAGTGTTTTTTAAAGTGCATAAACTCGCGATTTATTGATGTTAGTGTTGATGTTCTGTGATAATGTAAATGTTCTTTGCTCGTTTTCTGTAGATGCTGTTGGAAAAACTGAGGAAATGTAAGCAATATAATTAACTTACAATGGGCCTCATTCATGAAACATTCGTAAGTATATGAGTGAATTAGGAGTAATTTGCATGTAAAACAGACCTCCCCGAAAACTTTCCTCTAGATACACAAACGCTTCGTAAACGTCCAATTTGTTAGTTAAACGTGTATGTTAATGAATTCCAATCATTGGTAAATAGGGCGCACGCTCATTCACAATTAGCATAATCCCCATTTACAGCTACGTAAATTGCATGTCCAGGAACACAGTGAAATATTCTGGTCTACTTTTTCAGGTTTCACTCCAGTATATTGCATAAATAAAAAAACAAAAAAAATATGAACATTTTCATGAATTCGCAAGTTTATGTCAGAACAGCTTTACAAACGATTTACACAAAAATTCGTTCTGCCCGTGTTTCATGAATGAGGCAAATGTTTCTATTAAACTGTTATCATGTTAAATACAAATTCAGTCATATTAAAAATATTTTATGACTTGACTATATGCTACATGACTAAAAAGATACAATGTGTGTTTAATAGATTACGCTAACATTAGGCTGCTTTTAGCCTTACCCTGGAGTTGGTTCACTCTCCGCCTATGAAAGTAAATGAAGTAAATAATTAAATAAAATAGCACAATAATATTGTATATCGGTTAACTCACAGGCTGACGATAGGATAATATGACTATGGAGCATTACCCAACACTACTCTGCATACTCAAGGCATGTGAGAGAATGGGTTTGAGGAATGGCTAATTAATATTGAATTACCTCATCATCTGAGGTGTAATTCATATAATATGTATGTTACTGTACATAAACTCTTTATTTGCCAAAGAATGGTAATTTTCTGTAAATCTGCAAGTTATGGAGGGATTCGGGTGAGGGAATCCACAACAGCTTTGGAGTTTACATTCTATTACTGTAAATTGCCATTACTGTTCCACGTTCTCATTGGTTTGCAAGTTGGTGATTTCATGCTCAAGAAAAGTTGCCTAAGAACTGCTTGACCAAGAGGAAAACTGTGCTGGTTCTGCCGGATCTCAGTTATCAAAAATCACATTGTATTTGATTCAGAACTAATGCAACTAAATCAAATGGGGAAAAAAGTCATAACTCTGTATTTTGATGATTTCTCAAATTTTGTTGGAAGTATGAGGTCAATTTTATTTAGCAACAATTTAGCAACATGCAAGCAAACTAATCAAAATGAAAAACTCTTTAAATCTGATTAAGAAGTTACCACACACCCAGAGCCCATTCTCCCTATACACAATATACGTAAGCTGCGTAGGGCCCCCGAAACACCAGGGTGCCCCTTGCTCTTCAAAGATAAAGTTATCAAGTTTTTGAATTTGGTCAGCGGTTATTCAATTCAATTCAAGTTTATTTGTATAGTGCTTTTTACGATACAAATCATTGCAAAGCAAATTTACAGAAAATTAAGTTTCTACAATATTTAGTAGTAGCTTATCAGTGATGACTTTATGTGCATATGGCAGAAATGTTCAGAAAAATCAATTAAAGACGTAATCAAACAGACGATGAACACTGTTAAAAGCAATTATTATATGATGCAATCAAACTTGTAGCAAAATTTAGTAGTTCTGTATGTTGTTTCAGGGTCAGCATCATCTGAGGTTTTATGAGGTTTTTGGTTTAATATATTCTTTGTTTTTCTGGTTCTGGACTTTATTTTTTGTAAATCCTAGTCCCCTGGCAAAACAGAGATATGGTGTTATGGATAATTAGTGTAGCTGCTGTTCCAGCCAAGTAAAATTAATTAGTTTAACCCAACTTTAAGAAAAATAATGCGCATTTGATCAGATATAACTGCAGTCCAAAATTATGAGATGCATTATTTGAATGCTTGGCCAAAGATGTGTTTTTAATCTAGATTTAAACAGAGAAAGTGTGCCTGGACCCCGAACATTATCAGGAAGGCTATTCCAGAGTTGTGAAAAAGTCCTTTAGTGGACTTTGCTATCCTAGGTACTACCAAAAGTCCAGCGTTTTGAGACATTAGGGAGCGTGATGGATTGTAACGTGGCTGAAGACTAGTTAGGTACGCAAGAGCAAAACAATTAAGGGTCTTATAAGTAAGTAATAACATTTTGTAACTGATACCGAACTTAATAGGTAGTGTGACGGGAGGAGCAAACGACAGACACAGTGGGGGTGGCGTCAGGCCTCGGAGAGGTTTTTATTTACAGAAAATAAACCAAAAGAGGGAATAAAGTGTCCAAAAGGGGAAGAGTGTCCAAAACAACAGGGAATCTGGTGTCCTCGTCGTGCTGCGGGGTTCGTGGGGGTCTGGCAGTGTTCACGGAGGGAAGGGTCCAGGTAAGGGGCGGAGTCCGGTGGCCACACGCGCTCCCCTCTTGGGTCCAGGGCACGAGGGGAGGCGGCTCCTTCTAGCGGCCGCATCCTTCTCTTTGGCCGCGGCACCTTCAGGGGATGGACGGCCTGGCATTCTGACCTGATGGCCGTGTAAATGGGTGCGGTCCTCATCCGGACCGCGGGTCCGGCAGCTCACGTCTCCGGTGGCGCTGGAGTCCCTCAACGCACCCTTCCTGGACCCACGAGGACACCAGTGTGCATGCACGGGGAAGAGACCGGTCTCCCGAGGAGAGGCGCGTTGGGCTTTTAAACAGCGGCGGTGATGAGGCATTTCCTTCAGGTGTGCCCCATCACACGCTGCCAGCCCTGACTCGTCTAGCGCCCCTCCTCTCTCACACACCCACTCCTGTCGGGAGCCTGGTGAAGGGTGGCGATTTAGTCAAGTCAAGTCAAGTCAAGTCACTTTATTGTCACATCACCACAGCACATGTGCCTTGGTGAGTGAAATTCTTGGGAGCGTGCACCAGAAATTGCAGAAACAGTTAACATATAACCATACAGACTTCAACAGGTGAAAATATGCAATATGCACATACATATAGTCAGTACACACAGTGTACTATTGGACATACTTACAGTTAGCACTAAACATTTTACGCAATATGTACATACATACAGTTAGCACTACACATTATACACTATACACAGAATGTACACATTCTACATTATGTAGACATATATACGCCATGAAAATATGCTAAGTGTACGTGGGCTGGATACAGAAATGTTATGGATGTGCATTGGATGGAATCCAGTGGTAGCAGGTAGATTATTGTGTTAAATAGTTCGGTGTTGAACTGTCAAAGTTAAAGTGCAGTGTGTGGCATACCATATTGTGGAGTATGCTGTAGGGTGTATTAGTTCAGACTGTTCATAAGTCGGATAGCCTGAGGGAAAAAGCTTTTTGTCAGTCGGCTAGTGCGGGATCGGATGCTGCGGAGACGTCTTCCTGAGGGCAGAAGAGAGAGCAGTTTGTGGGAAGGATGGCTGGAGTCACTGATGATCCTCCGGGATTTCCTTATACACCGCCTGGTGTAGATGTCCTGGAGGGAGGGAAGCTCACCTCCAACAATGTGGCTGGCAGTTCGCACGACCCTTTTCAGAGCTTTGCGGTTGCCAGCAGTGCTGTTTCCAAACCAGGCAGTGATGCAGCCCGTCAGGATGCTCTCTATAGTGCAGGTGTAGAACGATCTGAGGATGCTGGGGCTCATTCCAAACTTCCTCAGCCGTCTCAGGAAGAAGAGGCGTTGATGTGCCTTCTTCAGCACTGCATCAGTGTGTGTAGACCAGGTGAGATCCTCACTGATGTTAACACCGAGGAACTTGAAGCTGCTTACCCGCTCCACAGGTGTCTTGTCGATGGTGATGGGTGTGTGTGTTCTCTGCTTTGTCTCCTGAAATCCACCACCAGCTCCTTGGTCTTGTCGATGTTGAGTGAGAGGTGGTTGTCCTGACACCATTTAGTCAGTGTGCTCACCTCCTCTCTGTAGGCCGTCTCATCGTTGTCGGTGATCAGGCCTATCACCGTTGTGTCATCAGCGAATTTGATGATGACGTTGGAGCTGTGTGTGGCTGTACAGTCATGTGTGTACAGGGAGTACAGGAGCGGGCTGAGGACACAGCCCTGAGGAGCACCAGTGTTGAGGGTCAGCGGGGATGAAGTGTTGTTGCCCATTCTGACCACCTGGCTTCTGCCTGTTAGGAAGTCCAGGATCCAGCTGCACAGAGATCTGTTTAGTCCCAGAGTCTGGAGCTTCGCAACAAGTGTGGCAGGCACTATGGTGTTAAATGCTGAGCTGTAGTCCACAAACAGCATTCTCGCATAGGTGTTCTTATTTTCCAGGTGGGAGAGAGCAGTGTGTAGAGTGAAAGCAATAGCATCGTCTGTAGAACGGTTGCTACGATATGCAAATTGTAGCGGATCCAGTGAGGCAGGCAGCACAGAGCAGATGTAGTCTCTGACGAGTCTCTCAAAACACTTACTGAAGATGGGTGTGAGAGCAACAGGCCTCCAGTCATTCAAGCATGTGATTTTATTTTTCTTTGGTATGGGCACAATGGTGGATTTTTTTGAAGTACGAGGGAACCACAGAGAGAGAGAGGGAGAGGTTGAAAATGTCTGTAAAAACACTGGCTAGCTGGAATGCGCATGCTCGGAGCACACGGCCTGGGATGCCATCAGGACCCGCTGCCTTGCGGATATTCACCCGTCGGAAGGATCGGGTTACATCCGCGACAGAGACGGAGAGTGCACTCACCTCTTCTGCAGCAGCTGCGGGAGCGCTCTCTGTGTGTGGGCGGTGTTGTGAGCCTCGAAACGAGCATAAAAGTTATTCAGCTCATCCGGTAGAGAGGCGGCAATGTTCACAGTAGCTGGTTTGTTCCCTTTAAAGTCTGTGATTTTATTGATTCCCTGCCACATGCCTCTTGCATCGCTGGTGTTGAATTGTTCTTCAACTTTGTTTTTGTATTGTCTTTTTGCGGCTTTGATGGATTTCCTGAGATCGTAACTTGCTTGTTTGTGATCATCAGCGTTTCCGGATTTAAAAGCGGATGTCCGCGCTGACAAGGCTGCTCGAACATCGTTATTAATCCACGGTTTTTGGTTGGGGTAGATGTGGATTGTTTTTGTCGGCACTACATCTTCTACACACTTCCTGATGAAACACGTTACAGTTTCTGAGTACGCCTCTATGTCGTCATCAGACGCTGCCCGGAACATGTCCCAGTCCACGTGATCAAAACAGTCTTGTAGTATAGCGTCTGATTGGTCCGACCAGCACTGAATTGTCCTGAGGGCGGGTGCTTCCCGTTTCAGTTTCTGCCTATAAGCAGGCAGCAGCAGAATGGATGAGTGATCCGATTTGCCGAAAGGTGGGCGTGGGAGAGATTTGTAGGCGTCCCGGAAAGGAGAGTAGCAGTGGTCCAGTACACGATCACCACGCGTGTTGATGGTGATGTGTTGAAAATATTTCGGAGCTATTGTTCTGAAGTTGGCTTTGTTAAAGTCCCCCATAACAATAAACACTTCATCTGGGTACGCGGTTTCCTGCTCACTTATATTCCCATACAGTTCCTTGAGTGCCTGGTCTGTGTTGGCTTGAGGGGGAATGTAAACAGCGGTGATTATGACCGCTGTGAATTCCCTCGGTAGCCAGAATGGTCGACACAGAAGCATATGAAATTCCAGATCAGGGGGAGCAGAAGGATTTAATAGAGTGTAGGTTCCTTTCATCACACCACGAGTTGTTGATAAAGAAACAAACGCCCCCACCTCTGCTTTTCCCTGTGAGCTCTTTTGTTCTGTCCGAGCGGTGCACGGAGAACCCCGTGAGCTCGATGGCTGAGTCTGGAACCACTGCAGACATCCAGGTTTCTGTGAGGCAAATAATGCAGCAGTCCCTTGTTTCTCGTTGGTATGAGATACGTGCCCGCAGTTCGCAAAGTTTGTTGTCCAGTGACTGAACGTTAGCCAGCAAAATGGATGGGAGAGGAGGTCGGAGGGGACGACGTCTGAGTCTGACGAGGACTCAGAGTAAAAATTACTTAGTTACATTTTAACAGTGGGAGGGAGGCAAAAATGGGACAGGCAAAGGGTGTCAAACTCAGTTCCTGGAGGGCCACAGTCCTGCACAGTTTAGATATAACCCTAATTAAACGCACCTGATCCAGCTAATCATTTAGGCTTATTTGAAAACTACATGATATGTGTGCTGGAGCAGGGTTAGAACTAAACTCTCCAGGAACTGAGTTTGACACCCCTGGGATAGGCCTATTAATCTTAAACGTCTCAGGTTACAAATGTAACCATGGTTCCCTGAGTAGGGAACGAGACACTGCGTCCTCTAGGGGTCGCTATGGGGAACACCTTGTCGTGACCCGTGTCTGAAGCATACAAATGAAAAAACACCAACGAGTTGGCCGGCGACAGCCTCTGACGTCACTACCGGTGCGACTATAAAACAGGCACTGGGGAAAACACGTCATTCACTTCTTCGTCTGAAGCTTGCGTCCGAAGCATGGCAGGGAGCTAGAGGACGCAGTGTCTCGTTCCCTACTCAGGGAACCATGGTTACATTGGTAACCTGAGACGTTCCCTTTCAAGGGAACTTCGAACTGCGTCCTCTAGGGGTCGCTATGGGGAACAGTATACCCACGCCGCCATGCTGAGGGGAGTGCAGGCCAGAATCATGGCGAACACTAAGTACCAACTCTACCATTTCAATGGGAGTTGCCCCCGGGACGTTTAGACGGCTGTCTGTGACAATACCCCTTACGGCCAAAGGCCTAAGCTACATACCCAACTTAATTGTTAGGGCCTCTGCCCGGTGGTAGAGCTAAAGGCTTGGAATCAGGAAAGATTCCTTTAAAGGGATACGGCTAGGAACCTAGCATTTTATACTAAGTCTTGCCTGTCACACAGGGGCTACAGCTTGCTTCCGCAAAAGCTTGCTGAAGGAGCTGTCTCAACAGATCTCCAGTAGCAACACCCTGTTTAGATAGGTATCCGAGGATACATGGGTGGAGTGGCGCCCAAGATGAACGGGGCTTTTACCAACTCAAGAAAGGGCACGAAGCAACCGCGAGAAGCCCTCACCATATAGGATTTTAGAAAGAACGCAGAGTACTAGCGTGCGAACTTACCACAGTGTGGATTTCAGAAAGTGTGCAAAGACTTCACGTGCACACTTACCATATCATGGATTTTCAAATACTGTTCTAGGGAAGGGCTCTCGTGGCACTCTGATAGAGCAGCTCATAGATGGAATGGTGCATCTCAAAAAAGTATGTTTGAGAGTCATCAACTCGATCTGTGGAAATAATGCTGGAGCGCTCTGGGAAAAACAGTGAACTCAGTCTCATATGAGAGGAGAACTCCTGAATCCAGAGTAGCACGCTCATAGGCGACCCTTCTTGGAAAAGGGGAGCGCTGCTAAAAACTACCACGAGAATGGCCCGAATAGCCCCTCATGTTGAGGGAAGCGATGCTTGAAGTGTATGAACAAATACACACTGGCTGAATGGAGCCCAAGGAACCAAGGTCTAATCATCTCAAGAAAGGGAACGAGGCGGAGCGCGTAACCCTTACCATACAGGATTTCAGAAAGTGCGCAGAGTCTTGCGTGCACACTTACCAATATGTGGATTTTTAGAAAGTGCGCAAAGTGTTCACGTGCACACTGACCACCATGTGGTTTTCAGAAAGTACACAGAGCTTAGCGTGTGTACCTAAAGGTTCCTAAGCATCGCAGAGGCGCTGAACCGCACGGGAGAGACAAGCTCAAATTTTATAAACCTCTAGCGAGGGGAGCATCACCTGAGGCAGCATATACAAGAAGACTTCTGTAACTGCCACCTTCACTTCCCGCTGGATGCGACAGCACCTAAGCCGCCAGGAGACCCCTCAGGGTGACCTGGCCGGACATCCATGAAATTCCCTGCAGTGCTGTGCCAGGCCTGATGATCAAGGAGGCTCCCGCAGAAATACCGGAACATGAAGGCGGATGGCTGGTGCTGACGAGTGTTTAGTAAACACTGTAACTGAGCACTGCAAAGGAAACTCACAGAGTTTATTAGTAGACATAACCACCAGCAATTTACACATAAGTATATACAGAAAGGGTTATTTTTATACTCCCACCCTCCTGCGCTGGAGCCCCGCTCAAGGGGCGCCTCCTTTTAGTCCGGACCATCAGTAAGGTGGTTGCTATGAACATAGAACCAGCCAAAAACATTATAGGGTCCAGCATAGGAGACTGTTATGCGTTAGAGGTTTCCACCTAACCTCGATCAGGTGGAGAGCTGGTGGTTACTGGGGAATTAGGAAGGGGAGGATAAAAGCAGAAGTTAAAAATCCCTAAAGGGAACGAGTAGATACCTCAGTATCACTCTGACTCAGACGAGAACGCTGCCTCGTCTGGATCACATCCCTTAGGTTCTGCTTACCCCCTTGTGACCCACAATTCCTCTTAACCCTGCCCGCAGGTGGGGGAGGAGCGTGAGTCGCGACACTAGCCTTCTGTGCCCGTCTTTGATCCTCAGATCGAGACAGGCCAGGACCCCTATGTTGTTCGGGCTCAGACCTGGACCTTCGTGGAACGAAGGATCTGAAAGCAGCGGAGTGCGCCTTCGTCTCCCCGAACTTCTCGATCACCGTCTCAACGGAAATACCGAAAAGTTCATAAGGCGAAACCTGAGCATCGAGAAGAAAGCCTTTTCTTTCTTCCCGATGTCTGCCAGGTTCATCCCCAGATGTCTTTCCGCCACCACCATGGCCGCCATAGTCCTGCGCTTGGCAGAGGCGGCCTGCTTGGTAGCCCGGAGAGAGGCCTGTGGTGCGGCGCAGCTCGGCTACCTGATCAGGAAAAAGGCTTTCGCCTTTATCCAGGTCTCTTAGCAGATCAGTCTGATATGCTTGAAGCATTTATTTTGTAATAAAGCCACAGCCTGACCTGCTGCTGCGTATGCCCTGCCATTTAATCAAGATGCATTGCTTGAAGGGGCTTAGATGGCAAGGAGGGAGATTAAGAGAGGATGTCTCCCCCGCAGAATGAAAGCTCTTTCTGCAGGGGGCATACTCTCATAGCCGTTTTCGCGCATCGCCTCGATGTCGGCAAAACTCTTATGCTGAAACCGATGGATGCGAGAAGAAAACGGCCTCTTTCATTTCTTTTCGATCTCAGTATGGAGATCAGGCAGAAATGGAAGGCTCACCTGAGCTGGAAGGGCTATTGGTCGGAAAGATAACGCTCATCGAGGCGCGATCCATAAACTCCAACAGCTCTACATACGCAGAGCAGGAGAATTGAGAAGACTCAGCCTCAGCTTCTTCACCATCCTCAAATATCTCCTGCTTTTCCTGGGTAAAAACCCAGCAGAGCACTAACCTCAGTATCAGAAAGTGTTAAAGATATAACATCATCCTCCCGAGGCTCTCTCTCGTCCGACGCCATTATGAACGCGAAAGGGAAAGTCCCTCTTTAAACCATTCAGACAGATCCACCTGAAATTCTCACGAGCTCATTCTCCTCCGTGCCTCAGCAGCGGCGGGTCCTGAACCGCGGGAAGCAGATGGCTTTTTTTTTTTTTTTTTTTTTTTCGGAAAGAGAGACGAACGAGAGCGGAGCTTTTTCCTTGAAAAAAAAACGCTTGCAATGCACGCAGATTGCCTCCTCAAAGACATCGCGTGCGTGCTCTTTACCCAAACCAATGACGTAAAGATCGTGTGTGTGTCATCGGGTGTGAAATAATGCCGACACGGATGCATACATTGTCTAAACGCTTGCTAGTAGTCGCCATGATAGACAGAGAAAGAGCGCTCTTACCGGTTCTTTCAGATGCACGCTTCAAACAAAACAGTCAGTGAAGACGAAGAAGAGAATGACGTGTTTTCCCAGTGCCTGTTTTATAGTCGCACCGGTAGTGACGTCAGAGGCTGTCGCCGGCCAACTCGTTGGTGTTTTTTCATTTGTATGCTTCAGACACGGGTCACGACAAGGTGTTCCCCATAGCGACCCCTAGAGGACGCAGTTCGAAGTTCCCTTGAAAGGGAACTAGTTGTTTTTAATTAAAGGAATCAGTTATTTAGAATAATAAGACATTTGGGCTGTTACCAGGCAAATCAGTATCAACAAACTCATCTTTTCAATGCAGAGGAAATGCAGAAGCTTCATTGGAAGTGGCATTTAGATGTATTACACACTGTTTAGTGCAGGACAAGAATGCAATTTTTATGCTGTTACAAATGCATGAATAATGTTTTGATATACAAGACAAAATGTTGAATACTCATTTGAAATTATAAGAAATTAATTATTAAAAAAAAAAAAAAAAAATCAAAAGATACTTTAAATGTGAAATTAAAATGTCCAGTATGTGTCAGCAAGTCACTGTTAATAAGTGAGTCATTGCGATTGAACCGAATCATTTAAACGGTTGATTCATTCAGGAACGAAACACTGTCATGTTGCTCAGAGACGCAAAACTGTGCTTTGGTGGCTGTGTTTGTAATTATTTTTTGTTGTAAAAATAGAGCAAAAACAGGCAATATGGTGTCTAAAACGCAGGTCTCTTAATTAACTTGTTTACTGACCTGTTGTAAATATATATATATATAAATATATATATATATATATATATAATCATGAAAAAGCCGGCATTCTTTGTGTGATTTTGATTTACTATATGAAATGATATAAATATGTAAATGTTCTGCCCCTATATCTTCAATTTTGTCATCATTCTAAATGCATTTTACAAGACTGAATCACACAGTGAAAGAACGCACTATAAATGCGCGCGCACATCATTAAAACAACAATTATGATATGTCTTTTTGGCTAATTTGTGCAAAACCTCTTGCTAAAATGTCAAAGCTTCATTTTAACCACCAATGCAACGATGCCGTTATTTAGCTTACCTCTACATGCTTGCGAAGGGTTGATGTCTTGTCGAGATTTTATAAGCTGCTTGTTTGGTCTCCCTAGGCAAGCACAGCTTACAATGCATAATAAAGCATAAATATGGCCAGGGGTTCACTTCATTTCCTTCGAGTTCAACTTCAGAATATGACGGGGTTTCGTTTCAGCGGTGTCTGCACCACTAACGCTTGTTTTTTCCGTCTGCATCTGTGATTTTAGCACCAGTTTGCCCTCCTGCTCATTATTTACTGCCGTGGTTTCCAGGGAGGTTTTTTTTTTTTTACTCAGTAATTAATGTGTTTTAAAATGTAGCGAAGTACAATACTTCAAACAAAATATACTTAAGTAAAAGTAAAATTACAGATTTTAAAAATTACTTTAAAAAGTAGAAGTACACAAAAAAGCTAGTGCATTACAATAGTCCAGTCTAGAGGTCATGAAAGCATGAACTAGCTTTTCTGCATCAGAAACAGGTAACATGTTTCGTAGCTTGGCAATGTTTCTAAGATGGAAGAATGGTGTTTTTGTAACATGGGAAATATGATTAGCCGAAGATAATTTGGAAGTTTCATCTGGTCTCGTTGAGATATATAGTTGAGTATCATCAGCTTAACAATGGAAACTAATCCCGTATTTTCTAATAATATTACCAAGGGGCAACATGTATATTGAAAATAGCAGAGGACCTACGACAGATCCTTGTGGCACTCCATATTTTACTGGTGATAAATTAGATGATTCCCCCTTTAAATAAAAACAAAGTGGTAGCGATCGGACAGGTAGGATCTAAACCATCTTAAAGTTTTGTAATCGATCTATGAGTATGTTGTGATCTATGGTGTTGAACGCAGCACTAAGATCAAATAAAACTAGCAATGAGATGGAGCCTTGGTCTGACGCAAGAAGCAAGTCATTTGTAATTTTAACAAGTGCAGTGTTTGTACTATGGTGGGGCCTGAAACCCGACTGAAATTCTTCATAGAGATCCTTTTTTTTTTTTTTTTGCAGGAAGGAGCACAATTGAGCAGACACAACTTTTTCTAAAATTTTAGACATAAGTGGAAGATTTGAAATGGGTCTGTAATTTGCCAGTTCACTAGGATCTAGTTGTGGTTTCTTAATAAGAGGCTTAACTGTGAGGGAATATTTAGATCGGGTGGCGTCATGTTATTTGTCAATCTAGCCAGTATGCTAAATAAAAACCTTGGATTGTTTTGGTTATTTTTTATGTGTTTGTGGATATGCTCGGCCCTGGCAGATTTTAGAGCCTGTCTATAGCTGGACATACTGTTTTTCCATGCAATCCTAAAAACTTAAAAAAATTATTTTTTCTCCATTTACGCTCAAGATTATGAGTTTCTTTCTTGAGAGAATGGGTATTACTGTTATACCATGGCACAGTCCGTTTTTCTCTAACCTTTTTCAATTTGATGGGGCAACAGCTTCTAATATATTAGAGATGTTGCCAGTCATTTTGTCAAGTTCATGTGTATTTATGGGTACACAGAGCAGTTGAGATAAATCTGGCAGGTTATTTGCGAATCTGTCTTTGGTGGCTGGAACAATGGTTCTTCCCAGACGATAACGCAAAGCCATATAGTTAATATCATTAATACGCAGAATGCATGATATAAGGAAATGGTCAGTAACATCATCACTTTGAGGTACGATATAGGGGTGTAATGGTACACGTATTCGTACTGAACCGTTTCGGTACAGGTCTCCAGTTCCCGTGTCTGAGCCGTGACGCCCCGCTGATTTGTGCAGAGCGGAGCGCGAGTGAACGCGATCATAATGCTGCGTTCACACCAAACGCGAATAGAGTAACTATTTTCCCCCTAATATACAGCTACTTTTCGCTAACAAGATAACGTGTTTATTCAGAGGACGTGTGCAGGAAAAAGTGAAAAAGCCTCGAATGCTCGATCAACATCAGCCATCATACAAACAGACAAACCGCCTATCACTTGCCCCTCCCACAAGAAGTGGATGATTTCGACTCGGACGCGCGTCAGTTTAGCTTCAAACGCTTGATTTTTACGCGCGTCTATTTCGCTCTAGACGCGCGAATGGATTCAAAATGTTCACGCGGCGAATTTGACGCTTTGTTTGGTGTGAACGCAGCATTAAAGGGGTACTCCACCCCAAATGTAAAATTTTGTCATAAATCACTTATCCCCATTTCGTTCCAAACCCGTAAAAGCTCCGTTCGTCTTCAGAACACAATTTAAGATATTTTGGATGAAAACCTGGAGGCTTGTGACTGTCCCATAGACTGCCAAGTAAATAACAGTGTCAAGGTCCATAAAAGGTATGAAAGTCGTTGTCAGAATACTCCATCTGCCATCAGACGTGCAATCTGGGTTATATGATGCAACGGGAACACTTTTTGTAAGCAAAGAAAACAAAAATAATGATTTATTCAATAATTCCTTTGTCAACAGTCACCTCTGTGTCTCTCCATATCACCGTATGCTGTGTGTGCTCTTCTGTGTTATACATGCCACAAGGATGCTCTGTTTCTACGTGTATTTGGTTTTGATTTGAATTTATTTAGTTTTTATTTGTGGTTTTATGTATGGGTTAAGTTGTTAGGCCTAATTGTAATCTTATAATGTAAAAGTGCTCCCTATAGTTTTAAGCATAAGCTGAGGTAGATTTGCATCACTAAGAAAATTGAAACTATAACTGAATGTATTTTAAGAAAGAGCAACTTGTTCAGTAAACCATTAAAAAAATATATATTTTTTCCCCCTGCTGTACCGAAATCATACCGAACAGTGACATTAAAACCGAGGTACGTACCGAACCGTCATATTTGTGTACCGTTACACCCCTAGTACGATATCTACAGATGGTAGACAACCAAAATGAGTAATGCCGCCGCGCGTACCGCCGCCGCAGGGCCGCGGCGTTAACTGCAAATCAGTCGCGTGTTAAAATCATTCGCGAAACTACCGCCAGGTAGCGCAAAGTGACGGATTGCGAACTGAATGTAATTGTAAAATGAAAGGATGACGTAAAACAACAATAACATTATAATATACATTATAACATCCTTAAAAGCCATTAAAAATAGGATAGTCTTAGGCTACAGTCTAGTCATCAAAAAAATAAAAAAAAAACCTTTACACAAAGGCTCTTATGCATGCTATTGTTTTTAAACAGTCATTATATATATATATATATATATATATATATATATATATATATATATATATATATATATATATATATATATACACGGATTAAAATGTTTTCATTTCGGTTCATTCTTGGTTTAATAATAATAATAATAATAATAATAATAATAATCTTCAGTTTCCATTTGCAGAGCGAAATGAGAACGGTCCAGCATTTACAAATAATTCTTATTAACTCTGTTATTATTCTTGATTTTTCAAACTGCTAACACTTTGCATTTTTGAATTGTGCCTTTACTGTGTGACCAATAATTGTGAATTGTGACTTTGATCGCGCTGGTGCGCACATATTCATTGGAAACAGCAGTCGTTCACCGAGCCATGCGGCGCGAGCAGCGGTCCATTTTGGCATAATTTTGCTAATTATGATTTTTTTTTTTTTTCGATACTGAAACACGTGTGAAATCCAAAGCCTATTTTATCTAATGAATAAGAGTTTAGCTTCAAATGGGCAACATGTTTGGATTTGTCCCGAATGAAAGAGATAAGCCCAACATAATGTATCGCTTTAAATTATTTTTAATTATTATTATTTTTGTTGTTGTTTATAAGCCTATATTATTATATAGCCTGCTGCAATTAAATTTATCCATTATAATTATATATTTGTAATTCTTGTTCTGTTCTGATAATTTTTTTAAATTTAAAGGATTTGTTGTAAAGTGAAGGGAACTAAAAATGTCCTGTTGGTACATTAGCCTATAGCATTATTAGGCCTGCCGTTATTATTTCTGAATGTAATAAAATGCAACTCTCACAAATGTAATTTATTTTTTAGCGGGTTTTCATGTATGTTTTTTATCCAGCTTTATTTTTCCATTGCATCTAAAAATGACTTTGTGCATCACATTCACTTCGTGAACAAACAAATATAACTTCAGATCTCCCTCCTGCGATGCTCAGCTGTGGACGATTTCAAAATGTTTGATATAAAGGTTGCTGTCACATTTTATACAGGAATTGTTCATTTTAAAAAAAAAAAAATCAAATTATATTGTTAGCTTTATGCTAACATGCACTCAAGTCTTCGGATACTATACACGATACAAGTTCATTTAGGCTAGCATGCACTGTGACATTTTACCGTTTCAACTTATAAACTCCTTGAGATTTTAAAGTCAGTTTAATAGTATTGAAATTCAAGTTGAATCTCGAAAAAAAAAATTTAATTAAATTATTTCTAGCCTATAAATTAATAAGTTCGCATGACTTTTTCATCATAGCATTTTTTACGAGCTGTATTCGTTTTCTGAAACCAAGCAACCACTTTTTAAATCTATGAATCGCTCGCATATCTCCTACAACCTACAAATAAGGGATAATAGAGGTTCTTTCTTTAATTATTTATTTATAATGTTTATTCTTGAAGAAAATAAGTATTTATTCTTTAATAAAATAAGGGATCCAAATATTTGTAATGTACAATAATATAGGCCTATATGTGCCTGCAGTTAAAAAGTTATATTTGTTTTGATTCATCCATTTATGTTACAATTAGCCTATTCTAAAAATAAAAATAAATAATGTCATAAAAAATGCCATCGGTCTGAATAAATTTTACCATTATAGAATTGGGGTAGTAATTTAGGAGGTTAAAATACAGTGAAATTACAAATGGCATGGGATTTTAAAGCATGACAACTGAAGGTCTATGAAACATCTGATGCATTTTTTAAACAATGACACTTAAAGTTTTTAACTAAAATAATACTATTTCAACCATATAGCCTGTGAATAAATAAATAAAATGCATACTTTTCAGTGAAAGAACACTGAGAGTGTAGGTTGCTTCTGGTGTTTGGATTTGTACTTCAATATAATGAGCTCCAAGTTTAAGGATAGCCTACACTATTTGTATTTTTTATTTTTTTTTACTCTCTATTTAACAGCATTAACTTACAATGAAATACGTCTTCCTTCAGGCAGACTGAATGTTTTCCTGCCTTGCTAAATGTTGGGTTAGTTTGCTCGAGTCCCGCGCGCTGTGAAGCGGGAGCAGCTGACGGAGGATTCCGCCTGGTCTTAAAGCCTTCCGCAAACGCCTACGTACACAAATAACAATGATTTTGGCAAAAATAATGATTAATTATCAATTGATAATTTGTTGTTATTTTGGTCTAGTGAAAATAATAATATGGGCTGCGGGAAAATAAGGAATAAAAAGAGAAGGGCTGATGTGAGTGCAGGCATGTTTCAACCCAGTAACATGACAACACACCGTTCCTCACAGACCAAAAAACAGACCGAGTTCAGTTCAGCTGGAGGGGGCTGGGGGTAGTTCTGTATAACTTGTGGGGGTCGAGATAAAGGTGGGAATTTCTTGCTCTTTCATATGGACAGTCTTATGAGGGTTTCAAACTTGCAGAACAGGTTTTAGGACAACTTTAAAGAAAGGTTTGATCACTTCAAATGTTGACTACTGTATAGCGCAATAAAGTTTATTAGTTTGTTAGAGGAAGTTGCCTTAACTTAAAAAAAAATAAAATAATAAAAAATAAAAAATAAAAAAAAAACTGTTGCATTAGGGCTGGGCGATAGGCCTATGGCCTAAAAAAAATCCCCGATTTTTTTCACAAAAAAATCCGATTTACAATTTAAATCGATCTTTTTTTTTGTCTCCCTACTTAAAATCAATATTCAAATGACAAAGAAATTGTTCAAAACAATTTTTTAATATAAAATTATATTATCTTTTAATACTAGCCCATCATGCCATCCACTCAGCGTTAAGAGCTGTTCAGATTAAAATTGGCAGCTCCGCAGTGAGTCAGTGTCATGGACGGAGGACAGACCAAGTGTAGGCCTAAATCAGTTTTCTAGTCTATATATTCATCTCGTTATGTCGCTGGTTTAGGTTATGTATTTATTTTTATTTCTTATATCAATTATTTGTAAATATAGCAGACACTGTCTAACCGTGTCTACACCGGACGGCCTTGTTCATATTGGGCGAAACATCTCTCTCACTCGGCAGTAGAGTAGGCCTATGTGAGCGGAGTGGAGCAGCAACAATTTCCCTCCGCGCTCCGAGCATTTAATAATCACTAAGCTCCGCGTTCATTGATACCAGAAACACTGCTCCGCCTTCACTCCGTGGCTAAAGTTGAAATGTTATGTTCATAATAGCTTATAAAAATAAAATAAAAATAAATAATAAAATAAAATTACAGGAGAGTTTCAAAGGGGATTAGGCTATTGTGTGCAAACTTTTTGTACCAAACTCCAAACTAATAAAATTGTCAGCATTAAAAGGTATAATTGCTGCTTTCTGCTGTGCAAATTTTGTTTGCGATGAAAATAACATTTTACATTTTCGTCAGTTATTTTATCTACAGTTCAATGCATTTGTTACAGATTTCTGCTCATCGAAGTAGCCTACTGTAAGATTACATTTGTTTGAATGCATTATTGCGACAGCGATTACGTGTGAATGTGCTGTATCTGTTTAAATCATGCTTTAACCCGAAAATAATCAGTAAAAGGAAGACAAATTCCTTGAGAACTAGCCTTTAACATCCCGCTCGACTATTGCCATCATTATAGTCTTCTGATCGGAGAGATTATGTGTATCAAGCTATAGCTAAATATGTTTATCATGTGAATTCTTGCTAAATATGCAGTTATATCACGGGCTGTTGGCATGAATTGTATTCGTGATGGAGCGGTGCTGGAGCGAGTGAAAACCACGACACTCCTGACTTTTAAAAAATCCACTCCTCTTCAGTCAGAATCACTCCGCTCCGCTCATACTCTGCTCGGCAGCGTGTCTCAAACGCGCGGGGAGGGTTGAGCCCAATCATTCTCAAAACATAAAATATTTATTTTTTTTTTTTTTATTTATCAATTTTCGTTTTTGTGTTTCAGAGGAAAAATCAGTGTTAAGGCATCTCTCCATTACAGACCGTTCTGAAGGAAGAATTTATGC
This sequence comes from Cyprinus carpio, assembly GCF_018340385.1. Classification (NCBI taxonomy): domain Eukaryota; kingdom Metazoa; phylum Chordata; class Actinopteri; order Cypriniformes; family Cyprinidae; genus Cyprinus; species Cyprinus carpio. The sequence goes on from NC_056583.1 coordinate 4,449,337, forward strand.
AAACGCGTATAAAATTATTTAAAAACTTTAACAGAGATGTCTAGATGGTATTTAATAGGTCTGCTTCCCACGTAAGATTTTTCTAGTTACTAGTCGTTCATTTGTCATTATTCAACTAATCGCAAATTTATATTAAATTTACAACTATAATCCAGCCTTAATATATTCCACGCTCAAGAACATGCATTAAGTTCGTCACAAAGCACAGGCAGAAGTAGGCTAATAATTATGAAAAAGGAGACATTTTAATTATTTATTAATAAACAAATGTTTTCTTGTCGGCTGCAAGATGAAATTCACAGTGCTGACTCTCTCCACATGGATGCGCCTTTAAACAGAAATACAACCTTCACAGATTACATAATGCTTTCGTTTTGAATTGATTCGTTTAATAATACATTTCAAGCTTTCTGTAGATATATTTCTCATGTATGTGAGACGCCACAATTTTCAGTTATTTCATTATTAGGAAAAAAATTACGTGATCGAGAGGGCGCCTCCCTGTCATGCATGCGCATTAATAATTTTTGCACAAACACTTGAATATAAATAATAATTCACATTTTGCATATGCATCACAAAGTAAATAATTTTTTACATGCAATTATCCAAAATAAAACCAAACGAAACATTTGTAATGAAGATAAAATATGTAGACAAATAAGAATAAATGCTGCGTGCACTCAGCATCATGCAGAGCAAATCTTGCACTGATATTTTACGGAATATTATACAAACCTGCATTTAAATGCGGCTGCAATTTATTTATTTATTTAATTTATTTATTTTTACTTTACTTAAATTATATTAAAGCAAGCAAAGAAGACTCCATTAAAAATCACTGAAGTTGTCAATTAATGAAGCTCTTTTTTTTATTTTTTTTACATCGTGTGCACTTTGTTGATAAGTGAGGACGTTTTATTAATCCATCCATTCTTTAGAGTTGCAATGATTTAGTTAAATCGTGCAGGTTTAATTTATTCGTTTCTTGTTTTAATTAGGCCTAAATAATGGGAGCGAAATGATACAGTGCCTTAAGTTTTACTAAAATAAAGAAAATAATTTATAAAACACGCAAGCTATAGCTCACAATAGGTTATCACTTTTAATGCTCCGATGCAAAGTAAACAACATTTTCTTTTTAATAATATAACACATAATTCATATTATATAAATAATACTGCACACTATTTAAATGTGTCTAATCTAAAATATGGTGTAGAGAAAATATAAGCACAGCCTCATAGGTTTGACATTTATCCTGCTTGAATTCGTTCTAAGAAACGCACATATCTTCATAAGGACTAAACTTTCATCTGTGAATATTAAATATTTTTTTCTTTCATTTTCCCCCCGACTGCAATCAAATATAACACTTCGGTGAGGCAAAGCTGACGTCTATTTGCGAAAATGTGCTTTGATGCGCTTGTTTGAAAACCTGTGATTAAAGCGCCACTCAGCGGTCAAAAGCTGCAAATGCACTTTGCAGACGCCGCGGCGGCGGTACGAGCGGCGGTAGAAACGACGTTTTGGATGTCCACCTACTGTATATCAGTAAGATCGATTCCATGCGATATAATTAAATCTAGCGTATGATTAAAACGATGAGTGGTCCCAGTGACATTTTGCTTGACTCCAAAACAGTTTAATAAGTCAGTAAACGCAAGTCCTAATGCATCATTTGTATTATCAACGTGAATGTTAAAATCTCTGACAATTAGCGCTTTATCAACTGTAACCAATAGGTCTGAGAGGAAATCTCCAAATTCTTTTAGGAATTCTGTATATGGCCCTGGTGGTCTATACACAGTAGCCAGAGAAAGAGATACAATAGATTTCTTTTTGCATATCTGACAGTGTAACATTAAGCAGAAGTATTTCAAATGATTTAAACCTGTATCCTGTTTTCTGGGTAACATTGAGAATATCACTATATATTGTTGCAACACCTCCCCCACGACCAGTCTGACAGGGCTCATGCTTATAACAGTAGCTTGGTGTAGTAGACTCATTTAGAACTGTATAATCATTTGGTTTTAGCCAGGTTTCAGTCAAGCAGAGTACATCAAAACTATTATCTGCAATAATTTAATTTACAATAACTGCTTTGGGTGTGAGTGATCTAATGTTTATGAGCCCAAACTTTAAAAATAGTTTTTATTCATTTATTTTAAATTTTTCTGGTTTAATCACGGTAAGATTTTTTCTTGATCCCACATTAATTTTATATTTTGACCTCACTATTCGGGGAACAGACACAGTCTTAATAGATTAGATAGTGCAAGTACTTCTATCATTTAATTGGGTATAACAAAAGCCATCAACGCAGTTATTTGAGAATTGGCTTAATAGTCATATGGAGCGTAGAGTCCTGGAGATGTTGTCCGACAGGAGTTCTGCTCCGACTCTGCTGGGGTGCAGGCCATCAGCACGAAAAAGCCTAGGAGGCACCCAGAAAAGATTCCAATTATTAACAAAGAGCAGTTTCTGTTCTTTACACCATGACAATAACTATTCATTTAAAGCAAAAAGTCTGCTGAACCTTTTGTGTCCTCGTCGATATGTGGGGAGCAGTCCTGACATGATGATCATTGCCGCGGTCTTGTTCAGGCTCCTGAAGTCCCTCTTCAGTGTCTCTGTCTGTCACAGCGTGGTGTTAACCACGGCGTGAAGCACGACTGCTCCAGGGCTCTCATCGGCCTTCAGGACTGCGGGTATCTGCGCAGAAACATTGAGAACACGAGCACCAGGGAAACAGTGAGTGTGCACTTTACCTTCGGCTAACATAGCACAAACGTGATGGACGATGGAGTCTCTGACGTTCACAGCGTCGTGTTCCGTCTCGCGGAGGGGAGCGAATCGGTTCCGTGGGGAAGGTCTCGAAGACCGGAGGGGGAGAGGTCGTAAGGTGGAGGGAGAGAGGTCGTAAGGTCGGGGTTATGAAAACATGAATGATCATTTCTTTTAATGCGGTGTGCTGTCACCCTTTCTACATAAAAATCAGTCTAGTCATGTAATGTGAATGTCATACAGTCTTGCTCGAGACTAAAAAAAACAAGTTGAAAGCGTACCGAGCCACAGAAGAGACTGTTTCTCAAGCGCTTTCTGCAAAACGGGATTGGAGACGGAGTGAAACACAGAAAAATGCGTTTCATTCATTCATTCATTAATAAATACTCATGAATTGTTATCTGCGATTTGTAAATGAACTATTCAGTCACATTAGTGAATCAGATTAACTGTTTCATTGATAATAACTAACCCTGCAAGAATGATTTTTTCACAGTCAGTCATGGCCACTATTGTATACAAAAGAAGAGTTGCAGGAAACTCTCATGAGCTGTAGAATTAACATGACATGAGGGTGAGGAAATAATGACAAAATGTCTATTTCCTTAAGTGTCCCCTTACATTTGTCCTTGAATAAAAGACATACAGGTGGGAGATTGGTAGTCTCAGTCATGCTGGTTTAGGGCGAGTCAGAGTATTTGTCCTCCAACCGGTGGATTCATTAACACAGAATCAAATTCCGCTGACTCATTTAAAAGTAGTAGAAATGTGTTGCATGCTATGAAACAAATCCTACGAGTGCTTTCTTTACTTCTGAGAATTACAGATCACAGTCATATTTTATAGAATTCTGAAGATGCTTATCCTCAGAGGCTCTTGAACATATTCTGTAATGAATAACCCTACGTTTAATAAAACCCACCAGCTTAAATATATATGTACCTCAAGGCATGTTAGTCCAAGTGTCTTCCTCAATATTCAGAGCTCACCTCAAATGCTTCTTTCTTCAAAACCATATTTCCTCATTTTTTTTTTTATGAGAACGATGACTCGCTGTTTACAGGGCAATTGCATACCCACACTGTTAGACATTTCTGTAATTTTTACTGTATAATACTCCTCTTACAGTAAACAACTGTAATTCCCTTTGCATCATGGGAATTTTCTGTGACATCAAACACCACATACAGTGACTTACTGTATTGTTCAAAATTGCTGTATACTACTGTATTTGCTTTAACCACCTCTTTGGCACCATTTGAGTTTTTTTTTTTTTTTTTCCTAATTTCTTCCATTTGGATTGACAGGATTTGCAATGCCACAACAGCTTGAGACTGTTTACATTGGACGTGTTAAGGTGACAAATCCGATTGTCCTTCGTGTCAGAAATACACTCTATAATATACACTCTCCCAATTAACTAATACTAAATTAATGGATTAAATGATCAGATATACAGTTAAGTTTTAATATACAGTTACTACAGACATGTTTTACTTGTTAAAAAATTGTTTGTTACTCAAAAAGCTGCTCTTTTGGGGAAAGAAAACCTTAGCACATTGCTGAAAAATGCAGTAAAGTTAAAAGAATAGTTAAAATTCTAATAACTGTATGTTATTACATTATGATATGTGAAAAAAAAAAAAAAAACCTAATTATCAAAGCATTAAAAAGGTGCAGATATGCCAGCATAGAAGATACCCAGCATTATTGTTTGCATGCACATATCGATTTTTCATCTTGTTGTCTCTGAGCCCTAAAGCATGCCACAATTTGCTTCCTAGTTACAGTAGGTTATTTCCCTTGGTTCTGGATGCAGGCAGTGATAATAGAGCACAAGTCAGTATGACCTGCCCGAAAACAGACAGATAGTCACAGCTCCCTGATAACAACATCCTTCTTTTGTGCCCGGTGTCATTCCCCATATTGCCCTGCCAAGATAAATCCATGATGGAAATTTAATAAAACTTTTTGTTGAGGAGAAGACATTGACAGTGTTAGATTCGGTGTGATGTATTACTGTGATGCAGGTGTTAGAGTGGAGTCAAAACGTGTGACTTTGAATGCTTGAGACTTTGACATTCGAGTTGTGGTCACTTTTGACTCGACTTGAACTTGTGTGTCAAAAAATAATATCAGCCTATGATGTCATTTAAAACAGGGTCCCATTGTTCCATGTCAATTACGGAGTTAGCTGGATTTAATTGCTGATGATTTGACAAAATCCTGGATTATTCAAAGCTCATCTGAGTGGTTGTCATAGCAACAGGTCCCTAAGCTCAAACCCGCTCAGTAGCAGGTTTACGTAACGTAAACAGGATTAGATTGCTTGTGAAGGTGTCGCTCAGAGCCCTGCACACCGCTTCATTCTTCATTCTCAGAATGTTCAACCAGAGGCAATAATATTTTAGTGTTATTACAATAAGTTTTACAATAGTTACAATTTACAATACCATTAGTACCAAACGTATATTTGTCATGATCTGCCTAAGAAGCTTTGAGATTTTCTAATCCTACTGAAAAAAAAAAAAAAAAAAAACGCTAAAAAACAGGCTAAGATAAAACTGGTTTTAGATGGTTGCCCAGCCTGGTCATTTCTGGTCAGCTGTCTGGTTTTAGAGGGGCTTTGACCACTTCTTTAGCTGGTCAGGCTGGGAGACCAGCTTACCAACCAGCTAAAACCAGCTCAGCCAGGCTGGGAGACCAGCTAAAACCAGCTAATTCCATCTTAAACCAGCTAAGACCAGCCAGCCATCTTAGGCTGGTTTTAGCAGTTTTTTTTATTTGTATCTTTTTCTCAGTAGGGATAGCAACATGCAACCACTTTACTAGCCCTGACACTGGAGAAAAATGCATACAACCTGCTGAATAAAACCATAATTACATTTGAAATAATATAACACTTAACCTGTACTGAACTGATCAGTGCCTTTTCTTTATTTACCTTGTTTTAATACAATCCAGAAATATAAATATACATTTTAATGATAAATTATAAATATTTTGTATGCTTCTAGCATGTTTTCTCTCATTGGTAGCATGATTTAGTATGTTGCTAGCATGTTCCTTGCATGATTTAACATGTTGCTTGCATGTTTGTAGTATGATTTCGCACATTGCTAGCATATTTATAACACATTAAATATATTAATACAGTACCATAATTTAGTTAATTGTTAGCATGGTATAGCACACTACTGGTGAAAAGCAACCCATGTTTTAATGCTGCAAACATGCATAGTTTTATGTGTGATGTGGTTGGTCGAATATTTTTTAATTTGTTATATGTGTCTAAATTGTTGGGTTGGTAAGATTTTTTTGTTTTTTTGTTATCCTAATAATTGATTGATAATAATTGTTTAAAGGGCTTCTATTATGCTTTTTCTCTTTTTCAACTTTAGTTAGTCTGTAATGTTGCTGTTTGAGCGTATAAGAGATCTGCAAAGTTACAAAGCTCAAAGTCAAATTCAAAAGGAGATATTTTATTTAATATAAATCACTTTTCAAAAACTACAACGAACGACTCGTTTGGACTACAACACATATCTAACCGGAACTTACGCTGCATCGAGAAATGCTTTGGGAATGAGTATGCCCACGCCACCAAGCTAACAAATCCCTGCCTAGTGTGGAACGGCACAGCTAGGCTGAGAGAACTGAGGAGCAAGGAGTTGCATCAAGGTCAAGGCTATAAAACAGAAAAGCTCTCGCCATACCAGGTGCACACTCGATACATGATGGGGCCACTGACAGGGCCTGCAGGTCACCGACTCTTCAGGGAAGAGATGGCTAGTAGAAATACAGTCTTAACTGTAAGAAATCTCAGAGAAACCTCTTCCAGGGAGCTTTCAAATGACCTCTAAAACCACAGCCAAATCCCAAGAAGGCCTCCTTGGGTGTACCGGAGGCCTCAGCCTCCTGTTTGCCTTGAGGAAATGTGTCACCAATAAGTTCCTCCCCAGAGACTGCTCGCCCACATGGGCATGGTGAGCAGCAACATCATCCACGTACACTTTTAAAGTGGAAGAGGATAACCATGTGGCAAATCTCCTTTGCAGAAATTCCAGCACTGGCCATTGTCAGCAATTGACAGGGTCTAACTGACGGCTGTCACACCATGAAGTGAATAGATGTCACTTAGCAGCGTACAATTTCCTCGTAAAAGAAGCTCTGGACTGGAGTATGATCTCAACAACCTCAGTTGAGAGACCGGATACTATGAGGTGTGCCCCCTCAGGGGCCACACCCACAGCTTCCACAACTCTGGGCGGGGGGCGAAAGAGTCCCCCGCCTGTGAGAGGAGTTCCTACCAGATGGGAATCTCCCATGGAGAGTCTTCGAGTAGGGCTACCAGGTCCGAAAACAGTGGCCGGCACCCGGCCAATATGGGGCTACTAATATGAGATGAACCCCGTCCCAGCAAACTCTCTCCAGAACTCCAGGAGCAGAGCAGTCGGGGGGAAGGCGTACCATGTCTGTACCATGGCATCCAGCCCCAGCAGAGCTGGATGCGTGAGGGAGAACCACAGGGGACATTGTGAGGTCTCTTAAGATGCAAACAAGTCTACCTGGGCTCGACCGAACTTCTTTGGTCCTGAGCCACCACTGCAAGGGTCTCATGTATAGCAGGCCAAAAGGTATCACATTGGATGTAGCTGCCATCAGACCCAACATTTTCTGGAACTGCTTCACAGTGAGTGACTGGCCTTCCCTCAATCTCTTGACTGCCGTGAGGATCGACTCGATCCGAGCAGGAGGCAGACGTGCCTGCATCATGGTCATATTCCACACTACACCCAGATAAGTGGTCCTCTGTATCCAGTACAGAGCACACTTTTCTTTGCGTTTAGACTTAACTCAAACTCTTTCATGTGTGCGAAAACGACATCTCCATGCCGAACCGCTATCTGCTCTGATTGAGCTTGTATCAACCAATTGTCAATGTAATTCAGTATGTGGATGCCCTGGAGTCGCAGGGGAGCCAGAGCAGCATCCACACACTTGGTGAAAGTGTGGGGTGAGAGTGCCAGACCGAGCGAAAGAACCGATATTGGTATGCTTTGCTCCTAAAAGCAAAAATCAGGAACATCCTGTGTTGAGAAAGGATGGATATATGGAAGTATGCATTCTTCAGATCTATCGTCACACACCATTCCTTGGACCTGATTTGAGACACGAGCTGTTTGATCGTGAGCATTCTGAACTTGAGTCGCATGACTGAGTGGTTCAACAAACTCAGATCTAAAATCGGACTTTACCCCCCATTCTTCTTCGGAACGATGAAGTACCGGATGTAGAACCTGAACTCTCTGTCGAGAGGAGGGACCACCTCGATGGCCTCCTTCCTCAAGAGAGTGTCTACTTCTTGTTCCATGACCAGACCCTGCTTGGGGCCTACCAGAGTGGGAAACAACCCGTTGAATAGAGGTGGACGCGACCCAAACTGAATCTTTTAGCCTCTTTCTACAGTGTGCAGGACCCAATGAGAAATATTTGGCAGAAGCTTCCATGCTGCCAGATGATGTACTAAGGAAACCAGTCTCTCAAGACTGGCCTCTGGTATATTTAGAGCTGCAAGCTCGGTGCCCTGAAGTGGAGGACTGGCAGGGGATGGTCAATCTAGCTGCTCTAGAAACCTCCTTGGAGGGAGCGAGCCTCTCAGCGGTGCTACATTTCTGGGCGGGGACTGAGAGATACACTTGCTGGAGACTGTTGTGCTCTGAAGCACCGGGGGTGGCAGGGTTAACGGAACAATCTCCTGAGGACACTGAGGAGAGACGGGCACCTTATGCCAAGGTGTGAACCACTCTTCCCCAGAGGGGCCTGCCCTTATGTCAGGACCTCTTGGCCGAAGCCTTCTAATTGAAAACAACGGTCCTCGGACCAGTCATCTCCTTCGAAGACTTCGACCTGGAGCACCTCCCCCCCCGCCTTTCTTTCAGTGTAGTGGTGTGAGTGGCAATGCTCTGTTTTTGGACTTCTCGATGTGAGGATCTGGTACATGGGTGGGGCTGATCCCGCCTATCAGCCCCATGAGAGCGGCAGGGGAGAAATCATTGAAATGCCGCCGCTTGTTTCTTGGCCTCCTGCAACCTGTAGATGACTGTGTTTACAGCGTCGCCGAACAGGCCAGAAGGCGATAACGGGGCATCCAGGAGAAAGACACTGTCTTTATCGTTGATCTGAGACAGGGTCAGCCACAAATGTCTCCTTGTGGCCACCAGGGCTGCCATAGACTGCCCAATAGCTCTGGCAGTCTCCTTGGTGGCTCAGAGTGACAAACGTGTGGCTCTACGCAGTTCACTGATATCATCGTTTTTTATTTCTTCTCCCTCATCCATCTCTTTCAGCAGGTCAGCCTGGTATGCCTGCAACACCACCATAGTGTGCAAGCAACCTCCAGCCTGACCTGCTGCCATGTACACCTTACCCACCAAAGCTGAAGAAGTCCTAAGCGGCTTGGTGGGTAATACCGTGGCCTTAAGGGAAGATGCACCGCCAGGAGAAAGATAGCCCGCAAGCGTATCTTCTGGGGTATCTTTCCTGGGGAATCTTCCCATAACTGCACTCATTCGGCCCTAACACATTAGAATAGTGAGAAACATTTGGACTGAAGAGGCAGGCAGAGTATGGCTTATTCCACGATCTAGACACCTCAGTGTGTAGATCGGGAAAAAACGGCAGCCCCCGGCGCAGAGGTAGTGATTTCGAGAGCAGGGAGCGTTCATCAAGCTTAGTTTTAGGATGGTCCTGATGCTCTTTCTCTGTTGGCCAGTCAATATTTAATTTAGCCAAAGCTCTAGTCACCACCTCCAACAGCTCTTATGAGATGACAAACAAGACAGACTGTGGTGGCAAGTCCACAGACTTGTTTAATTCGGTGCTCGCGTCACCCCCCTCCTCAGAGTGAATCAACATGAGTGTTGAGCCCTCTCCCAGGGCAGAAGAAACCATTTTAGAACGTGCTTCTGTCCCCCCACGATTAAATGCACCACTCTGCCTCAGCAGAGGTGGGACCCGATTCTGCAGGGAATGCTAGCGAGAGCACCCTCCCCTGGAGAGACTCAGAAATCTTGCCAGACTTCGCCATTATAAAATTGCAACAGGATGTACAGCAATAAATATGATGTGACACACATAGAGTGCTTACTTAACAACAGAAGCTGCCGCTCTCTCCACCGCACGTGCTTTTTTTTCTTCCTGGTCGCTGCGTCATCCCCGCTGGTGACATCTCCTGGGATTCCCTCGGATGGATTACACACGTTTCAGAGTCTGGGAACACAGGGGCATTGCCAAAGAATTTCTCGATGCAGTGTAAGTTCCCAAAGGGGGACATAATTTTAGCTTGCCAATGCCAACCAGTAGCTTTTCACTTCACTATTTCTATATCAGCTGTTATAGTCACTGAGCCCATGAATCTGGGTCAGTTTAAGTGTTTGGTAATTAATTAATTAATGTTTTTTTCTTGTGGTGTGTGACCTGATTTTTCCCATCGCAAGTTATGGCTGTATGATAAAATGACTTCATGTGTTGTATTTCTAGCCACAGAGGTGTTCAGGAAATCTACACAATTCTTTTATTTAGAATATTTACTTAGACTTACAGACCAAAGCCCAGA